>NW_027435604.1:666720-1177859 GCF_044706935.1 Curcuma longa | reverse complement strand
ACACAAACTAAGATGCAAGAACTCAAGGCATAATCATCCAATGGACATGTATTAAAATTGATAATTTCTTGTGCATTAATTCCACGCGATGTTGGTTATTTAGGGATTCTGTTGTAACAGATCTTCTCTGCTGCAACTGTTCAAATCTTCATTAGCAGATGATATGTAGAGTTTGGTTCAATCTAAAGTTACTATGATGAAGACATACACAAGTTATTCAATCTTTGTTATCAGTTATTCCAAACATGTTTTATTTTGTACATTCGGTAAGTCATCCTGATTGGTCTCTAAAATTTTGTTGAAATGTATGCAGGTATTTAAGGATCTAGGATCAGCTTCGTTTCATAGATAAGGATTTTGCTGATACGAATCGCAATAGCTTAGAACCTGCTCGTGCCATTTACTGGAAGACCAGGAGGAACTACAACTGCTTCCTGCTTATCGTCGAATAAGTGAACTTCTTCCCATTCCAAAAATCTTAAAGGCCATCAAAGACCTTGTTGGATTGTTTTGTGAATTGCGAGTATATTTTTCATTCAACTGCCATAGCATTGTTTCAAACATCCATCACAAACACCTTTAAGATCTCTCCTTTCATATGCTTCCCTGAACACTATGTTTGCACCAAGTGTTTGGTTTATTTCACTGAATGCTTATGTCAATTTTCTAAAGATCAAATTGAATGAACTTGGCATATGAGTAAATTTTTGCTTCAATTTAGTGTCAAATATGTTAACCTATAAACTAAGACACAATTTATAGAATTAAAGTTGTTTTTAACTTAATACAGGTCCCTTACATCCAAAGGAAAGACTAATGAGGATTCACCTCTCCATATCAGCAAACAGGCCAGACACATCTTGTTGGCTAATTAAGCTCAAGATGGAATTCCTCAGTGTCATGACAACAAAGACACTCACATAGCATAGATCATTTCCCCACTGCTTTCAATGTCGAGGTCTGGATCAGAGTCGAAACTCTCCATATCATCATCATCGAGATCAAGACTACCGAAAAGGTGCTGGTTGAGTCCGCTAGTACCGACTGCAGGGATCGTTGCCTCGGCCAAGATCTGCATTATCTCGTCGCTGCTTTGCATCGGTTGATCAGGCTCCTCGTACTGGTTGCTCATTGTGGTGTCATCCATCAGATCAGCTGGAAGATTCTTCAAGAACCACCCATGGTTACGTATATCAGGAATCGTAATTCTCTGCGATTATGGATCCGATCAACATTTAGTGATCATCGATGAAACATATAACTTTGACAGATAATATACACTCTAAGAAGGAATGTAGATGTCAGTATTGAAGTGAGAGTCCTTGTGTTTACTCTTATGATGCAACTAAAAACAAATTATCACTATTACTTGCCGATGAACTTACCATGGCAGGATTGGCAACGAAGATGCTGGAGATCAAGTGTTGACATTCTGGAGATATGGGAATGCTATCAGGAATCGAATATTGAACGGTCAGTATGCGCTGCACAGGGTACCACGATATATAAGATGATGCATATGCAGTATTCTTCGTGCGGTAACTTGTAAATGATTTTCACCTCTATCGTCTTTCGGAAATTTTTAGGCTCCTCTGGGTCCTCAAAGGGATATGCTCCGACCAACATTACATATAAAGTGACACCACAAGACCACACATCAGCTATCTACATAAATTCTTAGCAATGTTAGAAGGCACAAAAGTTACACAAATGAGGAGACTAGCTAACAAAAACGAAGCTACATAAACGAAGGCAATTACCACACAAGAACCAATTCAATCTTTAGGGGTGAGTTATTGTGAGAAAGCAAAGGATTATGACCTTTTAACAGCTCAGAAGCACAATACAACAACAACATGTTATGCTCATTGTTTGCAACAAATATTTTGCTTACTAGTTCCAGGCCTCACAATCAGAACGTTAAGTTGATGCTTTATATTTTGCAGAGCCTTCAATTCCATAGGAATCCCTTCCTCTCTCCAGAATTCTCTCCCAAACTAGCCTTTGTTCCCCTTTACAACCTCTCCTGTTTACCTTCAAATTCCTCCATCCAAATACACCCAAAAGCTACCAATCATGTGGCTGTCTCAGTGAGCTAGGAAATCACTCACATATGGTTCTTGCTTTAAAATAGTTGAGAGCAGCGAGGAGTGAACAAAATATGGTGAAGCATAGATTAACTGGTGTAGCATGACATTCTTGAAAGCTCAGACAAACGCAAATCATCTAAACAAGCCAACATATCTATGTGCATGTCGATTGTAACTTCTGGATGCAAAGTGACATGATAGTATCAATATAAATGGGACGGCACAATATACAACTTTTTATCCAGCTAATTAATTTGGCTGCTTTGTGCACTGGATTTAGGTATCAATAACACCACAGAAACAGGCTCCAAGTATATTTCAACAGTTAAACCTAACAAGTACAGCGTGCATATAAGAAAACTTACCTTGCCATCATATTCTTTCTTGAGTAGCACTTCAGGAGCAATATATGCAGGAGTTCCCACAGTGGATTTTGGTTGTGAATGCAGAACAGACGACTGAAAATACAGAACATCAGCAACAGAGGCAAAACAAGATCATGAGATCATGTGATGAATCTGAATATTTTTTTTCTTAAACTAGTATAAAATAATCAAATATTAATTTATACCTTGGAATATCCAAAATCACATATCTTCAAACGAGGAGCAACACTTCCATCTAACAAAGTGTTTTCAAGCTTCAAATCACGGTGGCATACTTGCTTGACAATAAAGAGAACACAAATCAGCTAAGCTGAATACATGATCACTGAACTTGAAAATAGTTTCATTTTACCATCGAGTGACAGTAGCTAACTCCAGATATAAGTTGCTGGAAGAAAAATCGCGCCTTCAAGAAGAGGCAAAAGTCATCACCAATTTATGATGAAGTGATATAATGTGAATAAGTAAATTATAGTAAAGTATAACCTCATCCTCACTGAAGCGTCCTGCATTGCAAATTCGTTCAAAAAGTTCACCACCAGAAGCATATTCCATGACAATCGCCAAATGGGTTGGAGTTAAAATAACCTAAGAAGATTTGTAGCAGAGAAAGCAAAAAGAACAATTAGATTTTCTAACAGAACAAGTGAATGATATCTTCAGACATGAACTTACTTACCTCTTTAAATCTGATTATATTAGGATGCCTCAACAACCGATGGTTAATTATCTCTCTCTTAACATTTTCGTCTATCTGAATAAATAGAAAAAAAACCAATCATGCCGGCATCAGAAAAGAAAGGCTAATGTGCCCATAGTTATCTTCAAAAGTTGTGGTCATAACTTGAAGCTAAGCAAGATGAATACAATGCAACTAACAGAAAGGATTTCAGTCCCGTTAAAAACTCCCGACCAATCAAATACTGTCCAGTCGGCGTTTTAAGCCATATCAGTTAGGTGATAAATCAAGCAAGGGACCAAAATGATAAATATCATGAAGGTAGAAGATAGCCTACAAACAGCAAGCACCATGGCAGTGTTGCACAAAGTTCTTGGGATCCAAGCTTGCTATCATCACTACTCAGGTGAAGTTTGTCGCTTTTCTCTTCAATGAAAGCTATGTTTGAAAATTCTCCAAGTTGCAAACTCCATCAAATAACAGATATGAAAATGTCAAACATGCTGGGAAAGAATATAACAGACTCGCTTTATATCTGCTACTTGACCTGGTGAATTCTTAGACCAAACAATCATAACCACGATAAAGATTGATCTATGATTCCATGTCCCTCCAGATACACATAAAAAACGAAGGAAATTCATAAAACTTGAGAATGAAAATTGTACAAAAAGGAAGACTGTCCAACAAATTTAAAAGGGAAACACTGAACATGCCAAGCCTAGGGTGATTATGTATGCCTGTCATGAAGCTACGCTTATGCCAAGAAAGAGTATAAGATCGCTATCATGGAAGAGGAAAAGATGAGAATCAAGCTTACAGCATCATAAAAGCAATACTATCATAATCGACTGAAGTAAAAGAAGCAGGATCTAAACATGTTAAGCCAAATAAGAAATTTACAAGCCATGCAACTGCGAAGCTCTATGTTGTATAAGGCAGGGCAATACGAAATGAGGATATAATTAACCAGAAATAGAACTCTGTACCGTCAATTTACCAAAACTATGATTTTTATGAGAAGCAGGTCAAAGGATTTGACGATATCGACACAATTTTTACTCAAACAAAATCCTATCAAATAAAAACTTTCTAAAATCACATAACCAGCTAAAATTCCAGTGAAGATGAGATTTTTCTACGGATAAAGACGAATAAAAATGGAACCTCATCAATAATAGACCGACCTTCTCGCCTCTCTCGATGTACTTGACAGCGACGAGCTCCTTGGTCTGCTTGTCCCGCATCAGCCTGGCGATCCCGAAGTTCCCCGACCCGATGTCCTTCACCAGCTCGTACCGATCGCTGTCGTGCATTATCGGCAGATCCATCGCCGGACCCACCGTGAGCGCAGCCCGATGCGTGGCCATCGCCGCACCGCCTTCACATCAACTTCCCCACTTCCCCGATCAGATCGATCGCCGCCTCGACCCCCAGTCTGGCCACTCTTCACTGGAATCTACGCTGCGCGGAAAGAGACGTCTAAGGCGGCGAGGCAGGCTCCGGCCGCGTGAATTCTCGGGACCTGGGATTGAACCGTTCGTCCTCTCTCTCTCTCTCTCTCGGGATTGGGGGAGACGGGGCACTGACTTCATTTTTTTCTCCTGCGAGGGCCTGGGAATCGAAGCAAATCCGAAGGCGGCGTCGCAGCAAACTTTTTGCGATCGCAGGCGAATCCAATACACATAAAAGCGAATGGACGAGATCGCCACTTATCGCTGTCTCTGTGTATCCCTCGCCGTACGATTCAGATCGTGCGGATGAGAAGAGTTGACTCCCTTAGTGGATCTAACTACCCGCAACGGAACTTAATTTATTAAGGACATAATTTCTAGGTGGGTGCGCATAATTTTTTTTAAACATAAAATATAATTTTTATTATAAAATTTTGCAGAAAGAATTAATTTTTTTCCTTTATTTTTTTTCTCAATCAAAAAAATAATTATATATGGGGAAAATTAAAAAGAAGTATTTATTTTTGTTACATATTGGAAAAAAATTAAAAGAGCATTTATGTTATTGTATTATTTTTGGTTGAAATCGTTAAAATATAGATTAAAACTACTTTTATGCTACTTAAAATTACTCTAATATTTATTAAAAATATTTTAATTTAATTTAATTACTTCAATTTAATTAAAATTATGCGCTTTTAAGGTCATGCAATGAATATTATTATAATTTTAATTTTTAAAAAGCCTTTTAGAATTTGGTTAATGTAAAAATGCCCTAAAGTTCTCCTATTAAAATATCTAATTTATCATCAAACAAAATTACTTATTTAATAACGGCGATTAAAGGAACTTTGATAACAAAATGAATTAAAAGGTGTTTTGGTATAAGTCAAACCTTGAGATTTTTCTTTTTAAAAGATAAATATTTGGGGCTATTTTAAAAATAGGAAGCTATATATTAGGACAAAAGTAAAAAAGGACATATCTCTATTTTAATTTTTTTAAAAAAGATATCCACTTTATTATTTTATTATATATATATTTATTCAATTATTTTTAATATTATTTTATATTTAAATTAAAAATTTTAAATTAATCGGACGTATTATAATAATTATGATTTCTAAAATATTCACATTATAATTATTATTTTATAATTATTATAATATATATTTAATATGTTCACCCGCAGTTAATAAATCGTAAATAACCAGCGAGAGCCGCGAGAGGGGCGACACCGCGAGCAAGGAGGGCGGCTTCCGAGTTGCAGAAGGAGCGAGAGAGAAGAGATGGTTTCGGACGCACAGCTCGTGGAGCGGCTTCGGGAATTCCTTCTCCAGTCCGACCTCTCCACCACCGCCATTGCTTCTGTGCGCCGCCGACTCGAGGAGGATTTCGGCATCGACCTTTAATTTCCCAGAAGCACGCCTTCATTAGGGAGCAGGTCGACCTCTTCCTGAGCGAACTCAGCGATAGTGAGGAAGGCGACGCAGATGCGGAGGAGGAGAAGTTCCATAACGGTCCCGAAGCAGAGAAAGAGTTGAAAGAGGAAGACGAAGAAGGAGTAAGTGCAGAGTCGTATAATGATGATGAAGAGGAGGTCAAAGTTTGTACAGAAGCTTTGTGGTTTGCCTGGGCAACCCCTTTTCCTTTTTAGGTGAACTAGAAAGCCTAAAGATTTCAATTCGGTTCCTGATTATTTTGTTCTTTCCATTGGTCAACAAAATTCCAATTCAGTGGGTTTGCACTGGTGCATTACATGCAATAATATGCCTTTGCGACATGGACAGGCATGATTAATGACGAAGATTCTTATACCTTAATACCAGAGGTCTTTCGGTTACTGATAGCATCACGGTGGCCATCATTTTCGCAAGTTATCTCATTTCTAGCAAACAACATTTTTTTTAAATGGAGAAATGGGCCAAAGCCCAGCCCAGCCCAGCCCACTAATCGTACCACATCGAGGAAATCTAGGGTTAGCCCTTTCCTTCTTTCTATATAAGCGGACAAATCGTTTGGCAGCAAAATTGTTCTTCGCCTCCGCTTCTCCGCCGAGCTGCCGTCTTTCCGCCGCATTCTTCATTGAAGCATTGATTCAGCAATCTTCTGATGTTCTTGTCTTTTTCTTGTTTTTTGATGCTTGGTTTCATGGATGGGGAGCTCATTCGCCCGCTCATCGCTGCTACTATCGATGTCCGGGGTTTTTCGCTCCCCAAATGGATTCGAGGTGCTTTTTTGCCCTAAACTTCTTCTGAAAGTCAGTTCTTGGGTTATGCTCGCCTCTAAAATTTGAAAAAAAAAAATTTCTCCTTTTTCACGCCATTCGTCGTTTTGTCTTATCTTTGGCTGTGACGACAGATTTCATTTCTCGATTCTGATAAATCTTTGATTTGTGGATCTCTGTGATGATCTGTTTATGCGTGTCTGAGCCAATGTTGCCGATCTTGTTCCTTACAAGTCCGTGCTTGTTTTAGTATATTTATTTATAATATGTGATTGATAATTGATGCTGTGCATTTGGTGCTGTGATTATACAAAATTCCTCGTTCTGAATGCTGTAGAATTGGCATGACAGACCAATTTACACCCATAGAATATGAGCACCTCTTTTTTGCTCTTTTTCTAATCTCTTTTCTTAAAAAAGTTCTTTTTTCCAATTAGTTTTAGGGTTCTAATCCTTTTCCATCTTCATCTTTCTCTCTTTAACTTTTTTACAATTTTTTGTTGCTTGTTTGATCATAATTTTTGCTAATTTGCTATTGTAAATGATAATGTTTTCTAGTAGTTTCAAGCGATATTTTGTGTTTTTTTATATATTTTGCTTATTGAGCAGTTTCAAATGGTGTATCAACTGTCTTTCATTTTCATCACTTGATAATCTGTCCTTCAAAGTATTCATCGAAACCAATCAAAAACACCTGTAAATATACCAACAACAAGCACACAGTTAGAGAGTTCTGACAGATTCATACAAAATTAAAAGAACTATTTTAACAATTTATACGTCAAAGATTTTCAATTTTTTTCTACTTGTAAATTATCTCCTAAAACTCGTTATAACATGAAAAAAAAATTGTGCAAATTCTCAGCTCAGATTGTGATTATCCAACACAAAAGAAATACTTCAAGCCTACAGTTGAACATGGGTTAAATTAAAAGGCTATCTCATTTAAAAATATATATAAAATGACAGTCTATTATATTTTTAATTCTAAAAATAATGTTATTTCAGTTGTTTTGATAAAAAAAATTTTAATTAATTTGTTGGTAATACGTGCAATTTAGATGTGATTAATTATTTTAAAAATCAGTTCACAAGCTCAAAATTTAAAGGTTTTGGTTATTTTAAATGGTAAACATCATTATATATATATAAATAAATAAAAGTTGGTATTATTTTGATTTTATTGAGATTTGTTTTTTATCTATTTCAATAATTTTATTTTATCATAATCAATTCAACGACAAGTTGACTTGTGGACATTTAGAACTTGTGGAGAGCAAGTAAATTTATGAATCAATTCAAATTTGATTTCTGGTTTAAATTTTAAAATTTGATCGCTAGAGTGATATATCATTATTTTTTTTCTGAAACAAAATGCTATTTTGATAAAAAAAAAATCATTGCATAGAGATGAAGGACGACCTTATATCATATTCAAAATAGATATAAAATATGAGTGGATGTATTTATTTAATGTAAATAAAAAATAAAAATGAATGAGGGTATAATGGAATTTAGGGTTTAGGGATTTATAAATTAATAATGAATGTTAATGTTAAAATAAATAAATGATATTATAATTAATATGAATAAGATGAGTGGATGTATTTATTTAATATAAAATAAAATAAAAATGAATAAGTATATAGTCGAATTCATAAATTAATAATGAATATTCATGTTAAAATGAATATAACTTGAATATTATTTAATGTAAAATAAAAATAAAGATAAATAATTATATAGGATTCATAAATTAATAATGAATATTAATGTTTTTGAAAAATAGTTCATATATAAATAAAATAAGATAGGTTAGACTCTCAAATGTACAATCAAAAGATCAACATCGTAGCTCAGACATGACTAATCGTTAAGTGCACACATATGACCCATCACATAAGAAATTACATCAAATCCATAACACCATCAATACCAAAACACCATAATCCCATATGTCCACACATCACAACATTTGCATGCTCATCTACGAGTCATACAAAGCACTAGAGATCACAAAACTAATCTCATCTCAAGAACATAGTCATAAAACCAATTTCATCTCAGGAACAGAGCCATCGTGGTTTGGATGTTACCGTGCTTTGAGATTTACAAACTGATACACATAGACTTGCACATTGCAAAAAATCTAATTAAAATTCAGGATAATGCCTTGATAACGTCTTCGATTTCGTGTCTCTCATATATAGTATATTAAGCTAGAGATGTTGAGGTAGCACGCATTGATTTTCCGTTGCCCATTCTTGTAATGTCGCCCAAGAACTTACTGTATCTTCTAAAAAGAAATAAAATTTTATCCAATACTAAGTTAATACTTGACCTTGCCCTATATCTCACAAACCTTGGGACATTAAAAAAAAAAAAAAAGTGGTGGTTGATTATGAATATTAATGTTAACATGACTAGGAGTGTGTTAATAAAAAAAAAAGAGTATATCAATAAAAATGAGGTGTGAATATAATGGGTAGCTAACATGTGAATTTATATATTTTTTTAAAAGGGTGATGTATATTAATTTGCATCCTAATTAGTTTGGATTTTAAAATATTTATTTAATATATAACATTTATATTTATTATATTTTTTTAAAAAAATATTTTTGTTTTTTTTATTTAATAAAAAAATTAAGCAACCTATCACATTCTTAATTCTTACCCAAAACTCTTCGTTTAATACCAATGGCTCCACTGTGGTTGGTACTCGAGCGGGTTCTCTTCGGAGTCGACTGAAAATTCTGTCTGATGCTTTGGCATTTTTAGGTCTGGGTAAAAATATGGGACCCACTTAGATCCTCACGTGAGGTAAACGGAGGGTAACGAATGTCTGCGTCAACATTATTTCCATTCTGAATCAAGATAAACTCGACAGCCCAAACAATAAATCTCATCTAATTCCAACTATAAATAGGGTGAGTGATCTCCGCCAAATCCCATCTGATCTGCTTCCTCCTCTTCCTCCGCCAAGAAGAGATCGTCGCCATGGCTGCTTCCCTGCCGGAAGATGCTCTCTTCCTCGGATTCGACAGTTCTACACAGTAAGCCTTTCCACTTCTCTCTTTCTTCCTCATTCATTTCAAGGACGAAAACTTCGCCTCTGTGCTCGAATTGTGGGAAAGTTGAAGCTTTCCTAGTTTTTCTATGCTGATTTCTGGACTTCGAGTGAAATGTGGTAGAAATTTAATCATAGTGTTTACTCTTCGCTAGGGTTCATGGTTCGCGGTTTTGTTTCCTTGGCAATTAGGGTTTCCGCTTTAGAAGTTCTTTGGGTGGGATTTAACTTTATTCTTGTCTTAATTTTTGTTTATGATGGGATGTTGTAACCAAATACACAGATTTGGGGGAAAACATGCTGGATCCTTGTGTTGTTTGCTTGCCTAGCCATTACGTGCTGATAATAGGATTATGTTTTTTTTGTTCATTTGAATTAAATTTGTAGTCAAGTTACGCTAGTCATGGAATCGGTGAAGTTAATTAAATTTATTTTTTCAAGTTCATAATGCATATGTCACGGCTTGTTTGTTCAATGCCTTTTCACATAAAACTCGTGATTTTGTAGAGTTATGGATGCTGGAGGCAGATGCCATTTAGTTTAAGTGATAAATAATTGCTGCGTTATTTTTTCCATTTATTGTTACTCATAGTCTGTTAATTATCATACATGTTTTGTTTCATAGTTTGTCATATATTTTTTTCACTTTATGCATTGCCCATCTTTATTCTTGAAACATGCAGGTCACTGAAGGCTACTGTCCTAGATGATAACCTTGTGATTGTTGCTTCAGAAAGCATTCATTTTGATTCTGAATTGCCACACTATAAAACCAAAGATGGGGTCTACAGGGATACTTCTGAAAATGGAAGGATTGTATCGCCAACCCTGATGTGGGTGGAGGCTTTGGACTTATTGCTTGGGAAATTGAAATCAAAAGTGGACTACAAAAAGATAGTAGCTATTTCGGGTAGTGGACAACAGCATGGTAGTGTGTACTGGAGTAAGAATGGAAAGGCTATATTAGCCTCGTTGGATCCATTAAAATCATTACGGATTCAACTGGAGGATGCTTTTTCAGTAAAGGATTCACCTATATGGATGGATGGTAGCACTACATCACAGTGTAGAGAAATAGAGGTGGCTGTTGGAGGTGCTTTAGAGCTCTCAAAACTTACAGGATCGCGTGCCTATGAGAGATATACTGGACCTCAAATACGAAAGCTTTATCAAACAAAGCCAGATGTTTATAACAACACTGAGAGAATCTCCCTTGTTAGTTCTTTCATGGCTTCTCTTCTAATCGGTGATTATGCTAGCATTGATGAAACTGATGGAGCAGGGATGAATTTAATGGACATTAAACAGCGTATCTGGTCAAAGATAGTTTTGGAGGTGTATTCTATTAACATTAAGCAGTATGATCAAAATGCGTAACTGCAGCTATAACAAATAAGTCTGCTATTGTGTTAGGCTACGGCACCAGGCTTGGAAGAAAAACTTGGACAGCTATTTCCTGCTCATGCAGTTGCGGGTCTGATATCTTCCTATTTTGTTGATAGGTGACCTTATTTCCCTAATGAACTTTTCATAACTATGTTGAGGCTATCGAGTTACATTTAACTTACTTAGCAGTACCCTTTTTCATTTCTTTATAAATGTCTACTTTTACTCTCTATTGAATATGGAAGGTAAAATATTCCAACTGTGCAATATTATTCTCTCTGTAATTTACCTTTTATGTCGATAGGCAATTTGTTTCCTACTGCACACGCTGTTACACATTGAAGCTTTTGGTGATTCACTTTACTTCATACTAGGACCGACACATTATATTCAGTTTCATATAACTCTTTCTTTTGTGTGAATCTACTTAGGTCTTGAGATGCTACTACATAGAATTTTCCATTACAAGCCTTATTAAAAATTAGGTAGTATGTTTGTATTTAATTAAAAGTATTTGCTATTGCATGGATTAAATTTTATATGTATGTATATATGATTTGGAATGGTTCTTTCTCTTCAAACACATCTAGACAACTTAATAACAAAATGCTAGTGTTATTCATATTTTTATTATGTTTCAGATTTATCACCGAAATATTATATTGCACTAGCACTTAGCTTTATAGTCTATACAAGCAAATAAGCAGAGGTAATTCAAACATCTACTAAATAAACCACACATCTTGAACTGGCCAACAACTTCCTTTCTACATGTATTTGAATGGAGGAAAAATTCAACTATGTAGTCAGAAAATGTAATACATTGCTTTTTGCTCTTCTCGGGGTACTATCTTAAATTATTAGGTAAGGTTCCTCTTTTGATTTCTATTTAATTTAGTCATTTACATGGTCCACTAACTCCAGTCAAGGAGTTTCTGTATTTCTATTGCGTAAATATTTATAGAGAATCTATTTACAACAATTTGCTTGGTATTAGCTTTCAAATTTCTGCTCAACTATCTGGTGAAACTTGTTCACTCAAAACCATTGCAGTAACAAACAAAATAAATTTGAGACCCAATCTTATGTCATCTTATTTGGCAGGTTTGACTTCAGAAAAGATTGTGTAATAATTCAATGGTCTGGAGACAATCCTAATAGTCTTGCAGGTGTGCCACCTCTATTTTGCTTGCACATCTAAAATAAATATTAGTTTCCCAGTGCTAGACAGTTCCTGATGATATCACATTTTCTGTTTGTCCTCTTGCTTATTGATGTCTCGCTTGTGTCTAATAACCACTGCTAAAGGGTCTGTCTTGGAAATTATACTCACATCCAAAATGATGAAGTTTGGCTGTGGCACATCATGTTGTGTACAGGCTCTGTAATCTTTTGTAAACAGTCAACATTTTTTGAGGTGCTATGCAGGTTTGACCCTCAATACTCCTGGTGATCTAGCTATTAGTCTTGGAACAAGTGATACAGTAAGTTTTGTTCCTTGATTTTTTCATTTGTGAATAAATATCTGCACTGGAAACCAATCATCAATATAAATATCACTTGTTATTGTATTCAATCTCTTCCTGCTCATTGTTGATCAGGTATTTGGAATTACTAGTGAACCCAAACCAAGTTTAGAAGGACATGTTTTTCCAAACCCTGTTGACCCAAACTGTTACATGGTTATGCTGGTTTATAAAAATGGCTCACTTACTCGCGAAGGTATTCCTTTTATAATTATAGATGCATATTATATATTCAGATAACTCTTCCAACTTCAATCATAGTTGACCTTCAATAAATGATTACAGATGTGCGAAACCGTTATGCAGAACGCTCTTGGGATGTTTTCAACAGCTATTTGGAGAAAACACCTCCTCTAAATGGTATTTTCTTATTATTGAGTTAGTCACACTGATGTCGTGCTTAGTTCTATTATCTTTGATTTAGTGTATTTTGGTTGAAATTGAATCAGATTACGTAATTCTTTTAGCTGCAAGATTTACGAACATATAATTAGCAAATAGTTACACACTTCCCAATTTCTACAGCTTAGAACATCACATAAGATTAGGTTGGATTCCTTCTGATTTTCAATATTCCACATTTTTCATGAACTCGTGCAAGATACTTTGATGTATTATTATATTTCATATGGTTCATCTAATATGTTTGGATTGAAACATAGCATCCTTATATTTGGAACATGTTCTTGTGTATCCTTTTCATCATTGTTGTAATTATCTTATATCCTCATATAGGTGGAAGATTAGGATTCTACTACAAAGAGCATGAGATCTTGCCTCCACTCCCCGGTAGTCGATAAATCCTATCTGTTTTCTCCAATTAATTAGCTCCAAGTTCTTTATTTCTTCAGGGATGATAATTATTCATTCTTCTGTGACACACATCAATTTATGTCAGTTGGATTCCACCATTATGTTCTCGGAAGCATTGACTCATTAGATGAAGCAGAGGTTTCAGAAGTTGAGGAGTTTGATCCTCCTGCAGAGGTTGGTTAATATAATAACACAGTTTTCATAATCCATCAACACAACTCTCAAATTCTTATTTGAGTTAATACCTGCTACAGGTACGTGCAATAGTCGAAGGTCAATTCGTCTCAATGCGAGGTCATGCTGAGAGATTCGGAATGCCAACTCCTCCAAACCGGATAATTGCAACTGGTGGAGCATCATCAAATGAGTATATTCTTAAATCGATAGCCAACATTTTTGGTTGTCCAGTCTATACAGTGCAACGACCCGGTAAGTCTACACTTTAGTCTAATTTCTTCTGGATAACCAGTTACTTGTTCTAGTTGTAGTGCTGAAATGCTGATTGTACCAAACCACTCAAATGTCTATGCTTCATTTTCTCAATTTATTATGCACCATGAAGCTGAGCTTCTCGACGAGAGCTTGGTTTTAGCATTTTCAGACATGAATCATCAATGTGTTACCCATCATTACAGATTCTGCTTCCTTGGGGGCAGCTCTGCGGGCTGCTCATGGATGGTTGTGCAACAAAGAAGGCCAGTTCGTGCCGATCTCAAGCTTGTACGGTGACAAGCTCGATAAAACCTCTCTGAGCTCGAAGCTTGCATTCCCAGCCGGCGATGAAAACCTTCTGTCCAAGTACACTTCTCTGGTGAACAAGAGAATGCAGATTGAGAAAAGCCTTGTGGAAAAGTTTGGCCGAGGATAAAAAGTCGGTTGAGGTTGGTCACTGAAAACTTTTATTGGTAGCTTTGAATTTATTGAAAGTCGAATAAAGTTAATAGTGTGATCCTCTTCCAAATTAATCAGTCTGTAAGAGTTGAATATTTAAATTATATATATATATAATGCATTGACCACTCTAAGAATATTGCTTGTATTAAAATATAATCATATTTTTCAATCCAAAATAGAACTTCTATCAAAATATTGATACTGATTAAAAATATATCATTCCATGTATTGTCTGATAGCTTAGGTTTGAAATGTGTAAATATATTCATCAGTGGTTTGTGGAAGAAATTAGTTGAGAAAAGGAGACCAGTATTTTAAAATTTAACATGCTATTAATTAAAAATAAATAAATAATGTAAAATTTACCATTCACATATTCGAAAGAACTATATACAAATTGGAGAAAATAGTAACTGATTAAAATGTTAAAAACAAAACAAAAGTAAATTTGTTAAACATAAACTTATATGATATTTAGTTTATTGTAAATCAAAGGATGCCAAGCATAAAATAAAAATTAGAAATAATTAACTAAATTGGGAGTTGACTTCCATGTGAATGCAGTTTCCAAGTCTTTCACAGAAGATATATTTTGTATATTTTACATACAAATTGCTGTTTTGGGTCCCAAGAACATTTGTCTTTTCAAAGGTGTCAAAGTCAATGAATTGATATAAGTCGTGAAAGTTAAGAATATTCTTAGTTTGAAATTTTCCTACATAAATTCTCATAAGCTATATATTTAGTTATAAAATGTAAAATATAAAAATAAAATTACTCTTTACTCGATAATTATTTCTAATATCCATATTTTATTTCAAAAGTGTCAAACTCACTAAGTTGATATAAATCATCAAAATTCTTGCTTTGAAAATTTGTCCTCGCCTAAATAAATAATATTTATTTCTCTATAATTCCGTTGAAAAGATAAACAAGTCCATGTAGGAATCTATTAAAAAAATAAACAATATATATATATTATTAAAAATTTTAAATTTAAATTGTGAATTAAATGGACGTTCATTGAATTTTTTTATTTAAATTTTGAATTTTAAAATATTTTTTTTCAATATGCGGATCAATTCAAGTACACCATGAATCATTCTGCTTAGATTCGTAATTTGCTCCAATTGATCTATTTAAGTTTATTTTTAAATAAATTAATAAACTTTTAATTTATTTATTTAAATTATTTGATGGGATGACAAATCTAATTAAAATTGACGATTCTATTTATATTTAAAAGGATGGTTTCTACACTTTGACATTTATTAAAGAGCATATTTTTTTTAAAAGGATGGTTTCTACACTTTGACAATTGAAGCAGAGAGAATTTTTTTTTATATCTTTTAATAATTTTTTAATGAAAGAGATATTTAATAAAGAAGTACGTCCTTGACAAATATTAAAATATTATATATACGTTGATAATTTTCAAAATGTGTGCGTTCTTTGGAAAAATTTCCAAGTTATTATATTATTCTTGGTTTGAAAATTTATCTTCACCTAAACAATTAATATTTATTTTCTATATATATAATTTCTTAAAATAATATTCCACTTTTATGAATCAAACTAACCAATATATAACTCTATTAAGTTGTCCTAGACAATTACATGGACATTACCAAACAAAACAATCCCTTTTAATTACTTATCTTCATCCGTGGCATTGAACGAACATATTTTCTGTTAGTCATTTTTAATTGCTACAAAACAAGAAAAACTCATCAACCTTCTCTGACTTTCAAAGCAAATAAATTAGGGTAAAAATTAAAAAGATGCCCTTAATCTTTAAAAGACATTCTTTTTTTTTAAAAAAAATTAATTAAAAGAGCACTCCATCATATTTCTCATATTGTAATAATTATAGAGTAGCTATTATAATGTGTTAAAATAAACTATTTTAAATTGACCAAAAATACTATATATATATATATAGAGAGAGAGAGAGAGAGTATGTGTGTATTTTTATATTAAAAAATATTTTATCAAATCAAAGTTGTTTAAATTTGATCATTGCTTCAACATTTGTTTAATTGGTCATTTAATGAATACAGTGTAGATCCTATTAAAATGATTTTGATTCAATCTAAATAATTTGTATTAAATTGATAAAATATTACTTTGATATAAAATATAATATTTATAACAAATTAAATTAAAAAATAATTTACTTTAACTATTATAAATTTGAGTCGGAATAAAGATACTTGTTGATATTAAAAATATGATTGAGCATTTTTTTAATTTTTTAAAATATTTTTTTTTACTTCTTTCTTTTGTCCAATAAATACAAAACCCCAAAGTGACTTGGCAAAGGTCTTGGGAGATGCCCCACTCCATTTTCTAAACAATTCTCACAAGAAATTTCCTCAAAAAGTCAAAACTCACAAGTCAAAACATACACACAGTTGACTTGACAACCACCTCCAAGATCAGTAAACGTATATATAAATCCATCACGATCCTTGCTTTGAGCTTGCATCAGAGATCATTCAAACCCTAAAGAATGAAAACAATGCTTCTTCTTCTTCTTCTTGTTCTTCTTCTTCTTCTGGTTCTAGTTCATGGCCAGTCAGGTACTTGCATTTCAGTTTTAATTTCTTCTATTTGATCTAATTCCTTTTCTTCTCCACTAATTTATTTTCTCGACGCAGGTGATACGATGGCTCCTCCGAGCAGTTCGATCGCGTACGGCGAAGCTTTATCCTCTGCCAGAGGAATCTTTGAGTTGGGGTTCTTCAGTCCCGGCGACGGCAGCAAGCACTACTTGGGCATCTGGTTCAAGAACATCCCGGTGATGACTGTAGTGTGGGTGGCCAACAGGGACAGTCCCCTGCTGAGCGCCCGGGGCTCGCTCAACCTCACCGCCGACGGGAACCTGGCCCTCTACAACGACACCGGCTTCGTCGTCTGGTCGACCGGCACGTCGGGCACCGTCGACGCTACTCTGCAGCTCCTGGACACCGGCAACCTTGTGCTCACAGGGCGGCTCCGCCGCCGTCTGGCAAAGCTTCGACCACCCGACGGATACTTTACTCGCCGGAATGAGGATCGGATTGGACCGCCGGAGGAACCTCGACAGGTATCTGACCTCGTGGAAGACGGCTTCCGATCCGTCGGCGGGGGAGTTCTCTTACAGGATGGAGAGCAAGGGAGTTCCGCAGCTGTTCTTGCGGAGAGGGGCCGGAGACGTCGTCTACCGCAGCGGGCCGTGGACCGGAAAAGGCTTCAGCGGCCGGCCAAAGATGGGGACTGAGACTCTGTTCCTGTTCGCGTACGCCGACGACCGGGATGAGTTGTACTACACGTATCAGATTTCGGACCCTGCGATTCTCACGCGGGCGTATCTAGACGAGGACGGATTTTTCCGGCGCATTGACGTGGACGGAAGGGAGCGACCGGTGGAACCTGTTCTGGGACGTGCCGGAGGACCAGTGCGACCATTACGGGACCTGCGGCCGCAACGGCGTCTGCACCACCGCCTACTCGCCCCCATGCCAGTGCTTGCAGGGCTTCGTCCCCGCGTCCCACGAGGCCTGGAGCTTGAGGAACAACACCGACGGATGCGCGAGGAGGACCGGCTTGAATTGCTCCACCGACGGCTTCCTTCCCGTGCAGAACGTGAAGCTCCCCGACACCGTCAACGCCACCGCCGCAAACATGTCCACCCCTGGCGAGTGCAGGAACTGGTGCCTGAGAAACTGCTCCTGCACCGCCTACGCGCTGATCAGAGACACCGAGTGCATAGTTTGGTCCGGCGATCTCCTCGACGTCAGAGCCTTCTCCGACGGAGGAGATGAATTGTACCTTCGCCTCGCGGCTTCCGAATTGGGTAACGTTCTTCCAAATCAGAATCCAGCTCTTGTTGCAGAATCTTAATCCGACCAATTCCT
Source organism: Curcuma longa (assembly GCF_044706935.1). NCBI lineage: Eukaryota > Viridiplantae > Streptophyta > Magnoliopsida > Zingiberales > Zingiberaceae > Curcuma > Curcuma longa. The sequence continues at coordinate 1,159,436 of NW_027435604.1, read as the reverse complement.
TTCTTGTAGAATCTCTAAGAAGCGGCGCGAGGAAGAAGAAAGTCACCAAGGCTGTGTTCATCTCTGTGGCGATCTTCGCACCGGCGTCGGCTTGCTTGCTTCTAGCTCTGTGGCTGAGGTGCAGAAGAAGAACACAAGGTAAGATCGACTTCGACTTCGACTTCGCTTATTCAGGCACAATAAAGAAGAAGAAGAATCTTCAATCATCTACAGGAAACGAAGAACAAACGCTAGAGCTCAAACTGTACGAAATGTCCACAATAAGAGCAGCCACAAGTGATTTCTCCATGGAAAACCTTCTCGGTGAAGGTGGATTTGGCCCTGTGTACAAGGTGATTGATTGATTGTATCTGATGATCGAAATGAGATACCTGCTCAATGGAGGGATTCTAAATCGATCTGAATTGTGAAAATTTTGTGCAGGGTCGAATGGAAGATGGACTGGAGGTCGCCGTAAAGAGATTGTCGAAAGGCTCGGCGCAAGGCCTAGAGGAGTTCAGAAATGAGGCTCTTCTGATAGTGCAACTTCAGCACAAGAATCTTGTTCGTTTGCTTGGATGTTGCATTGAGGAAGGAGAAAGGATCTTGGTCTATGAATACATGCCAAACAAGAGTTTGGATACTTTCATTTTCGGTATGGCAGTTAACAACAGTTTATCGAGTTTTCGAATTGCTGGGTAAACCGATTCCGATGTCTCAGATGAAGCCAGGAGCCAACTGTTGGATTGGGAAAAGCGCTTTGCGATCATCGTGGGAGTTGCTCGAGGGCTTCTTTACCTCCACCACGATTCAAGATTGAAGATAATACATAGAGATTTGAAGGCGAGCAATATACTTCTCGACCGGGACATGAACCCAAAGATATCAGATTTTGGAATCGCAAAGCATTTCGAAGCAGATCAACTAGAGGAAAGCACTGAAAGAATAGCCGGCACATAGTAAGTGTGTTTCGATCAAATTCATCGATATTTGTTTGCCAAGTTAAGATGAATAAGGTTGAATATGCAGTGGATATATGCCGCCCGAGTATGCAACACGAGGCTTATTTTCGGAGAAGTCCGATGTCTTTGGCTTCGGTGTCATACTTTTGGAAATTCTAAGCGGGAAGAAGAGTAGAACATTCGACAAATTGCAACCTCATAAAAACCTCCTTATACTTCATGTAAGGAGAACTCAACCTTGTCATTTCTAAGCAAAATTATAACCCTCAATGTACTTACATACTTAGAACTTTCGTAGGCATGGAGCCTTTGGATGGAAGGAAGATGCCTAGAACTAGTTGACAAAGGAATGGGAGACTCATGCCCAAAATCGAAAGTTAAGAGATTCATCCAAGTAGGTCTTTTGTGTGTGCAAGAACGAAGCGATGACAGGCCGACGATGGAGAATGTGATCGTAATGTTACGAAGCGAAGACGTTACACTACCGAATCCTACTGATGTTGGGAGCACATCATCGAATCCTAGTGATGTTGTACTCATGACGAGTACAAACGAAAGTGATTGGAGTTCTAGCAACGAACTAACAATAACACAATTAGAGGATCCTTGAGATGCCCTTGGTACAGATATTATTGGTGTAATAAGTAGAATAATTAGATTTTCTCCTCCAAGTTAAAATGTACAACTAGATCTCAAGTTCTATGTTGTAGTTTGCAAATTAACAACCACTAAATTTTTGTCTCACTAAATAGAACTGAATGACTATATGAATTCGACTCGATCTTTATTATATTTTAGTTTATATATAAATAAATTTTATTTCATATGGAAGGGATTTTATTCTCAGATTGTGTTTGACAATCTGTCATGAACTTTAATTAAAATATTTTTTCACCACGAGTCTGCTTAGATTCGTAATTTGTTCCGATTGACCTATTTACAAGTCTAATTAAACTTGACTATTCTATTTTTATTTAAAAGGATGATTTCTATGTTAGAAAATAATACTAATTATTTGAATAATAATTATTTATTATTTTAAAGTATGACTCATATGAAATATTAATTAATTTAAAGGACTTATTGATCATTATGTATGGAATTGTGGGAAGTTATTTTAACCTCCCAAAATTGCACGTAGCCGACTTGATGGAAGTTGGCTATTTTACGTACTTGGGTTCTATCTCTCCCGAGAAGAGTTTTTCACCGTAGCCATCAGAAAGGTGTGAAGAAGAAAGTAAGAGGGAAAGAGATAGATTGGGACTCGTAGCGCTTGTCTGCAGCTATTGTTCCTTTCTCATGGATCAAGGTAAGTTATCGATCTAAAAGTTATATAAATGAGAATCATAAATTTCAAGATCTTTCATGTTTAGTTTTCTGAATTAGAAAACCTTAGTTTACATGTGGTATCTAGAGCCAAGTTTGTGAGATTTATGATTCTCTATGTATGATTATTTTCTTCAATTTTATGAATCCTAATCATGAAAATTTGAGAATTTTTGGCGAAACGTGGTATTTCTTAAAACAAAGATTGACTCAATCCACAAAATATATTATTGGCTTAAAGCAAAACGTGGTATTTTCGAAATGCTTAAAGCGAAACCTGTTATTTCCAAATAGTACAATTATGAAATGTTATTAGTGAAACATTAGTTTTTTGTTTTCTGTTTAGGATGTATTTTCTCTATGTATTTTCTCCCGTTTTGCTTTTACGTCGTCACACGCGAGGATGTTTCACTAATATGGCAAGGGACGAAAATAAATACAGGTTTCATTGCAAAACATAAATAACATTAGTGGAGGATGTTTAATTAATTTTCTATTTTGGAAAATAAAACAGAATATGCATATTATAACATATAACAGAATATGCATATTAATTTAGTATGCATATTATAACATATAAGAATATGCATATTAATTTAATATGCATATTATAACATATAACAGAATATTATATGCATATTAATTTAATATGTATATTATAACATATAACATAATATTATATGCATATTAAATTAATATTTTAATAATTTATTAGCCAATTTAATATATTATTTTTAAAGAATTGTTGGCTATATGATTGCATATAATAATAATTTCAGCAAAATAAATGATATGTAATGAATATGACAATTTTAATAATATTATTATTTGCCTAAAATGTATTTTATAATATTGCTGAATTGAAGTTTGTATGTGAACATAATTATTTATGAATTATTTAGTATTTAAAAATTAAAGTATGATAGATTTGTTAATCACCAAAGTGGTCAAATCTGTAAGTTATTTAATTCTAAATTATATAATTATATTTCAATTACCCATAGATTTTGATGCTATATATGATATGATAATTATTGATTTATGGGTTAATTGAAGTTCATTGTTGTAAGACATTTATGGATCACCCGAAGGTTGATTAATTGTTCTTATAATTAATGGATATGATTGTTGGTAATGTTTGTGCACTATTAGTTTTATTTATATATCCAAAGATAATAAATATTTCTAATTAGTGCATATGTCATTACTAAATAATGTTAAATCTATTAGCATCATTAGAATTATTATTGTATGTTGATGTATCACCCAAATGAGAACATTGATATACATAGAATGTTTATTTGTTGTTTGAATCTATTTTATATATTAATTTATGACTCAAAGTATTAATGTTAAGCATGTGTTAATTGCAGTACATGTTCCTGTTTCTTTACATTCGCATTGTAAAAAAAAAAAAAAGGGCAGCCCGGTGCACGAAGCTCCCGCCATGCGGGGTCTGGGGAAAGGATCCATTGTACGCAGCCTTACCTTGCTTTTGGCAAGAGGTTGTTTCCAGGATTTGAACCCGTGACCTCTAGGTCACATGGCAGCAACCTTACCGTTGCGCCAAGGCTCCCCTTCTTTACATTCACATTGTAACACCCGGTAAAATCCTTTCAATATTTTCTGAGATATTGAACGGGTCTATATGAAGGATAGCATAAGACATGAAAATGTTGCTATTAATGGGCCTCACATGGGATTTGAATGGTAGAAGTTTTAATGGACTCCAGGTGAGTAAAAAGAAAACATAACTCTTGAAGGGCTACCTTATGTGGGTCTTGCAAAAAGAAAAGGGAAAAGAAATGGAGGTGTCAAGGATTGAACCTTGGACCTCAAGGAAGAAGCAAACCCAAAAAAAACATGAGTTAGCCACTAGATCTAGCGTGTTTTGATTATGAAAATGATAAGAGAAATGTTACTTAAGGCTAAAGAAATATGACCATACGAAGAGACACTTGGTGCCTTTACTACGTAGAGTTATGAGGATTTAAGAAAGAAGTTACCAATTTGAGTTGTAACTCCCTTTTTAAATCTCCATATAAGCCCCTCTCCTCACCGAAATCCCACCTCTTGCTCATTTCCACCGAAACTTTTCTTTCTACCTCTCTTTTCTTCCTTGGCCGAGAGGTCTTGGAGGCTCCTCCCTCAACAAGTTCAAGGAAGGAGATCTAGGGCAAATGCTTAGAGGATTTAAGGAGATCAAGGAGACTTTACGGGAAGGGCTACATCTTCTTTTAGGGTATAACCTCTAGAAACTCAAGAACCAATGTAAGTTCCCTCACCTGCAATATAATGGCTCTAAGATGTAGATTTATGTGTTTGTGTTATTTCGATGATGGAAACTCATGATAAACCCAACTTTTCATAAGTTGGCTATGTTTTATTTTAAAGGTTTTAAGGCATGTTTTGGAACAAACTACATTTCCATATGAACTATGATTATGTTTAAGAATAGAATTTGGTTTTCATGTGGTTAAAACTTGGTGTTTCAAGAGGGTTAAGTTTCGGTCATAAATGTAGTAAAGGACCTAAGTGATATTTTTAACCTGAATCCATGAAATTATATGCTCTAAAAGGTGTTACTATCTTGTTCTAAGGATTGTGGTTGGTTCTAAAAAATTAACTAAGGAAAAACCTAGTTTATGATTCGGCCATGGTAAATTTTAGGGCTTGTAGGTTGGTTTTAGAATCTAATTATGGCTTAATGTATGTTAAAAGGACAAGTATGATGTTTAGAGGGTTTATGATTTAACCTAATCGATGTCATGTACCCTATAGTTTTCGGTCATAGGATGGGGAAAGGTTTTAAAGTTATGTTTTCAAATCATGTTTATAAATGTTATATGAAGATGCCATAGAATGAATTAGCCCATGTTTCACACCCTTAATGTTTCGGCCAAACATGAAACTTAGGGTTTGATTTATGCTAAGAACTTAACTAGGGTTACAAGTAATGGGTTAGGATGGTTTAAAGGTCATGTGGTTAAACTTTAACCTAGGCTTGTTCATGTATGAGTTTCGGCCCAATCATGATAAGGTATGAAGGTTATGGTTTAGGCTAAAAGCCTAAGAAACCTTATAAGGACTCGGCTAACTCTAGGAAATTAGGGTTTAGCTGGGTTAGGGTTTCAAGTAAGATTAACCATGGTTAGTTGTAGCTTGACATGGGTAAATGTTAAATGGAATGAGTTTATGTAACATGGTAGAGGAACCCAATAAGTTTTGGTCAACCGTATGAGATATAGGTTTTAGTTGAATAAGGGTTTCCGAGGATGTCGTATATGATGTTAAGTGTTCTCATGCTAATGTTAGATAATGTATCATGTATGATAATAAATATTTGAATGTTCATCATGTTATATGAATGATGAAAGGATAAGGAACATTCAAAATGAAAAAGAAAACATGTTTTTACTTTAATGCATGGCTTGTACCGGACCCTGAAGTACGTAAGTGAAGGTGGTCCAAGGGATGAGCTCCAATACGCCCCTAGGTTGAAGGACGGGTGAAGACCTAGGTTGAAGGACGGGTGAAGACCTAGTTTCCTAGTGGGTTCGGGATTTGCTACCCCGGATCTATTAGGGATGCGCGCAAAATGATGAATGAATGGGTACAAGCCGGGGACCCCAAACAACGAATATGATTATGTTTATCTAATATGTTAATATATTTTGAAAAGGCATTTGTTATCATGTTGAATGCATATGATATGAATGATATGAATGTTAAGGTAAATGAATGTTAATATGTTTACACAATGTTAATATGCTTCTATGATATATGTTAGAGATGTTATGTCTCTGTGACGTTCGGATTTTGTGAGTAGGAAAGGAACTTACTAAGCTTTGTGCTTATAGATTCTTTCTTATATTGCAGATCCAATTAACAGGCACTGAGCAAGAGAAGCAGCGGGAGAGGCTGAACTGATGTGTGTGGTGGTGACTTGACAGAGTCCTGGCCATGCGAAATTTTATATGTGCATGCTGGTTGTGGTTTGTTGGAAAACTGTCATGTTTAATTGTTTTCTGATTAAAACTTACCATCTAGACATTTCTTGCAAACTATGTTTATTTATCATATAAGAAATCTCTGCTATGTTATGATGTTTTCCGCTGTAAAGTTTTGAGATTTTCGTATATGGTATTGATATGTATGATTGAAAGATAAACTGTAGCGTCCGTCTAGGCCACGTAAGGGCGGGCGTTATACGCATGCTACGTCTGTTCCAGTTTTTAATTGGCTGAATTTCTTTGATTGGAGTGAACAAGTCCAATTTCACCTTGGTGTATTGGATCTTGATTTGACACTCCAAGTAGAGAAACCTGCTGCTATTACTAATGCTAGTGACAATAAAGAAAGAGCTCATTATAAGGTTTGGGAAAGGTCAAACAGACTTAACCTAATATTTATGCGAATGAGCATAGCAAATAACATCAAGTCAGCTCTTCCTAAAACTGAAAGTGCTAAAGAGTTTATAGAATTTGTGAGAGAGCGCTCCCAAACTGCTGACAAGTCTCTTGCTGGGACACTGATGGGTACTTTAACCACCATGAAGTTTGATGGTTCTCGTACTATGTATGAGCATGTTATTGGAATGACAAACATTGCAGCAAGACTTAAGTCTTTGAGAATGGAAGTGGATGAAAATTTTCTTGTTCAGTTTATTTTGAACTCTTTACCGTCTGAGTATGGTCCATTCCAAATGAACTACAATACCATGAAAGACAAATGGAATATGCATGAATTGCATAGTATATTAGTTCAAGAGGAAACCAGACTTAGAAATCAAGGAAATCACTCCATTCATTATGTGAATCATCAAGGAGCTGGAAAGAAAATTGAAAAGAGAAATGGAAAGGGTAAATGACAGTTAAAGATCTGTGAGTCCTCTGCTAAAATCCAGAAGAAAGAATCAAACAAGAACAAATGCCATTTCTGTGGAAAATTTGGGCACTTCCAAAAGGATTGCTCAAAACGTAAGGCTTGGTTCGAAAAGAAAGGTAAGCTTATTGCTTATGTATGTCTCAAATCAAATTTAACTGAAATTCCCCATAATACTTGGTGACTTGATTCTGGATGTACAACTCATGTTTCTAATACGATGCAGGGATTCCTTACAATCCAAACCATAAGCCCAAATGAGAAGTTTGTTCTCATGGGGAATATAGTGAAAGCTCTAGTGGAAGCTGTCGGGACTTATCGTTTAATTCTTGACACTGGGCATCATTTAGATTTATATGAAACTCTTTATGTACCTAGTATTTCTAGGAATTTAGTTTCTTTATCTAAACTTGATGTTGCTGGATACTATTTTAAATTTGGTAATGGATGTTTCAGTTTGTATAAGCATATCTATATGATTGGATCTGGTATACTTTGTGATGATTTATATAAATTTAATCTTGATAATTTATATTTTGAAACATTATTGACCTTGCATCATGTTGGCACTAACGCTCTGCTTACTTGTGGTATAAGCGTTTAGGTCACATTTCCAAAGAAAAAATGAAAATGTTGATAAATAATGACATTCTTCCTGAATTGAATTTCATTGACCTTAATTTTTGTGTGGATTGTATTAAAGGGAAACAAACAAAACACACAAAGAAAGGTTCCACAAGAAGTACTCAGCTTCTTGAAATTGTGCATACTGATATATGTGGACCTTTTGATAATATTTTTTTTGGTAAAGAAAAATACTTTATCACTTTTATTGATGATTATTCACGTTATGGTTATGTCTATTTATTGCATGAGAAATCTCAAGCAATGAATGCCTTAGAACTTTATATAAGTGAAGTTGAAAGACAATTAGACAGAAAGGTGCAAATTATCAGGTCAGATAGAGGTGATGAGTATTATAGAAGATATGATGAAATAGGACAACATTCTGGTTCATTTGCTAAATTCCTTGAGAAACGTGGTATTTGTACATAATACACAATGTCAGGTACACCACAACAAAATGGTGTATCAGAAAGGCATAATCGAACCTTAATAGATATGGTTAGGAGCATGTTAGTAATTCATCTTTACCCATATCATTGTGGATGCATGCTTTAAAAACTGCCATGTATTTGTTGAACAGGGTTCCTAGTAAGGCATTTCCCAAGACACCTTTTGAACTGTGGACAGGTAGGAAACCTAGTTTAAAACACCTTTCCACTCTATTTTGTTCAAGGGATCTTGGAACTGTTAGAAGTCATGGTATTTCATTTGCTTCATAGAATTCTTGAAATTCTGTTGAAGTAAATTCTCCTCCTCGATCAGAACGCACATCTTTGATCTCAAGGTCGCTCTCCTTGTCCACCATAGCCTTGAATTTCTTGAATACATCGAAGACCTCTGATTTTTGCTTCAAGAAATACACCCAAATTTTTCGAGAAAAATCATCTATGAAGAGAAGGAAGTAGTTACTCTTACCAAGTGAACTTAGCTTTATCAGACCATAAACATCCGTGTGTATGAGCTCAAGCGGCTTTCGGGCTCTTAAAGTTGACTCTTTTAGAAAATTTTTTCTGAAATGCTTTCCGACTAAACATGCTTCACATAATTGATCAGGATGTTTGATGCAAAGTAGTCCTCTCACCATCTCCTTTTTTGAGAGCAATTCTAGTACTCCAAAATTGAGATGCCCAAATCAAAGATGTCGTAACCAAGTAGTGTCTTTGTAGCAAGCATTTAGACACTTGGTAATATTATTTTGAATGTTAAGTAAGAACATTCTATTTCTTGTTATGGGCACATTAGCAATCAAGCGATCAATATCATCTTTCAAAAAGTGCATATTATCTTTTAGGTGAATATCATACCCTTTTTCCAAGAGTTGTCCTAAGCTCAAGATATTGCTCTTCATATTTGGCACAAAGTAAACATTCAAAATAAATTGATGTTTTCCAATCTTCAAACGGATAAGAATGCTACCTTTGCCTTTTACGTTAATCTTTGATTCATCTCTGAATGATACATTGCCACCAACTGATTCATCAAGCTCTACGAACATGCTTCTTGTTCCACACATAAGATTACTTGCACCAGTGTCAAGATACCACATTGTATCTTCGCCTCTTTTATTATCATTGTATGCTAGCAACAAGGTACCATCTCTTTCTTTTTTTTCTTCCATATAATTTACTTTTTCATATACTTTCTTCTTAGGAGATCTATACTCTCTAGCATATATAATGACCAAACTTGTCACAATTGTAACACTTAACTTGAGATTTATCATACCTCGAGTTTATGTGACCTCTTCCACGTCCTCTTATTGAATTTTCTCCTCTTTCATTGTTGTCATTGGAACCCCATTCTTGTTCACTAGCATGCTCTCGTCCATATCCACGACCTCTTCCACATTGGCTTCTATTGTTAGAGAAGCTTTCATCTTTCTTAGTTGGTTGAAGAGATGTCTTCAAGAGTTGTTGAGTGATCTCTTCATTTATTTTCTTCTTTTCTTCATGGGCTTGTAATGAACCCAAGAGTTGTTCTATCGTCATGACTTGTAGATCCTTGGTCTCTTCAATGATAGTTGTAATACTATCAAATCTTGAATCCAATGATCGAAAAATTTTCTCAATAATAATTATTTCTTCTAGTTTCTTACCATTTCTCTTTAATTGATTGGAAATGATAGACTCTAGAAAAATAATTAGATACCAACTCACATTCCTTCATACGAAGAGCATCAAATTGACTTTTTAATGTCTGAAAGCGTACCTTTTTCTTCTCCTTGATATGAAACTTGGAGCTTTTGTCATACTTGTTTGGCCGAAGTAGCGCTCGAGATTTTCTCAAAATCATCATCATCCAAGGCTTGATAAATGAGGAAGAGAGCCCTTCTTGTCTTTCTTTCTTAAGTCTTTCAAACTATCTTTCTTAGTAGAAGATAGTATTGACTCATCGTTTGACTCATCGTAGTCTTTCTCCACAACCTCCCAAACATCATTAACTCCAAGGAGTGCCTTCATCTTGATACTCCAATTGTCGTAGTTACTCGTTTTGAGTACTGGAACTTGGAAGGGAACCATACCTCCATTCGACATGGCTCTAATACCACTTTATTGAAAAAAATAAAAGAGGTTTATGGAAGAAAGATTGCACTTGTGTGGGAGAAAAAGCACAAGGGAACACTAAACTCTAAAATTTTGATCTGCATTCTTTACAAATAAATGACATATTTATAGACTACGTAACATAACCCGTGTAAACCTACTAACTCCATTATTTTATCTCACTCTCTCCATTAATACAACATTATCATCCCTACTTGCCACATCATTAACACACTAACTCCATATATCACATTACTTTAATCACAAAATTAAATTTAATTTTCAACATGGACAATATTTATTCACAACGGTGAATTGTAATCATTTGAAGTAACTGATCGATCCGACGACTGATAAAATGGTAATCATTTGAAGTAACTCCGACTGATAAAAAAAAAGTAAGAGTAAAATTAAGTTGATGGTTAAACAATGTTTGTTTTTTTTGTCTAGACAAGAAGCAAAGCAGCGGCGACGTACGGAAGAGATCAGATGAGCTGATCAGAGAATGAACAAGCCTTCAATGCAGGGGCAGCATGCATGCTATCCAAATCCTTGAAGCCTATCAAACATATATACCGTGGCTTTGATCGATGCTTCAAAACAAACCCGGCCCGAAACTGAAGAAAAAGATGAACATGAAGCTACATCTGTAGACGACAGGCTATGATCAGCACCTTCAATTTCCTGGTTGGAACAAGATGGAAGGTTGTTTCAGTTAGATGCAGATCGAATTATATATATTCCAGGAAAGAACAAACTGCTCAAGTGCTAATGAATTGCTAAACTCATGGAATTAGTGCAGTAATTCAGGCTCAAAATCTGTCACAGTACATGAGATAACTCCATCAGTATTGCTGTTGCTACTAAGGATGTTGCCTTGCCCTCTGAAGCTGAAGACGCTAGCTGCCATTGTTACGTTGTTGAAGAAGATGCCAACTCGATCGATCGGCAGACAGATCAGAAATTGAGGATGAGTGCAGTCAGGTTAAATTACGAAAGCTCTCTGCTTGCAACCGTGAACCGTGAATCATGAACCACCGTAACCACTATACTCTATCTGTAGAAGCAAAAGGGCATAGGTACGTTAATGTTGAACAAATTGGAGATGGATGTCTTAATTTAATTTATTTACTCTTCGTTTTAATTTGATGAAAAATGTGATCCTAACTGGAGTAGTGGAAGGTGGGCTCGAGATGTTGGATGTTATTATATCCAAGTTTAGCAAAATTCTCATTGGACATAAATTAAGGATTTGCACTTGTACTCAATAGTCATTAATTAATTTATGACAAAAATTAAAAGAACTTCTTTTATAATTATTTTCATAAAAGTGCCTTTTCGCAAATAATAATAATAATAATACTAATATCAAATCTAAAAATATTTTTATCTTAGTTTAAAATTATTATTTTAATTTGGTTAAAACTATTATATCTTTATTTTTTTTTTAAATCCACTTTACAAAAGCCGATCCGCGCGCGGCAATCGATAGGAAAGGGGAGACGGCACTGCACAAGGCGGCACAGTCCGGCTCAGTACCATTTGCCTTCTCTTATGTAAAAGGTGGAATCCGCCATCTTAGCGGCCCCACACGATCGGCCCCACGACCATTTGTGAGGAGGTAAATCGGAAAACTGCAGTTGGTCACGACGCAGGAGGGTATTATCGGGCTTCGCCAGAATTCGAACCCTTGTCCTCTTCTGCAACTCTGTTACGTCGTAACCAACTCAGCTATGTCTCGGGAGCACCATTTGCCTTCTCTCTAGAAGAGAACATAGAATTTGTTGATTGTTTCATCATATTGAAAAAGGATGACTATACACCAAGCGTCATTTGGAGGTATATGTATATTATTTGTTGCAGGATGTTTGATATATGAAGACTTCGAAGCATGAAGAACGACTTGGATATATGGCAGAATGTCTAACTACTGTGGGTCACCATTGTTTGGGCCTTGGCCTATTCCAAGCCTATTATTAGATCTGTTTGTGAACAGAAAAACTTCTTAACAGGAAAAAATCCTAATAAAAATTTTTTTAACAAAATCAAAATCTTAAAACTACTAAATAGACTCAAAATTGATACTCCTACATCACAGCGAGTTATCTGTCTTAAGGAAGTCAACAGATGTTTAGCAGTGAAAAAGTATATTAGATCATTGCAAATTCTCTGCCCTATGATGTTCAATAAGTCTTAATTTATTCCAAGTGATTGGGTTTATCGTTTCAAGTGCTCTCCTTTTTACGTGCAATCTTTGATTAATTTTCACATCTGAACTTCCTAACCTTGCATTTAATTCTTCTTCATTTTCTACAAATGTAAACGTACAGTTAAAAAAAAATGGATTAGCACAGAAACATTTCATATTTGGCTCTGTGTCATAAATTCCCCAGTTCATAAATTTCAATAGTTTATCGTGCAGGAGAAATTAAAAAAAAAGATGAGGCTCAACAACTGTTCGTAAAATACAGTGTTCATCACACTCTGAAGCAAAAGATCAAGAGGCAAGCAAATGTGTGTGCAAATTAAAGGGAGCGCTCAATTAAGATAGATGACCATTTCTCTGAATTCATTCTCGATTTTTTTCTGAAAAAAAACTTGTGTACTGTCAATTCTGTACACTACTCCATCGACAAAGCTTGAACAGGAACTGCTTTTATCTGCAGTCAGAAACTGAAGTTACTTTAGTGACCTGTGATGATATGTATCTTACTATCTTAAGTTCTCTCTCAGTTTCCTTATCTGCAGGCGCAAAAATCTAGCCTTCTCATTCTCAATTTGTTACTACACCCGATCTGAACTTGGGGGCTTGATTTAATTTCCAATACTCAAATTGGAGTACCAGGAATGGTATTCCTAGAACTATAATTAACTAGCACAGGTTCGTTTGCTAGCTAGGAAGAGGCAGCTGTGACAAGCTTCAAAGTTAAAGCTACAGCATAACCTAGCCTCCTCCATTATTTCATCCACACTCAGTTCAGATGTATCCTGTTTGAGGGTGGGTCATCCAAGCTACCATGCTGTTCAGATTTGGGCCAGTACTGATCACGTGGGCAAGAGGCTACATGTCTCATCTCATAATCAAAACTCTTGTTGTTGTCGTTTTAGGTGCATGTCGTTTTAATATAATATACAATCTTTCTCTTTGTTCGTTTGTACTAAAAGTTAGAGAAAGCTGGTGGTCACAATACAAAGTAAAAGTTGAAGGTCACATGATAATTTTTTTGGCTGGCAGTAGCTAATATAATGCCATCCCTCGACAAGAAGCAAAGCGAAAGCGGCGACGAGCTAAAGAAATCGAATAAATATATGCCGTGTGGATTTAATTTAATTTATTCTCTGCATGTGCATGCATGGCTTTACGCTTTAATCAAGGCTTTTGTATATATATATATATTGACACATGCATCACTGTGTGGAAGTGAAACATACACACAAGCCATTAGTTACATTTTATATACACATATATATACCTCCATGGACATAGACGGAGACAAAGGTGGAGGTGGTGCCGACTTGGGCGCCGCCGGAGACAAAGGAGGAGGAGGAGAATGTGGTGCCGACGGTATATCCACCTCATGATTACGATGCGGAGAAGTACGAGAGAGTGGTCGCGCGCATTAACGCCCAATATTCTTCGAGAAATATTGTGGACGAGCTCGTTGAGAAGCATCGCGCCCAAATTGTCGAGGAGCATCGCGCCCAAATTGTGGTCGACAAAGCGCGTCAAGTCAAACTGCCGTTAAACCTGATGGGCGACTCCGTGCTCCACGAGGTGATCGCCAGGAGGAAGACCGACCTGGCCGTTGCCATCATCGACGGCCTGAACTCCAACGAAGTCGACATATTCCGCCCCAAGAACTACTACGGCGACACGCCGCTGCACATCGCGGCCGCGGTGGGCGACAGCAAGGTGGCGGAGGCCTTGTTAAAGAAGCACAAAGAGCTCGCGAGCGAGAGGAACAGGTGTGTGCTAGCCATGCTTGCATTCACTATTCACTTAGCTGCTGGCGTGCAGCTATACCTGATCATTCGACGTCGATTGATAGGAAAGGGGAGACGCCGCTGCACAAAGCGGTGCAGTCCGGTCACCTAGGCGTGCTCAACATCATCATCAAGTTATGTGACCGCGGTATGGCCCACGGTCGCACTGACGACGGTTCCACCATATTGCACTACGCCATCATACACGGCCGGACAAGTATTCCCTTCACATCGCTTATATATATATATATATATATATCACATTTGTAAGATTAAGTTAGAAAAGTGTATGCATGCTCCTAATTAATTTATCTGCTTGACGAAATGCCGCTGTTAAAATGGCCTAGTCATTTACGCGCAGAGGAAGCTTTGGACATCGCGAGGCATTTTCCACAGTTGATACTGACACGAAACGTTCAAGGGGCCACCCCATTCCACATAATGGCGGACTTTCACCAAAAACTACTCAACACTGGAAGTTTGAGTTCTCTACTTTACAAATGTAAAACTACGCATTTGTCCCTGAAAATTAACCGGTGTTTATTTTTATTTATATAGTGACAGACATATTTTGATCTATTAATTAGTTGGGAATTGGGATGATATGAATAATTAATTTGCAACTTCAACTCTATATCACATGCATTAATTTATGGCGAATTGACCATATGATGGTGTGTGTGTTTCAGATCTCACTTTGGACAAGAAGGAAGGGATACCAGACGAAGAAATTGACATCGTTGAGGTATTAATTACTTTTACTCCATTTAATTTGGAACGGATAGTTGTGAATCTTAATTACAGACTTTTAAAATTAAGCTAAAACACAAATAAGTAGACTGAGTATTCAATTAAAATCAAATTAAATTAATTAAAATTAAATTGAATTAATCAAAATTGAACTAAATCGAATTTTTTGAACTAATCAAATTTTTAAATAAAAATTGAACAAACCGAACCAATAAAATATCGATTAATTTAATTTTCAACCGAATTAAACAAAATAACTATAAATTTATTTGTATAGAAATTTATAAATTATTTTTTATTTTAATTAATTTAGTTTATTCTATTTGATTAGTTTAATCAAATAAAAAAATTTTAAAATCACAATCGAATTAAATTAATCAAATTAATAGATATTTTTAGAAAAAATAATTAAAATTTTGAAATAATTAAACTGAATTTTTAATTTCAATCAGTTTAATCAATCTAATCGATTTAATTTTTACTCACTTACAAATAGGATTATATATATATATATATATATATATATATATATATAATATATTTTAACAAATACAAACAATCATCATATGTATGAACCTGAAAATGAAGGACGGATCAGTACAAATTAATTAGTGGTCGCTCTTTCTAGATAATTATGCCCCGAGGAAATCAGCGGTCGCACCTGTCAGGTACTTTGTCATATATTCATATCGCATTCAGAATGTGTATTTATTTGTATATGGTTTTGATATATTTTGCTTATCAACTAATTGCCCTTTTTAATTAATTTTTACTAAATTGATTGATGGTGGGGAAAATGTTGGATCCTCGAAGCCATTATAAGCAATCTACGTGAGTTTCGTTTCCGAGAAAATTATAACTAATTATTATTATTTTAATTAAACGATAATTAGTAACGTTTATTAATTAGTTGCTGAAACTCTGCAGGAAAAATAATCGTGAAAGAGAGAGAGTTGTCAAACTACGAAATGATCATGGAGCTCTTGGAACTCTTAGTCCCAAAAGATTGTTTATCATTCTTCTTCCGGGGATTCAGACCTTCACATCCCGCCCACCAGAAATACCCGGGCTATTCGTGATATACAACCTGCCCACCAGCGCACCTCGAAACTATTCAGCCCGGATAATCACCTGGCTCCCCTTACCAACTCGAGATACGAGGTATGACGAGAGAGGTGGCGAAGAAGGCCGACGTCGCGAAGGATATAGGATGGGAGCAGTCTCCGTTGATCACCGGCATCAAGCTCGGCATCGACAACTTCGTGATCAAACTCCTCCAAGGGTCCCCATGGTCAGCATTATACGTCGATTACGAAGGCAGGAACGTGCTCCAGGCAGCCGTCGAATATGGCCGGGTACGGGTCGTGAAGGCCATCAAAGAGGACGAGCGGATGCCGCCGTTGTTGTTCACCTCTCTGGAGTTCGGCACCAACAACACCCTTCTCCATATCGCAGCTTCCTACGAGAACCGCAAGGAAGCAGTTCTTGAAGCAGACCCCCTGTGCCTGCAACATGAACTCCAATGGTTTGAGGTAGCAATTATAAATTCATCATCAAATCAACGTCAAAAATAATGGACGAATTTAAATAATTTATGAATATTTTGCTAAATGAACGTCAAAAATAATGTCAAAGAGCAGTAATGGCCGGCGGCGGCGTTTTTACAGATGCTAGAAAATATCGTTCCTATAGAGCTGTTGAACTACCGAAACAAAGAAGGGAAGACCGCCCAGGAGGTGTTCGACGAGAAGCACGAGGTGATGCTGAAGAACTGCAGGAGAAAGCTGGCGGAGATTGGCCGGACCTGCTCCCCGCTGTTGGCAGCGGTGGTGTTCACCTCCAGCTTCTACATCCCCGGCGAGCACAACCGGGAGAGCAATCGACTGGCCTTCAAGATCTTCTCCCACGTGTACGTGGTGGGCTTCTCCTGCGCCGCGACCTCGCTGGTCATGTTCCTTCTGCTCACCGTGAGGACGTTCACGCAGCGGGACTTCCGGTGGAAGGTGCCGTGGCACTACAAGATGGCCTGGCTCTTGCTGGCCATGTCCCTGGCCGCCTTCATCGTCGCCTTCGCCTGCAACATGTACCTGCAAATCTACGGCGAGCAGAGGAAGTCCCGCGCCGACTTGGCGACGCTGCTGCTCGAGCTCCTCCTCATTCCCTTCCTCTGCGCCTCGGCGCTCTTCCTCACTGGAGCCTTCTGGGGATTTAGCACCCTTAAACGTTTCACCAAGTAAGTAATTACATGCTCTATCCCATTAAATATGAACTTGATAATTAATTCATGATTTGTGTGTCAAAAACTTGATTCTGTGGCAATCCATGATAAGAATTGCTTTGTTTGTTTCGTGTGGATTTGACTGTCAATGATGAATTGCAATCATTTGAAGTTTTGCATGCCCCATGAACAACCCCATACAAATACAAAGAAAGAGGACATACACAACAAGCAGTTAACTGCAATTATGTAGGCACATAGTGCATTGTTCTTACACCACCCTTATGTCACTAACCTCATCAAATGCATCAACTCTGAAAGATTATCTGAGTCATAGATATATTCTTCTTTTTTTTGGTAAAAAAAAAAGACTTTGATTAGTTCTTGGTTTACAAGGGATCGGAGCTCTCCAATACTCTTCTCATTATTACTTTCGAGCATACATTTTGGTGATGCTGTGACACTGCATGAACTTCAAAGATGGGTTAATAGTGAGTTAATGAGAGGTTTAGAGTTTAGACGTCTCTTTAGGCAATAATCTTTTACATCTTTCACCAACTAAAGTTAAAGCTATGTGTCATATTTCCTCGATTCGATCTGATTAATTAATTCCCAAGTGGTTGATCCTTCACTGAGTGTACCACTGCTTGAAAGAATGGCATCAACAATGACGAAGTAAAGAGAGTTTCACACAGTAGTTGGTCGGATACAGTAATGAAGGAGACTTAACTCTCTTCAGAGGCCTCAGCTCGTTCATTAGTGTTTTTTTTCTCAAGGTTGAAATGCTGTTCATCTTGCACCATAGAAATCGCTTTTAGTATGATCAGATCGACTCGATGTATACTCCCCTGTTTACACGTGCTGAGTGCAGAAGTTAGAGGTCAAAATTTAGACTTGAGAGCTTTAACACAATCACTGCACACTGCTCATGAGGCAATATTGGCAGCGACCGTGGTGTCATGTTTAATTTGACCCTTGTTTTTCTAAGTTCAATGCCCCAATCTAACATAGAAAAACAAAGAGTCAACGAGTTAGCCGAATTCTTTCACACCGATCGAGATATGGCCAGTTCAGCGAGTTACCCTGAAACTGAATGCTATTCATACTACAAAAAAACTGATAAATCGAATTAAAAATCAAAATTAATTTTGCCGAGTTTGAGTTTAGAAATATTTTTGCCTTTTGTTAATTAAGTTATATGTTAAGTTTTTTTTTAAATAATATTTTTATTAATAAGAATTTATGATTGTGTCATCCCTTCTCAAACAAATAATTTAATTATTTATTTTTTTAATATTCTTTGAATCAATAGATTGCAGAAGATTATTTTCAGTATTCATGAATAGATAATAGATTTAATAGTTATCCGCTATGTCAGTTGGTATCCAAGTGAGGTTAATCTTGTAGAGTTAGCCACCGTTTTCTTCTTCGAGAATGACGAGTTTTATTTTACTATTTCTTGATATTTTGCTGAATCAATAAGTTGTAGAAGATTATTTCTGGTATTCATACGTGTGAATCAACTCAACAGATTCAATAGCTTTCCGCTACATCACACCGAGAAGACATCAATGCATAGACAACACTTCTGATGATGATATGACCAGCAATTCGAGAATGAATTTTCTCCACCATAGAGATAATGATATGACTGTGTATAGTTTCTTTCTAAATAATGAGTTTGAAGTTTATCTTTTAATATTTTTATAGAATTTAAAAGATTATTTTTGATATTCATATATGAATTAATAAATTTAATAGTTATTCATTGTATAAGTTGCTACGGGATGGAATCTTGAAATCATGTCAAAGTTTGGTTGGAAGCGATGTGAAAGGTGTTGGTAAACGTTGAAATTGTGAATGGATGGAGAAGGAGACTACAAACAAGTTTCTCCACTGAAGCGGACCGATTAGTTAACTGAAACCATAGATGGATTGGGAGGCAGCCCCAAGGGACACGTACGCCTGACCAAATGCTGCTCTAATAAAATCTGAAGACCACAGCAAATTAAAATCATTTGCAGGACAGGCACATCGATCACCTAATTAAACGACACTCTTTGCCCTTCCATCCAATGCACTCTCGATAAGATGACTGATGTCGTTCAGAAGTTGGTGCGACAGTTGAAGAGCTTGAACGCCGTGAAGAAATATTAGAATTGTTTGGATCACAAATCTTACAGTAATTAACATGAATCGTACTATCGACAGAACAATGGAAGCTTTCAAGTCCTTTCAGATGTTGCTGCCCATCGTCCAATGTGGGTCCGAGGTTGGTGAAATCGACCTTGTCATGGTGCCACCTTAATTTCTTCCTCCCCTGCAGTCTCATTCTTCCAGTGTTGTATATATGCATGAATCAGTACTACTGAAGCTTACAGCACAGAGAGAGAGAGAGAGAGAGAGAAATGGGTCGAGGCCGAGCTCCATGCTGCGCCAAGGTCGGCCTGAACAAAGGCTCATGGACGCAGGAGGAGGACAAGAGATTGGTTGCTCACATCCAGAAGCATGGCCATGGAAACTGGAGAGCTCTTCCGAAACTTGCAGGTGACTGTCTCGCTTTACTAGTCACCAGCTTGTTCAGATTGACATGGAGGTTTGTGTGTGTGTCTTTTAAGGTTTGCTGAGGTGCGGCAAGAGCTGCCGGTTGAGGTGGATTAACTACCTTCGCCCAGACATCAAACGAGGCAACTTCACCGAGGAAGAAGAAGAAACCATCATCAGGCTACATGGCTTGTTAGGGAACAAGTAAGCTCACCTTAACTGAGACGCAAGATGCTAGCTAATTTCTCTGGATGTGACATTTTGTTCTGTTCAGATGGTCCAAGATTGCATCTTTGCTACCAGGAAGAACTGATAACGAGATCAAGAACGTGTGGAACACGCATTTGAAGAAGAGATCGGCCTCGCCATCCACGATTTCAACTTCTTCCTCCTCTGCTTCGTGCAATGAGCAAGATCGAAACAAGCCTGACGAAGCAGGAGATTGCGCTGAAATTCTTAACTCGAACAGTTGGATCGTCGACGACGAGCTGATCGAGATCCCCATCGACACTGACATGGACTTGTGGAGCATGCTCGACGACAGCCACTCCAACATAACGCCGAGCTCCTCTTCATCGATAGAATTGGTCACCAGAGATCATCAACCTTCGATTTCGGACGTAGTGATCGATCCAGATAATTGGACTCCGGAGTTGGAGATCAGCGACGTCTATCCCTGCGACAACTGGTTCGTGTGCTTGGAGGAGGAGCTTGGGCTGAGACCAGAGCCGGCAGCTGCCATGAACAACCAAGAGGATTCGACTAACTTGGAAGGCGATAACACAGTGTCATGTTGCTTTCAAAGAGGGAACCTTTCACCATCCCTCCCTGGATTGCGTTGACTTTAGGGAATCTTGAAAGATTGACATGATAAAGTCTCCCACTGGTCAATTTCTTGTTCCACGTCAACAGAAGCTGAATCACACCCAGCACGTGTATTTTAAACTCCCTGGAATACACGTCAACAGATTTTTTAAAAAATAAAAAATAAATAAAATATATTAGAAGAAAACGTACTATAATATAAATAACATAAAAAATAACAATAATATTTTTGAGAAAAAACAAAAAAAAAACAAGCCTTGGTTAAATTAAGTTTACCATCTATAATTCAGCATGCCATCTATTATTTTTGGCAATATTTTTTTATATATTTTCTATCATTGACCATCGATCTTCCATAGATTTAAGCCTCCCAAAATTATGACAAAATAATATGAACATCCGAATCTTTAGCCATTCATTGTTGCTCACCACCCTTTCATTTTCTACGTGTAGCATTAATGCTCAACACCTATTCTTAATTCATTTTCCCCATTATTGCCTCATATATCTTGTCATTACTTGGCATATTTTTGAATATTGAGGAGAACGAATAAGTCCTAGCTAGGTATTTTTTTTCTTAACCTCTTGTATTTTACACGAGGTAAGGGAATTATGATCGTCATCTAATTGCCTCTTTGAAACTTTTTGTACACCTCAACCATTAATTAATGCTTTGTGTGAAGAGAAATTGTTCATTAATTATCTATTAGTGTTTTAGGAGTTTAGCTTGTATGATAGGATTCCCAAGGATATATAGTTTAGCTTATCATTCAATATTGAGCATTATGTTTGTTGTAGTTTTATGATGTCTACCCAAAAGAAGTTTGTCTTAAATTGATCGAAAAACTTAGGGTGAGTTCTTTCTAAATCTCTAGATGCAAATTTGGAATATTCTTTTGAAAATGTTTGATGTACATAATTCAGTTTCATACAGATCATTTTGCCACAATGCTTGCTGGTGATGACATATTGGCTCAGCGTCTAAAGAATAGGGAGAGACAACGACGATATCGAGCAAGGAAGCGTCTTAAATCA
Source organism: Curcuma longa (assembly GCF_044706935.1). NCBI lineage: Eukaryota > Viridiplantae > Streptophyta > Magnoliopsida > Zingiberales > Zingiberaceae > Curcuma > Curcuma longa. The sequence continues at coordinate 1,137,759 of NW_027435604.1, read as the reverse complement.
GAGACAAGGACCTCATTCTTCCTATGGCAGTCGCCAAGTTTGCAAGATGAAGCATCATTGATGCATCTAAATTCCTCCTCTCATTTGTATTCTTGGCAACTTGAATTCCCTCCGATGATGCCATACACTCAACATATGCCAATTTTACGATCGGAGTTGCAAATGTATAGTGGTAGAAAATGGAAGAAGGATGCAAGAGAAGCACACGCATCTTATGAACATGAAAATCCAATAAAAAGGAATTGGAAATTTGATGCAAGAAACAAATTTAAAGAAGAAATTAAGTGATGGATTTGTTTAATTTGCTGACTAACATTATTAATTTGTATTCTTAGTTAGCTACGTTGTTGTTTGGCCACAGATATTAGAAGCAACAAGTTAGCAATTAAAAAACTAATTAATATACATGCCAAAAATTCTTTATTATTATTATTATTATTATTTGTTCTTTTGGATCTTTTGTTTATTGAATTATATATGAAAGCAGAAATATATGTGAATCCAGTACAAAATCCAACGTCATGAGGATCCAGCAACAACCGCCGCCTTTTGTTTACAGCGTGAGGCCAGAAGGCCGGCCACGTAGGTCGTGTCGCAGCCACAGCCCTCCTCACGGCTGACGGTCAGTCGCGGGCGTCCCGGCGATCCCCTTGCGGTGGAGCTCCGCCAGCACGGCGTCGGTGGAAGGCTACTTGAGGCCCAGAACCAGAAGGAGGAGGAGCCATGCATGGCTTGCTCATGGCCTCTCTCACCGCGCGGTCGATCACCTCCTCCATCTGCCATGATCGAAACGAAGTATGAATCCTTAATTTTGCACTACTCTTAGAAGAATCTCTAAGCGTCTCGTTTCTTTCTCCACCAAAACTTCGGCACCGCTGCCCATCACGGACCTCTGCGGTTTAATTTGCACTGCTTGAGAATTCAGGAATTGTCATTGTCACATTAAAGAAAGATGGGAACTCACTGGCGAAGACATGGGATACTGCACACGAACTGGACAGTTTCTGTAAAATTGCATCTTTTGATCATGAGATGAGATGTGTGTAGCAACCAGAGGATATGATTTCCAGGGCCAAGTTTGGGTAGCCTCTTGCATGAGCACCCCAAATCTGAACGCCATGGTAGTTTGGATGACCCCAAACAGGATACATCTGAGCTTAGTGTGGATGAAATGGAGGAGCCAGGAGGATGGTAGGCCATGATTGCTTCTGCATTCTATACTTCTGCAAATCAAGGGTGGGTGTCATTTTCGCTACAGGACGGGCCATTAATGCACCCCTAGAAGTGGATAAGAACAACTGAACAAGACACGAAATTTCGAGGTCGTGAACTTGCAAGTGGCTCGCGACGTTGTGCCTCGTCAAGCCCTCCACCTGCAAAGTTGTAAAATCTTAGAAGGAATGGCTTGCTCTGCTCCGAGCTGTTCCACTGCCTGCACGAACCTCCTATGGAGCTCTGCAGTCCAATCCACCTGCGACGCTATCGATTTCTGTTAGCTGTGGTTATCACTGTGACTGAACATCTTGTGGATCACTACCTTTATTTTCTTCCTGCTGTTTCTGGCGCCATTTAAAGATGAAGGATCGGGCCATTTAAAGATGAAGGATCGGGAAGCAGTTTCTTCTTCCTTTGCCCATCCGTATCAGACTCTGCGTTATCGGCACCATATATGAGCAACACTGATCGAGTTATCGCATGTGCTGTCGACTGATTTTGAGCCTGAATTACTGCACTTCCTTGAGTTCAGCAACTCATTTCATTGGCACTCGAGCAGTTTGTTGTTTCCTGGAATTCTGCATCCGGCTGAAACCTCCCTCCTCGTTCCAACTGGGGAGTTGAAGGTGCTGATAGCTTGTCATTTACTGATGCAGCTTCATCTTCATTTTTTTCTTCGGTTTCGGGGTTGTTTTGAAGCTTCAAAGCCACGGTATCTTTGATAAGCTTCGAGGATTTGGCATTGAAGGCCTGTTCAGGACTACTCAACTTATATTAGAGACTTTATCGACTTCAATGCTGTGCGAATTGTATGTCCTACATGGGATGTCAAATGATCGATGCACCTTGTGTACTGCATGTTGCCATATGTTATTGAGCTTGTGTTCAGAAAGTGGTTTCAACTAAATCACACGAACAGAATATCTTAAAGGGCACTTCATGAATCCGATTAGCAGACAACTAATGATACCTGAAAAAGACTACCTAAAAAATCAAAACAAAAGAAAAGCATGCGACTTCAGTTTTTACCTTTGTAATCCATTTCCTCGAGCTTGGATTTGGTTTCTAAAGCAGAGGACTCATCTTTCTCCATGAGGAGAACCTTGAGACCCTTGGGGAAATCGTTCCACACCACAAAGTACTTTTCAGCCGAGCGAACCATATTTAATCGCTCATCATACCTCAACCATCTCTCAAGCTTGTCCAGGATGCTGATACTTCCATCGAAGTATCACCAAACCTTTGAAGCACACCGCCTCTCCCTAGCAACGCACCTTGTGCTGCAGTTTTAGGAATACCAATCCTGGTACTACAATTTGAGTAAGCTGAGATTGAGAATTCCTCATTGGAAACCAAGCAAAGTCCACATCTGGGTAAGAATTAAACAATGCGAGCCTCAGATAACACTTATTTTTGCATGCCTTCCCTTCTCTCTTATTTGAGAGAGACAGAGAGAGAGAGCAGTGAGTTATACGAACAGTTGCTGGCACAAAGGCCAGAGCAGAATTATCCAACATTCTAAGAATTCAACGTTTTCACATGGAATCTTGTTAAAAGCAGCGATGATTCGCTCCAACCACTGGAATACGTGAGGGACATAAAGCTAGACATTATTGAGCACTTGTGTAGACCGATCACAAGACTGCGGTGGAAGGTCAAAAAGGCCCACAACTCTCTCTGCCTGCAAATACCCCTGAGATTTTCTTGGATACGAGGCCAAAAACGCATGGACAACTGCTCGAATAGTCTTGGAATTGGATGGGGGCACATCACCAACATCTGGAGGTGGTGACGGTGACCCACAGTTATGGGACATCTCGCCCTCCAACCCATGGTGCATGCTTCGGACGAGTTTACCTACGCCCACCCTTGTCAGTCATGATAGACGCATGAGACTGCACAGTGCCTCCCATTTCTCCAGAGCTTGATGAAACGACGACACGTTCTATGTTTCAGTCAAGAACAACGCATGTACGTATCTTCTCTCTTCTGAAAGCAAAGTATTGGTTACTGCGTTTTCTTCCAGAAAGAAGACAACAGAGGAAAAAGCTGGTGGTGACGCTAACGCGGAAAATTCTTGTGAACTGAAGAAGAAGAAGCAGAGCAGCCCATTGACTGTCACAGGCAATTAGAATGGTGGCCCATTAAAATGCCTAATGGGCCCAAAGAATAAATGCAGGGACCCTCACAATGCCACCTGCGACGGCATGCGATTTCTCTGCGGCTCCCAGTCGCAGGAACGGCGACATCAAAAGCGAAGGTCACGAGGCAGCTCTTGCCGCCACCACTGCCATCGCCTTCCTCGATCCCGAGATCCTCGAGGTACGGAGAGAGCGATCCGAAAGGCGATCGGTTCCTACTGGTTCCACAGCGATCGGTCGAGCACGGGCGCGGGACTTTCTCGGTCACGACTCGGTTCGTTGGCTGTCACTTTCCGGCCACTCGGACGGTCCCCTCCTTATCTGGCGCTGGAACCGCTGGGGGAGTAGTTGATCGATCGAACGCGGGGGGCGAAGGTGGATGTGAGCGCGCTGCGGCATGGATCGGGCGGCGGTGACGGTCGGTCCGGCCATGGATCTTCCGATAGTGCACGAAAGCGACAGGTACGAGCTGGTGAAGGACATCGGGTCAGGGAACTTTGGGGTCGCCCGGCTGATGAGGGATAAGCAGACCAAAGAGCTCGTCGCCGTCAAGTACATCGAGAGGGGAGAGAAGGTACGTTGGTCTTTTGATTTCTATGGTTCATTTATCTTGTTTTGACTTACCGTATCTGTTTATAGTCAATTAGTTGACTACAACGAATTGGATTTCCATGTGCCCAATGAGTGCATCCCATCTGGTCAAAATTCTATTTTTATCAGTTAACGTTGTTGACTTCTGATCTCTGGTGTTTAATGAACCTACTGATTATTTGGATGCCGCTTCTTCGGTTGTACAGATGTTCTCAATGCTTGCCTACTCTTACTTCAGTAAATCGGGGTTGCTTAGTCAACGCTAAGATTGTATTTGGTAGAATATAATTAGTAAGGTTTCCATGTGCCTAAATGAGTGCATCCCTTTTGGTCAATTTTCTATTTTTAGCCATTTAATGTTGCTGATCTTTGGTCTTTGGTGTTCAAAGAACCTAGTGATTGTTTAGATGTTGCTTCTATGGTTGTTCAGATGTTCTCAACACGTGCACCTGTTACTTCAACAAAATGGGGGTTGCTTAATCTTGATGTTAAGATCGTATTTAGTAAAATCTAACTATTGTTGGCCTTTGTTGATTCTGGCCTTTAGCGTTCGATGGGCCTTGTAATTGTTTAGATTCTGCTTTTATGGCTTTTTAGGTGTTCTCAATGCCTGCCTTCTTTTACTTGAATAAGTGGGGGTTTCTTAATTTTGAAGCCAAGGTCATTTTTTTTTGGGTAGAATCCAACTCATGCCTATACTACTTGCTTTATCCATGTATCTTTGGGATCCTTAAAATAGTCTATAAATGATGTACAGGTTCTACTAAGTTTTTATATTTGAATAATACATGTTGATTAACCCACATGAAGAATGGAGATATAGTTTTTCTATATGAATATTTCAGTTGATCTGTGACTGAGAAATAGGTTGCTTGTCAGACTAAATCTTGGCTGGTTTTACCTTGGAAACCATGCTCTTTGGTGAGGATTTCAGATTCCAGATGTTTTTCAAACACCTGGACTAGCTAGGAAAACCCATAACTGCGAAATAAATTCTATAAACTGAAATTTATGTTATTCTACTAGGCGTTTTACGTACTTCCAAAAGAATATATATAAAACTTTACTGATTGTGTCACCTAATTAATATCTTATATCTAAAATGATTTCCTTTTTATTCATGCAGATAGATGAAAACGTAAAAAGAGAGATAATAAACCATAGATCACTAAGGCATCCAAATATTATAAGATTCAAGGAGGTAAGATTTTGACCAAAGACAATCTTTTTCATGTTAAGAAGGAAATGGTATTAACTTCATCTTGTTATGTGGTTGCAAATCTTTTTTAGGTTATTTTAACTCCTACCCATTTGGCCATTGTGATGGAGTATGCCTCTGGTGGTGAGCTCTTTGAGCGTATTTGCAATGCTGGACGTTTCAGTGAGGATGAGGTTCTAGTTCACCTTGAGTTTGCTTGTAAATTATGTCATCAATCGTCACTAACTAGCCCTATTTTATCTCCTTTTTCCTGAAGGCACGATTCTTCTTCCAGCAACTTATATCCGGAGTCAGCTACTGCCACTCGATGGTGTGTTTATACACTGTTAGTTTGTTTTTAAGGCTTTTTCCTTAGGCATATCTTATGGTGGAATTCTTTCTTGTTAAGCAAGTATGCCACCGTGATTTGAAGCTCGAGAATACCTTATTAGATGGAAGCACTGTGCCTCGTCTCAAGATATGTGATTTTGGATATTCCAAGGTACAAAGTTCTAATTTCTCACTCAAGGACATGGACACCAACTCAGGAACTTGAGAACTAACATGCCACTTCATTTTCCAGTCATCAGTTCTGCACTCACAACCAAAGTCGACTGTTGGGACTCCTGCATATATTGCTCCCGAAGTGTTGCTCAAGAAAGAATACGACGGCAAGGTTGTATTTTTTTTCTTCACTAAACTTCATCTCTTAATATTCATTCATATCTCACTTTACCATTCTTGAAAGGCTCGTGTAGATTGCGGATGTGTGGTCTTGTGGTGTTACTTTGTATGTGATGTTAGTAGGTGCATATCCTTTTGAAGACCCAGAAGAACCTAAGAATTTCAGAAAGACGATACAGGTAATCTTCATTCATACTCTATCGTCTAAAGATTCTCGTACCTCATGTAACCTTTCTACTTTATGTTACAGCGTATACTGAGCGTGCAATATTCAGTTCCAGACTACATTCACATTTCTCCAGAATGTCAACACCTAATCTCACGGATTTTTGTTGCCAACCCTGCAACTGTAAGTGCAAAAATGGGTATAAATTTTGTGAGTTTACTAGAACATAAAAATGCTATCAGCGGATGAATTTTCCCCATATCAACTGACTACTTAAATTTGTAGAGGATAACAATCCCTGAGATACGCAACCACAAGTGGTTCTTGAAGAACCTCCCTGCTGATCTGGTGGACGATGACACGACGAGCAGCCGGTACGAGGAGCCTGACCAATCCATGCAAAGCATCGATGAGATAATGCAGATCTTAGCCGAGGCGACCATTCCTGCAGCTAACAGTCATGGACTCAACCAGTACTTGACAGATGGTCTCGACATCGACGATGATGACATGGAAGATTTGGACTCCGATTGCGATCTCGATGTCGAAAGTAGCGGGGAGATGGTGTATGCCATATGAGAGAGCATTTGAAGCAACACACTCGAGATGAAGTCCTTCGTTTGGCTTTATAATCCGTGAGGGTGCTTACTAAAGTACGTTGTGCTCTGTACCTCATCATGAGCAGTAAACACAATGCTAATGATCAGACTTTGTACGTAAAACAATACTTTTATGTCTTGAGAAGCAGTGAGGGCATCGGAGGCGACAATCGTTAGACTGGATACTAACATTGTCGGGCAGTTGTCACTTTCGGTAAGTTATCGAAGGTTGTCGAAGAAATCATTAGCGAATTGTCGGAGGTTGAGGCGGATTGGGTTTCTCGAGTCTGAATGGAAAATTACCGAATGAATGTCGAGTGCTCGAGGAGACTAAACTCCGAATGATTATCTCAAGCACATTAGCTTTTTGAGTCTGAGTGGAATGGTATAGGACGAAGGTTGAATACTCGAAAGAATAGTACGAACAAGAAATTGCTCAGGAAATGAGACTGATAGGTCGGGAGTGCTCGGGAAATGAACATGACGAGTCAAAAATGCTCGGAAAATAATTGATCGGTTGAGAAGTGAGGACGTATGTTTAGAAGAACAGTCAATTGTCACCTTTTGCAAGTTATCGGAGGTTGTCGAGCTGTTAGCCAAACACACGAGTGATTGGTGGTTGAGGCGGACTAGATTTCCCAAGTTTGAATGAGAAATTGCTCGATGAATGCCTAGTGCTCGGGAGAATAGACTCCGAATGACTATCCCAAATAGTGTAGCTTCTTGTGTCTGAGTGACATGGTGTAGGACAAAGGTCGAATAGTCAAAAGAATAAACTGTTGCCTTCTCGAGTTCAAACGAGATGTTGCTCGGGAAATGAGACTAATAGGTTAGAAGTGCTCGGGAAATGAACATGACAAATCAAAAGTACTCCGAAAAAGGATTTGATCAGTCAGAAGTGAGAACAGATGTGGATACCCATCGATCAATCTTCATCTATAATAGCTAATTTATTGGGTTCTCTGCAATTCTCTATTCGATATCTACGAAAGCACTAAAAATTAGAATCTCTTTCAAAAAGGCTCTATTTGCTAATTAATTACTCTTAAAAACGATCATGTTCGTATTAATTCATGGTCGCGCTCGCAGGCAGATCCGCTCGCAGGTTAGAGAATAAAATATCCGTACGGTTCGGATGATTCGTCGGTGCGAATTGAACGGATGGATGTTGCCATGCGATGGGAGGACATGCGAGAGGGCGGTGTCGGTTATAGTTCGGTTTACTTGGCGGGTCTGTTAGCCCGCTCGCTCGCTCGCTCGCTCGCGCGGTGGGGGGTGAAAAGGGCGAGGGGTGGAGTCGAATGGCTGGTTGGTATTTCCTCTCTTCGTTTGTGGAGAGGAGAGCGCTCCTCCTTCTCCTCCCTTCGCCTCTTTGTCCTCTCAATCGCTATCGCTTTCGCTCGCCCCCTTCTGACCACCTCCCCGGTCTCGCCCTCACTCTCTTCAGTGATCGAAGGCGCCGGAGGACGCCGAGGTAGGCTGACGGCGAGAATGGAAGCTCCGGCAGGGAGGGGCCGGTGATGTCGGAAAGAGGATGGATTTCGAGGCCTCGGGGACGCAGATGCGCGGCTCAGCTAGGGTCGTCTCGGAGGGGCCTTCTTCGTCGTCGCAGACGGGGTTCGAGGAAGGTTGGGTTAGGGTTTCCTTGATCGTACAGTACTGTAGCAATGCTGTGAGTTGTCGTAGAATGGGGTTGTTTATAATGGAGGGAGGGAGGGGGTGGGAGAGAGAGTAGGGTTCTTCTTCGCCGATACCGAACTGTTGCCATTTTGGCACAAAACGCTTTGGGTTACCTCCACTTCGTTTCTAATTGAAATTTCCCTGCTGCATCGAATTTGGCGAAGTTAGGCGTTTTAGAAATCCATCCTAGATTTTTTTTTTGATTTTTTTCCCCAGTCTTTTTCTGAGATAAGCTGTTCTATGTATTTATGTTACTCCTGTTCGGTGATTTTTTGTTGCTTCAATTTGTCGTTGTTATTGTTTTGATATTTTGGGACTATAGTTCTGCAGTTATGTGCTAGGGTAATTCTGACAGTTTAATTGTGGAATCTGTCATTCGTTTTAATTTGGTGATGGTAACAGTCAAGCTACTTGACGTCGAAAGTGTAAAACTTTTTCTTAGTCATGATTTGGTAATAAATATATTGGTGAACTTTAGAAGTTCTAGTCTGTCTATGCCATGTAAGGAACTTCTTTTCTCATTTATTATTATTTGTCTTATCCACTGACAAGAGTCTCGTTGTAGCAGTCATAATGATTCTCTGTTTTTTTTTTATCTCTTACACCATGTCCATTGTGCAGCTTTTTAACGATAGAAAACTTTTTTCCTCACATTCATCTAAAACTTGTATACTTACTGTACTCTGGCAGAAGCAATGTGGACAGGGAACTTGAGAGGAGGTGGAGGTGGTTCCATGGACTCTGGACCTTACCCTGAACGGCCAGGAGAGCCAGACTGTTCTTATTACATCAGGACTGGCCTCTGTAGATTTGGAATAACTTGCAAATTTAATCATCCTCCCAATCGGGTATTGGTAATAAAAATCCCTCTGAGATAATCTCTATGAACTTGACAATGTGATATTTACTTTCTATCTTCAACTTCTTGAGATGCATGTGATTCTCAGTTTTGTGCATTAAAATTACATTAATGTGACAATTCATTTGTTAGATTAAAGAAATTTAATAGTTACTAATCAAATTCTCATTAGACTTGGAAGCATTCATTTATTCTAAGAAAGCAGGATGCATTCATGGGCTTCTACACAAAAATCCTGTTAAGTTATATGATTGCAGTATTATTCCAATGCTTCAGAGTTGGCTACCCTTGGTGCTATGCTAAATTGCAATAAATTATATGCCAGATGCTTTCTATATTCTACTTTGCTTGAGATTGATACAGTGGGTTGATTGCAAACATAGTTGTGAATACAGATCATATTTTAGGGTTTTGTATATAAAATAAAATTTTCAGTATGAAAATGATGAAAATAATAAGAGAACTCTATATTCTATTAATCTTGTCACTTCTGTCATTGTAGAATTCATAATCAATGCTGTTAACTTTAGCAGTTATGTATTGCACCACAAACTGAATATCTTAGTTAAAAGTGCTTGTGATTTTTGTTAACCATTAAATGGGACTTGTCAAGGTGCATTATATAAGTGTCTAATTTCTAGGTATAATTTTGAACAGAACCATTAAATAGTGTGAAGAGTGAGATTCCATGTTTAGTAATATACGAGACCATCATCAAATTTAAGGATTTCCCGCAGAACATTTCAACCATGTATTCTTCTTGACTTTGTAACCTGAGTAAAATGCTGATAAGCTCCATTGCTTGTACTGTATCCATTCTACCCCTTTTCTATTTTTCTACCACTTGATACCCAGCATGCTAGAAGTGCTGTGTGCGTTTGAATGTTCCATAAATAGGACATAATTGGATATTTTGGTGATTTTCTTGTGTTGAAAATTTAGAAATATATCATTCTTATTGTGTCACTTTTTTTTGCCGGACATGTTATTTAGCTTCCCCAATAGCAAATTTTGTGGTTTTTAACTGGTCCTGCAAATCTCAGGCTGTAGCTGCTGCAAGAATCAGGGGTGGGTATCCTGAAAGAGTAGGCCAACCTGAATGTCAGGTCTCTGCATTGTCACATTTAGTTTCATTTATGTTTATATGCATACACTTCCATGTTCATCCAGTGACAAAGTCAAAGATAGGTTTTTATACTACTTTAAAACATTATACCAATTAGCTTTGATATTTGTTAGCTTTACAAGCTAGGTTGCTCCTTATTGAAGAATTGCAATCAACTTAGTGTTAAGTCTGGGCATGTTGCTGAACTTTCGCTTATATTGTTTCCATTGTCTTTTTTTCATTGCACTGTGTTAAGAGTCATCTACCAAGAAATTAAGATCTCTGCTTTAATGGAATCAGCCACATGGGCCTATCGAGAAATTCACATCTAGTTGTTATTCATTTTGTCTAGTACCAAGTGTATTTTTTGTTTTTCTTCTTTTATTAAATTGTGTACTCAGAGCAAGTTTTTTTCCTTGTTACGAAAATATACAAACATTTCAATCCAATAAAGTTTGAAAAAAAAATGCAATACTTGTTCTAGTCAGCATCAGTGTTACTTTGCTTGAATCCAGTTTTCTTTTTCTTAGTTATATTTTCTTCTTCCATTATTTATATTCCATTCTTGTTTTCCTTCTTTAGCATTTGTTAGGGATGGACTATAAATCTTATTCATCTACTTGAATTGAGTCACTGTGTTAATTGGCCTTTCTCTGCAGAAAATGAAAGAGAAAACAACTTTTTATTTAGGCTAATATTTAAGTATAAGATAAAATATACAACTTCCTTTTCAAACTTATACATGTGTCTGTTATGATTGTTTGTCTTACTTAGATACAACATTGACTCTGCTAAGTGCTAACAAAAGCCTGCTGTGTGTCAATATAAATCAGTCATACAGTTGGCCTTGACGATCTATCTTTCTGCATTGTTGACTGTTACTTAACGGTCCATGTTAACAGTTAGATACCTATATGTAACACTTAGAAACTTGTATATAACAAATAATATTGTTGTTTCAAATATGGCCACTGTTTGTTTTATTCTACAACTTCATAAACATAGTTAAATTTGTTTATGTACTATGCCAATCTTAAGGAAAAGACCAAGTGCGTTAATCTAGCATGTATCTGTTAGGTTCAGCTTCACATCATTTTTTGACATGTCACATTATCAAAAAATGTGATAATGTAACATGCACTAACCCAATCGGCAGACTATATCAGTAATTTTTCATCCGAAATATTAGAACTCCATGACACTTTTTTGAGATGATATCTTTAATGTTAGGGAATTAATTGTTTATTGACATGATATCCCACTTATGTAATGTTGATAGTTGACATTACATGTCACATTTGTTAGGATCAGCATTGTGGAAGGAGCACTCTATCTCTGAAATTAGTCAATTTTAATTTTTTAATGCTTGTTTTCTTAAGAATTAGATCAAATCAAATGGAATACACCAAGGGAGAAGAGAGAGGAAGATGATGGAGTTTTGTTGTCACACAAGAATTCCTTATTTACACTTTCTTCAGATTTTCCCTAAGCTTCTTATTTGTAACCCATACATTTTTTCCAACCCATTAGATTTAATAATTAGTTTGAAAACAATTCTCAACATTTAATTATATATTTTAATTTAGGGAGAAATTAATTATGATCCAATCTAAGTAATTCTCAAGTAATTTAATGTTAAAATTTTAATGGTCTACACAACACATTTTGCATGGCGTTGCCCTTGCAGTTGTGCATTGTGTGAACATGGTCCGTTAGACATGCATTGCATAGGTGATGTGAGGGCAGCTTACTGAACTTTCAATCAAATTCCGATGATGATGTATAGTTTGTCCTCATTTTTCTCATTGAGAACCTGCATCTTTTTTGATTTGATCATTAAAGCTTGCTTTGATGCCATTGTTGGGGTCATCATCCCTGAAGGAGCACATTGGTGCACTGAAATTTGGCCCTTGCTTCATGCTTTATAATTATTTCACACATTATATATATGATCACTAAAGTAACAATGCTACAAGAATCTTTTATTACAATCATCAATTTCCTTGTAAGGAGATTGATGATAGGGTATTATCACTAACATCATCATGTCAAGAAGGTGATATCCTCGTAGGCCTACTGAGTACTGACACAAGGTAGACACACATCAATAAATTTAGTAGCTCTCTCCCTTGGTGCTATAATTAAGTTTAAAGGTTAAAATTATAAAATAGATGTTGATGTAAACATATAAATAATCAATATCTAAAACAACCTAAAATATTGTTAATATGCTTGGATTTTTAACTAGTAGTTTAATTGCAGTATCATACCAGCAAAAGGGCATGCAGCCACATCAGCAATATGAATGAGCCATATTGTCATGTGGATTGGTAAAATTAACAATGTACTTAACTGAGGTTGATTACAAGCTATGATTAAAAAAATTCTGAAGTTTCTGTAAAAAATTTGATTGAAATATAAAAAGGGTTATATGTCAAACAGTCCATACAATTTATACTTTATTCAGATACTTTTATTTTTTAACCTCCTTTCTTTTATTACAATCTAAGCTAGAAGCTATCTCAATTTTTCCTTTTGTTGTCTTAAATTATAAGACAGAGCTTGATACTATATTTTTTTTATTTTTTATTTTTTTACTCTACAGTATTTCTTGAAGACAGGAACATGCAAATTTGGAGCTACATGCAAGTTCCACCATCCAAAAGATAAGGCTGGAATTGCTGGGCTAGTTCAGTTAAATATTCTAGGCTACCCTTTACGTCCGGTTTGTGAATATGTTAACCCTACTACATCTATTCTTAGAGCATCTACTTCTAGCAATGGGATGTGTTAGTTTGATTCGATTAAATGAGACCTAATATCTTACCCTTTCATTTCCATGTTTTTATTTATACTTTCTTTGCTAGTTATGTTGTCATGTTCTATGATAATCCACAATTTTTGTATCATAGAATGAGAAGGAATGTGCATATTACACAAGAACTGGGGAGTGTAAATTTGGGAGTACTTGCAAATTCCACCATCCACAGCCCTCAAATGCAGTAGTTTCTTTACGTGGCTCTCCGGTCTATCCTTCACTACATTCCCCAACAACCCCTAGTCAACAATCTTATCCTGCAGGGATGACAAACTGGACCTTACCAAGATCTTCTTTTATTCCAAGCCCTCGATGGCAAGCTTCTTCAAGCTATGCCCAGTTGATTCTTCCTCAAGGCATGGTCCATGTTCCAAGTTGGGCGTCTTACTCTGTAAGTTTGTCTCACGCTTCCTTATTACATTTATGACTTTGAGTAGTCGGTATAGGAAACATGATTTTAATCTGATTACTAGCTTTCTATTAAATATCAAACTATAAAAATATTGCATGTATACATATCATGATGATTTTAGTTCATTGTGAAATTTTACATGATTTTAGTTTTCAACTGTGAAATTCACTACCGTTATCAAGTTAGGAAGTTGCTTTTGGACAGTGATGAAAATACTTATGTTGCATAATCTTGACCTCTTAATGCTATCAACTTATATGCAGATTTACAGAAAACATGTGCACACTTTTATGCTATGCTTGTATCAAGTACTATCATTACTATCATACACTTGCCGGGAAGTTTTTACTTGAAATCCCCTTTACCAGACCTTTTCTCAGAACACAGACATCAACCTTGAACCATGATCCTCCAATTTGTTAATATTGAAGATTTTTATTGGATTTTGATACATATATTGCTTTATCGAAATTTAAAAGTAAATTTGGCCAAAATTTGGTCAATTTTCATTGGAAACTGCATAATTTAACCTGAAACAACCTACTGATTGTTGCACAAGTGAACTCATATATAGAAACATGACTCAGGATCTGATGGTGGTGACTTGGTTAGTATTGCTTAAAAGTTAAATGAAGATCAAAAAAGCTTTGTAGAAAAATCTGTTTCAGAGTTAATTTCTTTTTCCATTTTAGATTTTTTTTGGATATTTTTGTCTGACCTAGCTTATGAACAAATTAGGAATTTATGTTTTAAAAGTTTTTAGATTTCAAAAAATAGTTTGATAGGCTCTCCTCTTTATGATAATTAAGTCTTTAAAGGGAGTCACCAAGTTTTATATAGGATTGTAGGAAAGTTTTGGTAGAAGTTTAATTAATTTAATTTGTTTTCTAGTTTGTTTCTTGGTTAATATCTTTTCTTATTGAGTTTTTTAGATATATGATTATTTCGTTCCTATAATATTTTTAGTTTGATTTTAGTTTTTGATTGGTTTGGAGCTCTAAAAGGAACCCCAATACCACTATTGTCAATCATCTATATAATACATTCCTCTTTGTGAGTGTTCATTCTCTGTGTGAAATAAATTATTTCTGTGCATGAGATTATTTTATCCCTATGCTGCATCGAAGTGATTTGAAAGTCTTGTGTCAATTTTTTATTTCCTGCTTTGCTGAATCAGGAAGTTATCTTGAAATGTTTAGAAACTAGAGAAGCTTAAAAGCCCCTAAATGTTATTCTAATAAGCTGATTAGCTGCATCTGCTATTCATATTTTTCTAGTTTTGGCGCAATGGTAAAGGTGTTGTCCTGTGACCTTAAGGTCACGGATTCAAGTCACGGAAACAATCTTTATTACAATGTAGAATAAGACTGCGTATAATAGACCCAATGTGGTCCGACCCTTCCTCGGGATCCTGCATTGACCGGAGCTTCGTGCACCAGGCTGCCCTTTGCGTGTTACTATCTTGGTGATCAGATTAAAATTAACCACTAAAGTCATGGGCCAATAGATGAGTGGCATGCCTATACTATGATGGTCAGTAGTGTGAACAAGGATTACTTGGATTGTCCTGAATTTAACTAGTGGAAAGCCAACATGTGTATGGTTAGTTCAGTTGAGAGGTGAGTGTTGTGGAAAGTCTGGATCTGCTCCGGTCCTTTGACTACGTGGTATTCTACCGTTAGATGAGCATGCACTTTGAAGCCTGCAAAACAGATTTGGGGGTCACATGGAAATGTTTTGTAAGGAAGATTGACTATTGTAACACAATGTCTATCAATTGATAAATCTAAGGTTATCATGGTAGTGTCTAGCACGATCAAAATCTCAAACCTTACTTTCCTGTTTAAATAAATGAGTAAAGTACAGGTTGTGATGGCGAGAGTGGCATTAGGGCGCAAGCGCATCTGAGATGGTTTCATCCAACAACCCAATAATTTAGATAAGTTGATTAGGGTTGAAGATGTGAAGGAAATAAGTTTGTCAAAGAAATTGTTATATGATTTATAATGATCTAAAAGGATTTGAATATTACTACTAGTTTTATGGAGTCTAATAGCTTGATACATTCATGAAGCGAACGTCAAATAGTTGAGATTCATATGATTTGTTATTGTTATATATATAATATGACTACAGGGACAACTGGGTTCATCTCCAGAGTCTCAACAAACGACAGGGAGTGCTCCGTTTTATAACCCCTCACATCAAGGTGAGACAAGTGGTGGAGCTCAAGGGAAATTTTCTTCTTACCGACCAAGCTCTGTTACTATGGGGCTATATACAGCAATCCCAAGAGAGAACGTATTTCCTGATAGACCTGGGCAACCTGAATGCCAATTCTACATGAAGACAGGAGATTGTAAGTTTGGTGCAGTCTGCAGGTTCCATCATCCTAGGGAGAGATCAATTCCTGCTCCAAACTGCGGGTTGAGTCCATTGGGCCTTCCCTTGCGTCCAGTATGTTTCCCATCAAACCTGAATTTTCCTCTACTTTGATCAATAAACCATGCGTGCCTAGGATCAGTTTCAAATCCTATACTGCTTGTAAACATTTGTTGGTTTAATTTAGGTACTTTGCAACCACTAAGTGATTTCTTTTGCACCAATAAAAAATAATTTTTATTGCTAAATGAGCAGTAGAGAGCTATTATAAGCTGATATCACGAGTGTGTTTTTTCTTGCCTTCAATTTCTTGTTTTCTCGATAGTATTTTTTTGATGCATGACAGCAGAAGTTAATATTTCATATGCTCTTAGAACATTTACCCAAGAGACTGAAATGACAATGGACAATAAGAACATTACCAAGTAGGAGCAAACAACATTATTGCTGATTTCTTGTGCTACAGTGTATGAAGAGATTTTAATCAACATGAGAAGGTTGAGAAAAGTAATTAAGGTGCAGCTTTGCAATTTCGATTAGTGTCTTACCTGGATGGGAATGGTTTGAAGAACAGTCTATTATGCAAGTACATTAGAATTACAGGAGATTTTCATGCAAACAATCTTTTCGCTATTTGGAACATTTCTAATTGGATGCCACCTGGCCACCAACAAGCTTCACCTTTCTCCTGGCTACATGTTTAGCAATCTAATTTCCTGGTCATTTATGAACTTAAGCATGATGAAGTAGATTGCAAAAAGATCACTGGTTAATTTCCTTTACCAAAATTAAGACCACAAAGTTGCATGCTTTATTATCATTTCTTCAAGCTCACGGGTAGTATGTGAAATGCATGATGACAGATACCAGGATTCCACATGTTAATCCTTATTTCTTCACATCAGGCAAGGTTAATGTTTCTGAGTCATTTCCTTTACCAAACTTTTTGTCAAAGATTAAAATCTTACTACTATACTTAATTCTGCTTCGAATCTCTCTGTTCAATGATGAATGGGAATTGTGCATGGTGCAAAATTTTTATTGCCTAATTCTAAATAATCCACTTTGCCAAAGATACCATCATATTTCTGCCTTATTAATTGTGTTTCTCTTTGACATTTCATTTTAGTTTCTGAAATCACTTTGTGAATTATTGTGATGGTGCAAAGAGTTTGGATGGACACAATGAAGGGTCACTGAAGCCTTCAAGATATGAATGAAATTTTTCATAAAAAAATGAGAATGACCTAGAGGATGCAGTTTCACTAGTAGCAACTTATCCATCAACTCAAAACACAAACTTTAGGAGCCAATACATATTAAGAATTTGAGGGGTTAACCAAAATAAAAAGTTGATTCCCAATCTTTTCCCTTATTTTATCATTATCTGAAACAAAGAAACTAGTTGACTGTAATTTCAACAGGGCGAGCCAGTGTGCCTTTTCTACTCTCGATACGGAATCTGCAAATTTGGGCCAAACTGCAAGTTTGATCATCCAATGGGTACTTTGACCTATGGCCTTGCTGCATCCCCCACAGCTGATGTCCCGACTGTTCGTCATCTCTTGGGATCCTCTTCAGAACCTCCTGCTTTGACACTGCCATCAGAAGGAACTGGCAACAGTAGCTCAGGAGTTCCAAGACGATTATCACTATCAGAATCTCGGCAAGCAAACTCTGGCGATGAAAATGCTGAGGCAGAGTCATAGATAATTGCCGATTCAAGCATTTGCAGGTTTCTTTTTTCCCTAGACAAGTAAGTACGATGATCTTCTGTCTGTAATATCCAGTTTTCCTCACTGGAGATGTACAGCTGTTTTCGTTCATGTTGTATTTTTTTTTCTTCCTTTTTCTCACCTGAAGATGCATCCATTCGGTGGCAAACAAGGATTGCCTATTTAATGTATATCATCATAAATTTAACTGTCAATTGTTATGGGGAATATGCAAGCCCCCCATCACATTGATGTTTCTATTTATCTCGGCAATTTCATCGAGTTTATGCTCTTGCATGTGAGTATATAAGCATGGAAAATGGATCGTTATACCACAAAAAGTAGTAGAAATTTCACGTATAATGAGAATAATCTCATTTTTCTTGTATTTTTGTGTATATAACTCTTCTGCTCTCAGGGCATGGTTGAGTTAGGATAGATTTATTGAAGTAGATAAAGATTGATAATGTTTTTTTTTTTGTAGTTGTCAATTATAACTTTCTGATTTACTTCTTGATAGATGGTTATGGAACGGTTAGGGTGGTGAAATTTCAACTTTTGATGAGTGTATATAACTCCTCTAAATTTTCATTCATTATTGATTTATCTTTATAGAAAGTTGTTAATCTCATTGCATGAATTATTTGCAAATGGAACTCTATTGGATCCGAAACGTAGTAGCACCGTTGAAGTCAGAGTTCCCTTTGCTCAGGATAAAGATGGCTTGACCAATGGGAAACCAAGGCACCATCAAACCCAATAGAAATGGTCCCACTATGTCGCATTTTAACGCTGGATCGTTACACCAGAGATTAAATTAATCAGTTCGTAAAAATTAAATATTTAATTAATTTTTTTTTAAAAAAAACATACCCAATGCAATCTTTCTCTCAAAGAATATTAGTGCTGCCTTCAGCCTTCAAAGGAATTGACTTAGTTAAATGGCAAAGCCTGGCATAAACTAAATCCCTCCTAAAGGCTAAAGCTAGGAATAAAGATGTTTATTCCTTGCCTTTCTTCCTCCCACATTTTAAACTAAAGCCTTCTTTTTGGCATCTAATTTCGGCAGGCAAGCATATAATTAGTTTCTTGTCTAATAATTTACGGTAAAAATTAAAATAATTTTGATAAGCAGTTAAGGAGTATTTTAATATAATAATATTTTATATAAAATAATTTTATTTTTTTTTCTTTAGTAATTTTAATCGTGCCTAATAAAGCTTTTTCGGCTTCGGCTTCGGCATCGGGGTATAAATAAGGCCGCCTCCTCCAGGGCGAAGAGAAGTCGTCGGCAGTCCACCCCCAGCCCTCTCCCTCTTCTTCCTCCGCTAGGTGGCCGGAGCTGTCGACGAGCATCCGTCTCTCTCGCTCTTCTTCCACCTCCAATCCCTGTTCGTCCCTCGATTTGATCGGACGATGGGCGGCCGGGCGATCTCCTGCAGAGGGCTACTATTCGCGGTCTTGCTCGTTTCCGCCGCGATCCCTATGGCGTCCGCCGCCACTTCCCCTTCGCCGAAGAAGAAATCCAAGTCGTCGGGACCTCCTCCGCAGCTAGTGTCGGAACTCCCTGTGGACGCCGGCGTTCGGGTTACTTCCTCCGCCGTCTTCCCCATCTACGGCGACGTCTACCCTCACGGGTGAAGCTCATGGTTTTGGGGGTTCATAAGATGGATGGGCTCTAATAGTTGAATTTTCTTGGAATTTGTAGGTTGTACTATGTATCGATGTACATTGGCGACCCCCCGAAGCCCTACTTCCTGGATGTCGACACCGGCAGCGATCTCACCTGGCTCCAATGCGATGCTCCCTGCGTCAGGTGCTCCAAGGTTAGGTTTCTATCCTTCTCTTTCCATCCCCTGCTGAACTCCTCCTGATTCCCCCAAACTTTTCAAGATTCAATTTCAATTAACGACCGGGTGTTTCTCATCGATCTAGGGACCTCACCCGTGGTACCGACCGAACAAGAACAAGTTGGTCCACTGCAAAGACCCTCTCTGCGTTGCCCTCCACTCCGGCGTCGTCCACGACCAGAACTGCGACCAGTGCGATTACGAGATCCAGTACGAGGACCGAGGCTCCTCCCTTGGCGTCCTCATCTCCGACTCCTTCGCCGTCCGCCTCACAAACACTACCGTGGCCCGCCCCACCCTCGCCTTCGGGTCAGTAACCTAACCCAGCACTCCAATTTCTGTAAAAATCCAATCGCTGCCATCCATATCGACGCAGCTGGTACGTGCAGGTGTGGATACGATCAGCAGGTCCCAAGTCAGGACGCCCCTGCGTCGACGGATGGAATTCTCGGGCTCGGAACCGGGAAAGTTAGCATCTTGTCGCAGCTCAGCGATCAAGGGGTGACCAAAAATGTGGTCGGTCACTGCCTCGGTGGAAAGGGAGGCGGCTACCTTTTCTTCGGAGACGATTTGGTCCCTACCTCTCGGATGAGCTGGTCGCCCATGTCTCGCATTGGATCAAAGTGAGATGCTATTTTAGTTGCGATTGTCGAACTTTTTCCTGCAGGAGCACTGATTTCTTGTCATCATATCAGAAACTACTACTCACCTGGGCCAGCAGACCTCTATTGGGGCAATCAATATTTGGGAGCAAAGCAGATGGAGGTGGTTCTGGATACTGGGAGTACCTTCACTTACTTTGGCCTTCAATCCTACCAAGCTTTCCTCTCAGCTGTAAATACGAACTGAATCTTCAGATCGAACCGTGTTCATTTCCATTATAGTGCTGACATTGATTTTTGAGTTTTCATAGGTCAAGAGTGATCTGTCGAAGAAGCCACTCAAGGAGGAAGTCGACCCATCGCTTCCAGTGTGCTGGAAAGGGCAGAGACCATTCAAGTCGGTGTCTGATGTGAAAAAGTACTTCAAAACATTAACCTTGAACTTTGTGAATGGAAAGAGAGCATTGCTTGAAATGCTTCCTCAGAATTACTTGATCATCACCGTAGGCATTTGCAACCTTCCTCTCGACTAAATCAATCCAAAATATTAATTGTGGATATGAAATTCTGATGTTTCATTTGCAGAAATATGGCAACGCATGCTTAGGAATTCTCAATGGCACTGAAGTCGGACTGAATAACCTCAACGTAATTGGAGGTAAACAAATCGGCAACTTGCCAAAAAACCTTTCATTGTTCTCTTGATGAAACAAACACTTTGATGTGATTGTGGAATTGTTTTCAGACATTTCTTTGCTAGACCATATGGTCGTTTATGACAACGAGAAGCAGCAGATCGGATGGGTTCGAGCAGCATGTGACAGACTCCCCAAGTCTGGAATTTCTTCACTGTGATGATTTAGTTTTACTTGGATGTGCACGGAAAGGTGGAGGTTTCTCACTCTGAAACTCTTTTCTGTGTCAGTGTTGATAGTGAGGACGGTGGCCTCTACAATGATCTCTCTCGATATGGTAGCAGGGGTTTCCTTTCAAAAGGATGGCCTTCATATGACCTATGATCTCTTATATAAGTTAAAGAACAAACTAAAAACATAGCAACATCCTTTGTTGTCACATTTCAATATCAAAAAATGCTGTGTCCATTTGAACAGAATAAATTAGTTAAAATCTTAGCGTATGTAATTACAGTCACAAATCCAAATTCAGCTGGTCTGCTTCTGAATTGTTATCTTTGAATCATATTGCAATCCTTTATCTTTCTGCAACTTTTCTTTTGGATTGGTATGTCTCAACTCTCCTGTCTAAAAGACTGACAAGGCACCAGGTGGGCAATACTAAATTTAGAAGATCCTGTTGAATCCTTTTCCATGGACATGAGATGAGATCAAGTTGCTTCCGGGACATAACTGAGTTGATTACGACGCAGTAGACTTGTAGAAGAGGACAAGGGTTCGAATCCT
Source organism: Curcuma longa (assembly GCF_044706935.1). Taxonomy (NCBI): domain Eukaryota; kingdom Viridiplantae; phylum Streptophyta; class Magnoliopsida; order Zingiberales; family Zingiberaceae; genus Curcuma; species Curcuma longa. The sequence continues at coordinate 1,116,321 of NW_027435604.1, read as the reverse complement.
GGTAAAGTCAGGCAATACCTCCTGCGTCATGACCAACCGTAGTTTCCTGATTTACCTCCTCATAGACGGTCATGTGGCAGACCATGTGGGGCCGCTAAGGTGATGAATTTCATTTTTTACAGAAAAGATGAGATCAAGTTTGTTTGTTTTGTTCAGTTAACACAAGAAGAATAGATGAAGATGGCATGAATGTTGAGGAAGAAAATAAATTCAGAGGGCACATGATTGCTCAAAGAGTGGGGATATGTCCAGATTCTGCAATGCATTGCATGAATTTAGGATCTTAAATTGTAGTTTCCTGATTTACCTCCTCATAAACGGTCATGTGGCAGACCATAGACGGTCATGTGGCAGACCGTGTGGGGCCACTAAGGTGATGAATTTCATTTTTTACAGAAGAGATAAGATCAAGTTTGTTTTTTTTGTTCAGTTAACACAAGAAGAATAGATGAAGATGGCATGAATGTTGAGGAAGAAAATAAATTCAGAGGGCACATGATTGCTCATTATGTCTTATTCTACAATGCATTGCATGAATTTAGGATTTTAAATGAATTGAATATTTATGAACAAATTTGATGTTTAATTTGATAAAAATTTATTTATATTTATTCAATTAAATAATTTATTAAATTATATATATATATATATATATATAATTTAAAATAATTTAATAAATTTAAATTGAGAGTTTAACATCTAAATGAATCAAAGTTAAGTTAAGTTCAAAAAAAGCAAAGCCCATAATTTAAATCCATCAAAGCCCAGCCCAACTTATCTTCAGGAAAGGAAAGGAAAGGAAACCCTTCATCCTTCGTCCGCTCCCTCCTCGTTCCCGTCTGCACTGCACCTCTTTTAGCTTGATCAATATCTCCCCGTACCGTTCGATCTGACATCACTGCCCCCCATCACCGTCCGCCTACTGCCTTCTCCGCTTCCCGCGCGACCGCCCCAGAAGGAATATGCCGCCGAGCTCCGAAGGAAGCGACCTCGCCGACCGCGAGCTGTACTCCATCCCCGCGTCCTCGAGTACCTCGACCGCTTCTGGATTAGCTCTTCTTTCTTCGTTGCAGCGAGGATTAGGGTTTTGATCTCCGTCTTTTTGGTTTGGTTCCTCTTTGATCCAGGTTGGTTTCGTTGGGATGAGATCCACGACACGGAGAAGCAATCGCTCCCGGAGTTCTTCGACGGTTCCGCTGCCTCCCGGAACCCTAGAGTTTACAAGGAGTACCGCGATTTCGTCATCAACAAGTACCGGGAGGACCCGTCCAGGCGCATCACTTTTACCGAGATCCGCAAGTCTTTGATTGGAGACGTCGGGTACATACATAACGTGTTCCGGTGCCTGGAGAAATGGGGGCTGATCAATTTCTGGGCGAAGCCAGTGGCAGGGGTGCCTCCGCCCGCAGAGGATGCTGGGCCAAAGGTTGTGGTGGAAGAAGGGGTGCCGGGTGGTGTGCAGGTCGTGCAAGCTTCCATACCGCAGAGGAAGCGGGTGGCCACGACGGGATTGGGTGGAGAAAACGGGTTCAAGTTACCATCTTTGACTTCGTACACTGATGTGTTTGGAGATTGGGCCCCGAAGAGGGGGCCTGTATGTGGAGTCTGCGGTAAACAAATCACTGTTAGCGGATCTGAGTCGTTAGAGGTATCTTCAGTTGCTTTAGAGATAATTAAATTATAATCTATTATCTTCTTGGCCCATGTTGCAGAAGGATTTTGTTACCATCCTGTGTTGACATTGAGCACGCTTCAAAGCATCCCTAGATCACCTAAAATGAGTTTTAGTTCTATAATCTCCTTTCACTTAGCATGTTTACTTCCAAATAAATGCCTATAAAAATTATAAAAAGTTGAACTAAAAGATTTATATTAACCAGTAACAAAAATATAACAAACATCAAATGTGAGCATTGGTTCTTATACTAAAATGAATATCATGTATCAGATGGGAGAATGATTTTCATAGCATTCTACCAAGATTAATACCATAGTTGTTCAATATGCATATAAAATAATTCTCTCAAACGAAGCTATCCGAATTGATTTCTCCATATATTCACAAATATATCTTGGTTAACTATTGAAATTATTGAGGGTTGGAGTTGGAATGACACAATTGAAACTGGAATGAATATAGGTATAAGCTTATCGATATATCTCAGTTGTTGGCACACCTGCCTGGTAATGCTCATGTTTCAGTTAGTGATCTCCTTGACTTCTCTTGTCTCTTTTTAGTGATTTATCTCATTCTAGTTTTTGATAAATGAAATCAAAGGATGAGTTATGAGAATAAAATCATTGATTTTGGTCAATATCATCTATTGGTGCTTCTCCTCCTCTTTCCTCTCTTTTTAGACTTCCAACTTCTGATTGACAAGAATAGAAGGATGAATAATTAAAAGAGGATCTTTTCTTAGTTATATACCAGTCGAGATAGACTTGATCTCCATCATACCACCAAACCATGTCAACATTGATGATACAGTGACATTTACCCATGCCAACATACTATCAACATTGGTCGGTGATTAGGCAGTATGCTTGAGCCATGCAAACCCATACCTTTTGGAGTTTTGAACCATGCTTTTTTTTTCACTTCCAATTTGAATAGGTAAAACCAACTAAGAATTTTAACTGTCATTTTTGCTGCATTGTGAATGCTTTATGGAGTGTAGAGAATTAGTCATTTTTGGAGAGTTCAACATGGAAGTTGGAGAAAGTACTAGTTCTTTATGCGTAGAAGTAGCTAATGGACATAAGAGTGATTGGTCAACACTTATTAAGGATAAATTGGACTAATCAGTAGCACTTCAGTGAACTTTGACTTGTGAATTGTGAACTTGGTCTTCAGCATACCAGGTTATGGGATAGGATGGTGTTATGCCAGGATTGACTTTTATTCTATACTGCCTCCACTTGACATTAATTACTGGATTGTGACATCTTTTCTAAGCTCTGTGCTGTTTCTTATCATGGCTCTGCAGGGAGGACTGATTGTATGTCCAAATTGCTCTAAAGATAAGAGTCAAGTCAATGTTACCGTAAAGGACTTGAAGCTTGAGACCGATGACAGTTCCAACCATGTAATGAGTGCATGGACAGATGCAGAGACTCTTCTTCTTCTAGAATCTGTGCTAAAGCATGGAGATGACTGGGATCTTATTGCGCAGCATGTACGGACTAAGAGTAAGCTGGATTGTATTTCGAGGCTTATACAACTGCCTTTTGGCGAGCATATTTTGGATTCCATTAATGGAGCAGTTGCTGCTAGTAATTCGATAAGCAAGACAACTGATGTCCTAGAAATGCAATCCCTAATACATGAACCACCGCATGAGCCCGATAAGGCTGATGGATTTATTGAAACTGATGGGAAAGATGTTGAAGAATCTACTCCAGAACGTCCTTTAAAGAGGAGATGCTATAATTCTTTTGTAAATGCTGCAGATTCACTACTAAAACAGGTGCATTCTAACTTTAGATTACTTATCATCCATGTCTACAAAAGTCTTGATGTTGTTTAATATGAATATGAATCCAAATGCTATCTTATGTTTGTTAGGTAGCATGCTTGTCTACTGTTGCTGGTTTGCAGATTGCTGCTTCTGCAGCAGACGCTGCTCTCACAGCATTGTGTAGTGAGAATCCATCTGCAAGCAAGGTCTTTTGTATTAATAAGGATCCATTAAATGATTTAATTTGCACAAGTGATGAACCCAACAGGTTAGTCTTCTCCCCTTCTTTTTCTTTATTTTTTTTTGGCATGTCTAATTCTTGAAAGAGAATACTTCTGTTGTTATTGTATAGTCATTTCAATGTACTGAAGACTGAAGATCCAGATATGGAGCTGCAAAAAGTTACTGGTAGGTGATTACGTTTGTTTTTGCATTAAATCGAAACATATTCTCTGGTGGATTTATTGCATGCTATAAAAAGCCATGTTCTTGCTCTAGAGTTTCCCATAATTCTTACAGCTAGATACTAAACTAGAAATGAAGTAACTACATATGTTGACTTAATTAGGGAATATGGGTGATTTTGTCATTTATCATATCCGTGACCATGAAAATTGTTGGTCCTTGATTCTTTGGAAGTTCTGCACTAACATTAGTTTCTAATATGCTCTATAAAAGTCTCAATTGAGTACTTGATATAATCTATACCATATTTTGTTCGGGCAATTTACATTTTGTGCCTGTATGAAGGTGCTGCATTATAGAAATCTCTAAATATGGAAGACAAAGGAGAGGAAAGGACATGGTTATCAAATCACTGTTAAGATTGGAATCATGCAGATAAAAAACTCATGTATTGGTTGTATGTATAGGATTAGTAGGATTGGTCAAATTGAAATTGGCAAGAAAAATAAGAAACGAGAAATAATAAAATTTCATATATAATATTACAAGAATTGTTCAGTACGTATTATATAAAATTACTTAACCGAACGTATTCAAATATTTATAATGCAATATATAATAATCCTATAGTCATCTATATAAAATTAATAAACAATAAAAATCATTTATAACTTAGAAAAGGATCTTATTTTGGTAGATTACTCAATAAAAAAGGGCAGTCTAGTGCATGAAACTCTTACCAATGTGGGATCCCGGGGAAGGGTCTATTGTTCTACAGTCTTATTCTGTTTTGCAAGAGATTGTTTCTAAGACTTAATCCTATGACCTCTAGGTCACATGGTGACAACTTTACCGTTGCACCAAGAATATTAAATTCTTAATTATTTTTTAATTAAAAGCGATATTATTCAATAGTCATAGGTTATTCCTAACCATCTGAATTGGTTATCAGTTGAAGGAAGGGTAATTTAGAATTGTTGTTGATTGAGAGATTATTATGTTCTTTCTCGATACACAATAAACATTCTTGATCCATAATAAGCTCACTTGATTCATAGTGAATGAGAGAACGATGGGTGAGGTGTCGAGCCAACAAGTGATGACAAGGTTGAATGACTAATCCTTAATCTTTTAGTGGATGAGAGAAAGAAGTAACATATGGATGAGTTGGGTCAAACACAGCTCGATTGATGATGATGTTACATGAATGAAATTCTACTCAACATATAATCTTGTCTCAATTTGCTTAGTATGTTTGCAGATAAAAATGATGTAATTAGATAGAGTTAACCATATGACATCATGGAGGCATTAGATATGGCAGACAATTCTGATATGTTGCAACTCATTAAATCTTTGTTTGTATCATGTTGCTACTTTTATCATTGTTTTGTTATGTTGTAAACTCTACACCAAAATTTAAGAGTGTAGTTATGCCTGATATTAGGCATTTAATGACACCCTTGGACACCTTTGACATTTCAAACTAATTAATCTTTGTTTGTGTTATGTTGTATTTTCATTGTACTGTCATAAAAACTTCAAACCAGATACATATGTTGAATTTCTAAGCAACAGCCATTTTGAGCACCCTCTCCTTACCCATCTACTCTAAATTTATGTTGGATTCTCTGTCTACCCCTTCCTTGCCGATGTTGGGCACCCATCAGTCTAATATTGAAGTCCTCATTGTTACTGGTAAAAATTGTGAAACAATTATGCTCAACACCTAGATCCATAACCTTGCCATCTACTCATACCTGAGTCAAAATAACATAATATTCAAAAGCAAATTAGATGCAGTTTTTTCTCTTTGTAATTAACTATCTCTTCAAATATTATCTTGAAAATTTTCTTTTTCTTCTCAAGATATTCACAAAGGCAGCCAAGAAAAGAATTTTGGGGCTACAACACTTCAAATAAGGGCTTCAATTGCAACTGCACTTGGTGCAACTGCTGCCCGTGCCAAGCTACTTGCTGACCAGGAGGAAAGGGAGATAGAATTGCTTCTGGCATCCATTATTGAGGCACAGGTTTCTCTCTACCATTACTTTGTTTTTCCAAATACACAGTCGTTTTCAGTCCTTTATTTGTTTAGATTATAGTCGTTAAGGCTGGATCCTGGAAATGATTTGTTAATCAAATCATTGTCAAATGCTAAAAGGGGTGTTATCTGATCTATAATATCAGTCAACCTAAAATGCTACGTTCAAGATCTATGGGCCTTCTCAATACATAATCAGCAAATCTTTTAGTGAAATGTTGCATCAAAAGAAAAAAACTTAAGTGCACTTTTGATAGCACATGTACAATGTAAACTTGGCATTACGTAATCATGTCATGTCAAATAAGCACTGTGAAAATGAAAGATATTATGAAGAATGAGCGTCATGCAGGCAGGTATGTTTTGTCAAATAAGACTTGTTGTGCATAGCATGTTATGTCAAGTCAGACTTGCTAATTGATATAGTTATAATTGAAATGATGATTTGGTACCATGCAACCATATAAAATTAAGAAAAACTTCTTACTAACAAAGTAATTGTGCTTGGACAACAAAATTAGGATATATACTAATTTGTTTCCATGCGCGCACACACACTTTTTTGTCAAAGGTGACTTTACTAACTGAACTAGCTGACGTCTTTGGTTGTCCACCTTTTCATCTACACTTTTATGTACATCATCTCTTCCATTCCCTCATTGATGTAAAGTAGGAATCAATTTATTTTTTAAATTTTGAATTGTAGTTGAATTTTGTAATTGCCTTATTTTAGATGTTGAAAGTTTGGTATTTTTAATTTGGTAGAAATATTTTTTAATTTGGCTAGATTTTAATTTATATCTTTTAATTTGGGAAGAGTTCTTTTGACTTGGTATGTGTGTTCATCAATAACCATTTACTTGTGTGTTCATCTTTGTTGCACATGCGACCAGAATTTAACTAAAATTATGGTTACACTTTTAAACCAATAAGAACATGACCTTATATAGAGTTGAATGGTAGAATAAAACTTATGTAACAGCTATAAGATTGTTGAGACATGATTATGCTGCTCTCTTATGTGTTTGATTCGAGTTTAAAAGCGAATGATGGATCTCTGTTTTACCTTTTTCTGTATGTTCTTTCTTTTAACAGCTTAGAAAGATGCAATACAAGATCAAACGTTTGGAAGAGTTGGAGTCCGAGATGGAGAAGGAATACAGCCTTTTGCAGAAGGAAAAGGAATCTGTTTTAGAAGAATGGTTGATGGTGCTGGAGCACTCGTTTAAGGCCGGAATACCAAGATGGAGGGATATTACACTGCCCAAACCTTTCTTGAACACTACCACCTTCTAGAATCAGTTAACTTTGAAGATTCTGTATGTTGGCTCTGTGCCCAATCACGGTTCTTCGTGTAATTTGAACAGCCTAAAATTCTTCTAGCTCGATCGATTTCCACTTACATTCCCCTACATTAGAGGTATGTAATACTGCCTTTTCAGAGTCACCTGATTAAAGAAACCAATGTGCTATTGCAATTATTTATAAACATTATTGAAGGTGCCATAGAAGTGTTTCCTTTCTTTAAACTACACTAGTATCTCTTCTTTCTTTATTTTTTTCTCACCTGGCAGATTTTCAATCCTATAACTAATTCCTTTTCCATAAAGTGGAAAAGGCTGGAAAAAGGTTTGGTGTTCAGTTTCTGCCTTTATATGTGTTTCCTGAAACACTAGCAATTTGTTGTTTGCTTGGAAAAGGTTAGACTTGAAATTTTTGTTTAGAGACAAAAATTTCCTTCAGAATGACATGGCTTTTGAAGATGTTTGAGGCTTAAAATGTTTGTATATTTTCTAGGTAGCAAGAACAAATGGAAGTATGGTTAGCAACATTAGGACTGACGAGTGGCATAGGGAAAGGTCTTTCATTCAAAAATAATAAGAAGAACAATTCTGATTACCACACTCGTAGCACTTTCTCTCCTCCAAATGAATCTAAACCTGCATCTTCATCATGCTCTCCCTCCTGAGAATGTCTTGGTAGAATCAAGATTTTTAGTTGTCTTTTCAATATTCTTTATGAAACCTTCACATATCTTGCCATCATTTTCACTTTCATGCATGATAGCTTTCATTTTCACTAGCTCCCCTTCATTTGTTAGAATCATTAGTGCTCGATGGATGAAGAGATTACTTTCATACAAACTATTGGGATGTTTGAACGCAATCTAACAATTTTGTCAAAGCATGCATTTCTTATTTACCATTTGTTTGACTTTTATCCATCCTTCTGACATCGAATAAAATAGTCATTATTTTAGAGACAGAAATTTAGAAAAGAATTATATAGAGAAAATAGATGTTTAAGTAGATCAAAATCTTAATTTATAAAAGATGGAAATAAAAATATTTGAAGACTTTAAAAAGAAGACTTCGTGTGTTACCTCAACTTCATTCAGCAATTTTGTTTTTTTTCTTCAATTTTCCTTTTAATGCCTACTTTTTTCACCAAGGACGTTAACTCCTTAACCAAAATCAACTTTTGAACATTCTGAATGCCTATTGTTCACAAGCATAGTTTTCAATCTTGTGTATATGTATTTTCCATCATCACAACCACAATTTGTGTTTCTACAAATCTCACATCGACACTAGAAACAATTTCCACATGCACCAAGAACAGTCCATTCTCCAACCAACCAAAAACAAAAAAAAAATGGTAACTTTCTCAACGGATGTGAATGCATCGAGTGGTAAACCTGCACCGTAAGAAATCATGACAATTCCAAAGTCCAAATTGAATTAATGCCTCCGTCTCTCGTTCATCATCAGAAGCTCCCAGTCAAATGTGACTGGTCTCCTTCAGCTCCTCTCCCTGCTCCAGCCATCCCCAGCCCCAACCTACCGCCAGTCGTTTTCTCATCACAGTCTTGACCAGCTGGGTCGGTCAACTCCCCAGGGGTATTTAGTACGTGAGGGGAGCTAGCCGGATGAAGGATGGAGCTTTGTCAGCTGCTGCAGGACTGGAGGAAGGCTCGCGCGGCCACTGCGACGCCGGCTATCATCGGCCTTCGCTGCAGAGTGTGCCCAGGTACGTCCTCACATATCGATGTCCAAGGTTGGAAGTAGCAACAGCATGCATGTGCAACCTCTGCTAACGCCATGAGCATCCGAGAATAATCACGTTTGTGCCTGTTATATCGTAATACTTCGATGAGAATTAAATGAATATAGAATGAGTTCGGTGTGACGACTCTGATCTTTAAATTAAGATAGGAGCTTAAAAATAATAAAATAATAAAAGAAGACAAAAGGAAAAAAATAAAAACATCTTTTCTTTGCATACTTTTTTTTTCCAAAATTTATATTCGTTTAAAAAAAACATCTTCACATCTACAATTAGATTTGATAATCTGTATCTCTATTCATATATATCATATGTATGTAGGAGAGCATCTAAGAAATCTGACACACATATAATTGTTTTTGTACTTGTTCGTGGTGTTATGTTTAAGAATATTTTTAGTAATCGTCAGTAAGTTCCTATAGCATGATTAAATTGTAAAAATCGTGGAGGCAAAGCCCCTGCGACCTTCAGACACTCATTCACCATCTCATCTGTTGCAAACCTCCAATTTCCTGATTCGACAAGGGCTTTCAAGCAGAATGCAGCTCCAGATGCAGGACTCTCTTGCATGCCCATCAAAGCATCAGAAAGAGGCTTGCAGAGCGAGGAGATTATCCTCGTCTTCTCATTGTCCTGCATTGAGGGATCAATTCCGTAGCGGGCGATTGCAGGGACGACCTTGGAGCAGGCCTGGTGGAGGGCAAAAGATGCTCCGTTTGAGGATAGGGTGCGCATGATGGTGGGCATGATGTTATCTATCTGAGGGACGATGTTTCTGCCATGGACTCTGGCAAGGACTTCATAGAGGGAGATTGTGCAATCGACAGACGTTGCACCATTGGCGTCCGAGACTTCAGAGAGGAAGTGTGGGATGGCTTTGGAGTCCAAATCTTTCGCGTAGGTTTTAAGAGCTTTCATGGCGGAACGGCGGCAATCTGCGTCCTTGTCAAGGTTGGCAAGCTCCTGCCGGAGCAATGGGCTAAGACTTCTTCCCATGAGCTGAGGATCCAAATACAGATAAACAACGAGTTCTCCCCAAAGCAATAGAGAGAAAAGAAGAATTTTTTCGTAGTTTGCATTAATTTATTGGAGAATCAAGATGTGCCAACGAATCACGCACACTATAAGGAAACAAGATTTCTCAAAATCGTCAACAAAATGGAAATACAAAGGAAACAAAGGCAAGTCTTTATAACACATTTCCATCCAAAATAATAACTTCATCGCACAAGAACTATAAAATTGGAAAGCAGTTCATCCCCCGATGACAGAAATAGCTAGGAAAATGAGGAAAACCAGGAAATTTATCTGCCTTCTCAATTTTGAATTCAGAAAAAAAAAATACGAGCGTGAAAGAAACAGCTTGAAAAGCTCAAAATCAGTCTTGATTGGTAGGGCAAGGGGCGACGATGCTGACCTGAGCTCAAATGCAATGCTCCCTTCTCCAAAATCCAAGCTTCGCTGCAGAAAGAGCGACTACAGAGCCAAAGAGGGCGAGTGGTAGTGGAGGAGAGGAGAGACCCAAGTTTGGGTTTTGGATCTAGAAGTGGATGAGGAGCGTCAAGTATTCAAAAAACGAGGATAGAGAAAGACAGAATTTTTTAGGGTTCTGGTGACTATTTATAGTTGGAGGATCGAAATTTGAAGATTTGCCAAGTCAGTGAGCAGGTTAGATTTGAATTTCTAGACGAGTAATTTTCCCGCCGTTCCGCTTCGCTTTAGAACTCACAATACCCTTTATGCGGACTTCCTTTATGCGGACTTTCCATGATTCCTGCTCTGTTCTTCTCTTGCTTCGACAAAGTTCGCCGTTTGACCGGATATAATAAATAAATAAGTACATAAATAAATAGATCTTGTTTTGTTTTGTAATCTCTAATCTGTGTTTTAAAATCGATTTAAATAAATTCTTTAAAAAATCCCAACTTTTTTTATTCTTGCCTAAAACAAAAATATTTGCTCAATTTGACAAACAGTTGCCGAATGATTTATGATACTTTTAAGTGCTCCTTTAAGTTTGCTTATTTAGCAAAATAGACATTAATTTAACAAAAACATGTTGAAGTTCGAGTGTACGATTCATTCAATATTTTACAAAATTTCATCGTCAAAATAAATTAAACATAACAGATGGACTATATGATATCATAGTCGATGAAACTTTCACCTAACAGATGGAGTGTACATCCACAAATAAAGACGGAGTCATGTATTAATTTATCTGGATTTTACTTTGAGGGTTGACGACGTTGCGAAGAAGGTTACAGGGACGAAAGAAAGGAAGACTATGAAAAATATTAAAAGACAGTTCAAAATCCGAGATCAACTCGTGATCAACCTAGATAAATCAGTCGAGCTGGATCCGCCGATGTCCATAAGACAACTAAAATTGTTCATTGGTGCATGAATGCTATGCAACAAATGAATCTGAACAGTCAGTGATTTATTTCTCCAAGAATGAATCTCAAGGTAACCAAAGAAATGGGGAGGTACCAGGCATGCGAGCTCATTCATGGTAGGACTCTCTGAAACATCATTGAAAGCAAACTCATTTATAAGCTCAACATTGAACAACACTTATTCATCCATGGCGGGGAGGATTACTCTACCACAGTCAATGATAACCGTCATCCCAATTAAATGAGTTCGAAATGGCTCCAACTACGTGTGGCATCAGGTGAAACGTTCATTTTGAACGTCTCTCAATATCAGTTACGTAGTGACCCCAAACTAGCTAGACTAAACAAATAAAAAAATGATAAATTTTAGTCAGTCTTATGGACTCAATTCTTAGGGGTGGCTGATTCGGTCCTACGGAAATTTCCTACCGACCACCAAGATAAATTGGGAAACACATACGACGGCCAATTCAGATACCCAGCAACCTTAAACTAAACAAATAAAGATGTTACATTGGTTAAGAAAGCTATAATTGGGCATGGCTCGACAGGAAATGAGTCTATTATATTATTCAACCATGAACTTCCACACGATCCCTTTGGCTGACAAAGGCGCAGGGCTCAGGCACATACAATCAAACACGAGATCGGCTTGAGATAAGTCAATGAACTTGCGCAATGAAAGAGAAAATGACCCCGACTCCGCTGCACCGCCTCTCGGCCGAGTAAATCACCGCCGACCGATTTCCCACCGCCCCACGCGCCTACATCATCCGCGCTATCTCTGCCTTCATCTCACAAATTATTCACACGTGTCCATGCTCACACGCCCGTCCATATACGTGCCCGCGCCACTCCCCACCTCATCTCCTCTCCCTCTGTTAATGCGCTCTGTATATAAGGCTACAGCGCCAGATGCCAACCACCATCGGAAACTCTCTGAAATCAGAAGTCTTGAGTACATCTCTGCACAATGAGCCAGGAGCAACCACGAAGGCCAGGACAAGGTCAGGGAGATGCGGCCATTAGGTACGGGGACGTGTTCCCGGTGGCCGGCGAGCTGGCGGACCAGCCCGTTGCGCCCCGAGACGCCGCCATGATGCAGTCACTTGAGTCCACGATTTTCGGCCAGACGCTCAAGGGAGGCGCCGCTGCCGCCATGGAGTCGGCCGCCACCCGCAACGAACAGCGCCGGGCCGTGGACCACGACCAGTTCAGCGCGCTCCCACGAGACCAGGGGGTCAACGTCACCCAAACTGACGTCCCCGGACAACCCAACCTACGACTCGTCACCGAGTTCGTCGCCGGTCAGGTAGGTGGTTGGAACTTGCTGTAACAAAGAGTTGTTTGTGTTTCGTTGCTCTCGTTAGCATTCACTGAACAAGCGGCATGAAACAGGCCGTGCGCCAGTACGTCGCCGGCGTGGGAGGCCAGGGACGCGGAAATAATGAAGTGGGCGGCGGAGGCGGAGAGATGGATGCTGATATCCGCGGCGGCGTGGCAACGTGGACTGACAAGGTAACAATTGGGGAGGCACTGGAGGCGACAGCAAGAACTGCCGGAAATAGACCGGTCGAGCCCAGCGACGCCGCCGCCATCCAGGCCGCTGAGGCGTCCGCGACAGGCATGCCTGGGGTCATTCCAGGCGGCGTCGCCGCAGCTGCCCAGGCAGCGGTTATCTCGAACGCCTGGATTGACAGAGACGAGGACAAGACTAAATTGGGCGACGTGCTTGCGGTAGTAACCACTTAATTTGAAACTCGATGCATATTACACAGAATTGTTTAATTGCTAAATAAGTAGTTGGCAGAACGCGACAGAGAGGATTGCGGCGGACAAGGAGGCGACGAGGCAAGACGCGGAGAGGGTGGTGAGGGCGGAGTTAAGGAGCAACCCTGACTTGGAGACACGCACCGGCGGAGTAGCCAACACGGTGGCAGCGGCGGCGAGGCTAAATGAGCCTACAACTTAAATGGGTGTACAAGGAGATGAGATGGCAACCTTGCTTGTAGAATAAGAGCGCGTTTGTATCAGGTGGGCGCGCACTCTGTTTGTTTCCTTTTTGTTCTCTACCGGAGCGTGTGTTATTGACTCATTTCAATTTTACTTCAAAATGTAGTCAACACTTAATCAAAAAATTGATTCAATTAATGAACCACAGTAGCCTGGTTCAAATTAATGTGGATTCATATTGTATGGCCGAGATTGATTGGAAGTTTTCTTCAGGTAATAAGGGACAAGAGGACTGGTAAAACCAAGGGCTATGGATTTGTGAGCTTTTCCAACCCATCAGACCTTGCTGCAGCACTCAAGGAAATGAATGGTATGTATTCTCTCTACTATTTCAATTGGCATTTTGTGCGAAATCAAGCTTGGTTCATCTGTATTGTCTTCTCATCTCCTCACAGGTAAATATGTTGGGAACCGCCCTATCAAGTTGCGTAAGAGTACATGGAAGGAGAGGACAGATGTTGGAGCTCTTGGAAGGCAAAAGGTATTGCATATTATTTATCTTTCAGCCTTTCCTCATTCTAACCAAATTTCGTTTGTCATATCTAGAACCACATTCAAAAGAAACCAAAGCTGCCGAAGAAAGGTGTTCTTCACAAATGAGCTTCAGAAACTTAACCATTTAATGTAGACCTATCGTCTGGTATGTTGGATTGCTAATTTTTATTGTTGTCTCCTCTTCAACATGTTGCACTAACTTTGTTGGTATGTTCCTGAAAGGAATCAATTGATTGTGCATCATGTGGTCAAATATGTAATAGTATATGGTGGATGTTCTGCTTACCATCATGTCACGCTCATGCAGTCAATCACAAGTCAAACAACATCATATGAAGTTTTGTGCTAAACACATAACATTTCATCTGTACACATCTTGCATTTGGTTAAACATTATTCCATATTCTTCTCTTTGACGCTGTCATCGATAAGTTTTGTCCCTATTCAACATGACTACATTGGTTTAGCCCACCATTGGTTGTGCAGTGGATAGGCATTAGCAATGTTCCATCATTTGGAGTAGGCTAGATCAAATCTCTGTATGATTCAACTATAATATGCTATGATATGTAAGAAGTTCATTGTTATTTAAACTTTAAAGCCAGAACCGAATGAAGTATGTTTGATTTCTGTGTTTTGCTATGGTTTTAAGGCAATGGCAAGTGGCAAAGCATTTGATTATGAAATTGAATTTAGAAATGCCAATTTATATGAATATCCTTCATTGTTCTTTTTTTAACATCATTGCAAAGACATTCTTTAAGGAATATGTATTTCAAGAAGGTTCGATAGGAATTAACATGCTTAGCGAGTCAAATTGAGTGGGTTGATAGATTTAAGTAGATTGGCTTGGAGTAGAGTGAGCCAAATGAGGTAGATGCCTCGAGTGAACTGAGCCAAGTAATGAGGTGAGTTGGGCATGTTGAATGAGCTCGGTTGATAAGACTCATCTAGGCAGGTTGTGAGTGAACTATCAATTTGGGTTGGTGCACCAAGTGGGTTTTAGAGTTTAGGATTTAGGATTTAGCGAGTGGGCTAACGGTGTTTCACCATTATTGGCCATCAGGTTGGTCTTATAGTCTGAGGCAGCCGTTGGCCTAGGTGTACTAGATCATCCAAAGATTTGGGCAAATTGTTCTTGTCAGAATGCTCGATTCATTTCCACTTGGATTGGTTGTGTTGGCTAGATGAAATGAGCTATCTATTAAATTTCTTCAACCAAACAAAAAGTAAATATATTCCTTTTCCATGCATGTTCTATTTAATTCCCTTGCAATTTTATTACACTGATCAAACTTGCATTAATAAAATAAGAAAAGGAGTAGGATGATAATTCATGTTAAATAAACATTTCATAATGAAGCAGTCAGTAAGTGCATCATTTCACGATTTTCTTGCTACCTAATTAAGTTAGAAAAAGAAAAGAAAATAAGAAAAAGTTAAGACTCTTTGCAGCGCTTTTTTATTAATGCATAAATTTTAAGGTTAAGTATTTAAGATTTTTTAGTAAAAGGATAGAGGAGTTAATAAAAATATTTTACATATGATATATGTAGTATGGTTGACATAAAAGAGGGCACATATGCATCAGTGTGATCATAAAGTATTTTTAATTTTTTTAAAAAAAATCTATTAATTGGTGATTAGATCTGTTGTGTTATATGGAGTTTAATGTGTGATTATAAGATGAGAATGTAAAGTTGAGGAGGATGGATAAATAAAAAATGAGAATATTTTTAAAAAATTAAAATTATATCTATTGAGAGAAAATTTTAAAAGATATATTTAAGATAATATGAATATGTACTTAAGTATCAATATATGTCTCAATTAGACGATGTAAGATTGTGATAAATATATATATTAATTGAGTAAGACAGAGGTTAAAAAAAACTTGAATAGTAATGATAAAAATTAAATAAAATTTATTTAAATATAAATGATGATATAGTAGAGATTAAGTCGTATAGGAGGAGAATTCATATAATCAATTTTAGTCCGTGGAATAAATAAAAAGTTTATTTGTTTGTCTTGTTCTTGAATTTGTATGTTTTTTTTTTTAAACAAAGCAACATATGATGATATGTGGGCGCTCCTTGTTCATGAATTGCTAGTCATGTGGACTGTGACATCCTTAAAAACTGACAAAGTGAAGCCACCTGCGTGGCGTGCTGAACAAGTGTTCATAATATACACCTCAACTCTCAATATCTGAGCTGTCTCTCAGTTTTAAATAACCGTGCATTTGGATTTGGTGCTGGCATCATGCATGTCCCGGCCAAGAACTGAACACATAGGCTCTCTTCTTCCATCCAATGGGCAACCATCGGTTGTAAAATGCCAGATGGGCGCCCATCATTTTGAGATGGTGCTCCTCCAATGATTTTATTTTAAAAATATTTCTTAATTCACTGTTATTGTAATAGTTATACAACATTAAAAAAATTATCAAATAGTTACTAAAACGTGTACATTAGTAGTTACTATAAGTGAGTTTATGATTTAAGATTTACATTGTATAAATGTTATTCAATAATTGTTATAATGTATTTAGGATAAGTTTAGAGTTTTAAGTTTACAAATTATTCAATATCTGTGTGGAAGCTATTCAGTAGTTGCTACAATTTGTTTAAGATTTAAGATTTAAAGTTTAGAGTTTTTGAATAATATTATATTAAAATATTATTTATCAACTTAGTTAAAATTATTTAAATTTCATTAAAATTACTTTAAAATAGTTGTATAAGATATTATATAGCTGCTAAAATTTTAAATCCTAAACTCATCGTGAACATGTTATAAAAGCTATTGGGTAGCTTCACACGTTGTAGTAGTTATTCGGTAGTTTTTACACGGTGTAAATTTTAAATCTTAAACTCATCATAAATATGTTTAACAATTATTGGGTAACTTTTATACATTGTAGTAACTATCAAAGAGTATTTTTGAGATGGATATGATTGGGTAGCTTTTACAGGGTGTAGCCACGGAAGCTTTCTGATTAAATTGAAGTTCATGGATACGATTGAGATGGTATAATATAAATACACTGACACTGATGCCTGCCGGCACTGCCTAAACCCAATCAAGCAGTAAAATTCACATGCAGCTTGGAGTTTAGTAGTTTAATTCACATGTAGCTTGGAATTTAGTAGTTTACTAAAGATCTGCAGTCTGCATTTAAATTTACAAGCTTGTCGTCAAGTCTGACTGTATGGCTGGCATATGGAGATCTTTGACAGGTTGATGATGCTGTGTCTATAATCTATTCACGAGGAAGAGAACCAAGTTTTGAAGGTATCGTTGTTTGTCAACCATGCTTATCTTCTTCTTCGTCGTTTCCGCATTGCTATTGCTTGCCTTTGATTCGATATCTTTGTCGATCCTGTCTGTTATCTCTTCATCGAGCAATGTCAATCGCAGACTCATTGTCATGTGGAAAATTTTCTGATTTAATTGCCTTACAGCCATTTTAACATTCAAAGATATATTGGCAACAAGTGAACTGTCGTTTTCGAAAGATGGTTATGTATGCTACTGCATTTAACTTGTCCTTGAGTGATTATCACCACATTCTTCTGTCAAAAATTTTCTTAATTGTTTGATCACTAACTCCACGTAATTAATTGCCTACCCACCTCTTTACTTTCTCTTCTCCATAATGAGTGACACTGTCCTCCTTCATGCTTTCCGATCGTTTATTTTAACATTAGCAAGAATTAAATGTGTGTCATATTTGTTTCTCTATCCATGGTGCATTAGTTCATATATTTTAATCTAAATTTTATCTGTTGGATTAAATAACTTGATATGATTTTTATTATTGGATCAAATTAATTATTGATAAGTTTTTTGGATGTGTTATATTGTAAGTGGAGTGCAAATCCATTTGCTCAAAGCGAGAAAGAGACTCCTAATGCACTAGTTGATGACGCCCAATGTATCACTTGCATATAAGGTGGATAATTTAACATAAATTTATATAAAAAAAATAGATCTTTTTTATTTGAATCGTCAAAAAAAGATTTTTTTTATCATCAAATTAATATTTTGTCTTGTCTTTTTTTGTTTTTTAATGATTATGTTTTATAGCGTTTACAATTACAATTACAAAGATATAGTGTTTGTTTTTCCTCAATGTATAAAATAAAATATTGTGCTCTTTCGTTTGATTTATTGTGTTTTTTTATCTAGTTTGTTCCTATTTAATCTCCCTTCTTTTAAAAGTAATTTTTACATCATTTTCTTTCTCTCTCTAGTTTATTCCATTTCATTTATTTTATTAGTAATAATAAATTATAAGTGTTATGATATAATATTGATCAATATGGATGAAAATAAAAAAATAAAATATTTATATTATAATAATAATTATTTATATTTATTATAATATAATATTAATTAAAAATAAAATATTGTGATATTTTATTTTATATAGAATGTGCAAATCAATTATTTTATATATATTGTGATAGATTACTCTTTTTCATTACAAGAGATTTTTTCATTAGGATCTAATTTTTACATAAATTTTCTTTACCTTTGTTCCATTTTTTAAAAGTAATTTTTACATCATTTTCTTTTCCTTTGTTTCATTTCATTTATTTGATTTACCTCGTAGTTGTTATGTTTTTCACTTTACCTCTATAAATTTGAAGAAATATTTCATTTTGTTTCATATAGTTACTTTTGTTAAGAAAACTACAAGGGGTGGAATGAAATTTCTGCAAACCTCTATCTATCCAGAGCTCGTCGCACTTCTCACTGCTGCTCTCCAATGGCCGACGAAGCTCCTCTTCTTCCTCGCTACCACTCCTCCGAGAACCAAAATGAACTCGACGGCAAGAGGCCGTCGATGGCATCCGTAGATGAGACTCTCGAGAGCTATCTCGGTGGCTGCCAACTCCTCCAAGCCATCTTCGTCTCCTTCGCGTGGGCCTTCGACGCCCAGCAGACCTTCATCAACGTCTTCACCGACGCCGACCCCGCGTGGCACTGCACTTCAGCTGGCGACTCCGACGCCGCCTGCTCTGCCTCCACCCCTTGTGGCCTTCCTCCAGGCTCCTGGGTCTGGGACTCCCCCGCCCACGCTTCGGTGGTGTCGGAGTGGAGCCTCCAGTGCGCGGGCTCCGCCCTCGTCGGCCTCCCCGCATCCGCCTACTTCGCCGGCTGCCTACTCGGCGGCCTCCTCCTCTCGACGCTGGCGGACTCTGTTCTCGGCCGGAAGAACATGCTCTTTTTCTCCTGCTTCACCATGTCCCTCTCCGCCGCTCTCACGGTGGTGTCGCCCAATCTCTGGGCCTACGCGGCGATGAGGTTCCTCTGCGGATGCGCGCGCGCCACCATCGGCACCTCGGCGCTGGTGCTCTCGACGGAGATGGTTGGGAAGCGGTGGCGGGAGAAGGTCAGCACCGCCGGCTTCTTCTGCTTTACTCTCGGCTTCCTCTCTTTGCCGGCCATGGCTTACCTCAACCGCGGGGCGTCGTGGAGAAGGCTCTATCTCTGGACCTCCGTCCCCTGTTTTTTCTACTCTGTTCTGATATATTTCTGGATAAAAGAATCGCCGCGATGGCTTCTGGTGCGCGGCCGCCGCGACGAGGCCATTCAAACGCTTAAGAGCATGACGGCGAACAATCGCAACGCCATCACCTCCAGCTTCTCGAAATTGATCGTCGCAGAGGACGCTGGCAACATCGACAACGTCTTCTCCGCCATGAAAGTGCTGTGGGTTAAAAGATGGGCACTTCGCCGGCTACTCAGCGCCATGACCGTCGGCTTTGGCCTCGGGCTGGTCTACTACGGGATGCCACTCAACGTGGGCAACCTCGGCTCCGATCTCTACCTCAGCGTGACGCTTAACGCGCTGGCCGAGGTGCCCTCGTCGCTGACCACCCTCTTCCTCGTTGACAGGGTGAACCGGCGGATCTCCACGGTGGCGTTCACCACCGCAAGCGGGGCGTTCAGCCTCCTGTGCGTGGCGGTGACGGCGGAGCCGTGGCGGATGGCGGCCGAGGTGGTTTCCTTCTTCTCCGCCTGCACGGCCTTCGACCTCCTGCTCATCTACTGCATCGAGCTGTTCCCGACGTGTGTGAGGAACTCAGCGGTCACGGTGGTGAGGCAGGCGATCGTGCTGGGCGGCGTGTTCGCGCCGATGCTGGTGGCGGAGGGGAGGAAGAGGAGCTTCCTGTCGTTCGGCGTGTTCGGCACGGTGGTAGGCTGCTGCGGGCTGTTCACGGCGTGCCTGCCGGAGACGAGAGGGAGGAGCATGTGCGACACCATGGAAGAAGAAGAGTCCAAGCAGATGATCATGAACACCTCCACGACGACTCCATGAACGGCCTCGTGGAGCATCCAAGAACAAGCCTAAATCATGCATTGTATCACACAATTTTATGTAATTAAATTTAATCCTTCTAAGTTTTGAAAAAAAATATTTTATAAATGTTTTTTATTTATTTTTAAAATATATTTAAAAACAAAAGCAAAGCGTAAAGATTGCGCGGTTCCTTTAATATGTTGCCCCCGTTTCTCACCTTCTCCACTCACCAAATAATTTGCCCCCATTTCTCACCTGCGGGGAATCTATCGGGTCCACTTTGGGCCCCACGCCATCTCCTCCACGTAATCGCGCGTATAACGTTCGTGCGCTAACTGGCGCGCCAGAAATGAATTCGTCTGAACCGTCCCCATTCGAGAACCCGAGTCGATCGAACCGCTTACTGGGGCTGGTTTTTTAATCCTATATAACGGAAGCAAACGAGCCCTCGTCTTGATCCGATCTTTCGCAGCAATGGCGACCTTCGCCCTGTCGATTTCGCACGCAGGCCCCCGCAGCTTTTGCCTGCGCCCGATTAGAGCTTCCTCTAATGGTTCCTTCTCTACTCATCATCAACTCATGCTTGATTTTGGTTTCGTTTTTTCGTTTCTTTCCTTTTTCCGATTGTCGCGATGGGATTAGGAACTGGTGCAGGGGTTCCGTTCTCGAAGCCGAAATCGGGAGGGCCGGCGATCATGGAGATACCCCTCGACAAGATTAGGCGGCCGTTGATGCGGACGCGGGCGAACGACCCCACAAAGGTGAAGGAACTCATGGAGAGTATCAGATTAATTGGTCTCCAGGAACCTGTAAGGATATATACATAATATATTTCTAATTCTTCAGAATTTATGCGGTTCATTGAATGGATTGCTGAATGTTAGTTATTGTACTGGGGTGTTGATCCACTCCTACACACTCGTTAGGGCTAACAGCTGCTTGATTGCGATTATTTGCTGATCATAGAAGATTTTGGGAAGTGTTCTTTCGTATTCTCTTAGGATTTCAAGAGAATGGCATAGTGTTTGTTAGGGTTTTTCACATTGGAGTTACTAGTTCTTGATCAAGTAGAATCATTTGTACATGTTATATTACTCATACTCGTGTTTTAATGATTTATAATCATTATAATAGATTGTGCACAATCCGTGGTCAGGGAATACCACTAGCATAGACTGTATAGTTGTAATTAAGTTATATTTATATTTGTGTTTCTCATCATACATTGTTCTAATCGTGAAGAACATAAACTAAGAGTAGATTCATTTGTTTCAATTAGTAAGATCAAGTGCATGTCTTGATTCTAAACTTGAAAGTAGATATGTCCCCCATTAGTCAGCAGTTAGATTTTTCATGGCACCTTCCTGAACATTTGAAGAGGATATATTTGTCTAGATATAGTTTAAAGAGTGATAGGAGAAAGCAACGTGTACAACAACAACAAGTAGGGTTGCCTATATGGATCCTTTTAAATCATTAGGCTATATCCCCTATTATATCATCATTTATATTTAAATAAATTTTATTTTATTATTTCTAATCAAGTCTTTTTTGATCATCATTTTCTTCTTCATTTGATGTATACATTTATTATAGTTTCACATCGTCTAATTGAAACATTTATTGATCGTCTAAGTATATGTCTGTACCATCTTAAACGTGTCTTCCAAAGTTTTTTCTCAATAAGTGCAATCTCGACTTTCTTTTTAATATTTTCATTTCTTATCTTATCCATCTTTGTATGTTTACAAGTATATAATACCTTATAGACAATACTTTATATTTGTTTTTTACTTCATTTTCTCTTGTACTTTCTCATTTCACTACTAAGATTCTTTAATCTTGGTGGTGCGCATCCCTTTGACTCACTGAGTACACTCTTGGCTATTATTTTTAACTTTGATATATCTTATCTCATGTAGTATTCGTGTCGTCGTATATTTCTCCTAATATTTGTACTTCTATTTTCTTCTTAAATATATTTTGTTTTTTATCCTTTAATTTTCACTATTTAATTTTAGGTGTCGTGTATATTTTTCTTCTATTGATACTATGTTTGAAGTGTATATCCAATACTACTAACCTATGCTGGATAGTTTTCTCTAGAGATAACATTGCAATCTTAACAAATCTTTTTATTCTTCTTCCTAATCATAAGAAAGTCATTTGTGATTTATTATTTCTACTTTTAAACGTGATCAAGTATTCTTCTCTTTTTTAAAAAACGTATTAGCTAGTATAAGGTTATATGCTATTACAAAATCCAATATAGTTTTTCCTCCTTCATTTTTTTCCAAACCCATAACCCCCATGCACCCTATTATATTCTTCATTTTTTACTCCTACATATCTATTTGGATTTCCTCCTATTAAAATCATTTTGGTTGACAAAATATTTTATATTACTTCATCTTGGTTGGCCTAAAATATAGATTTGGTGTATTCATCTAACTTTACTTGAAGTGTATATATGCTAATTACATTAATAATTTCTTTTACTAACACTATCTTGAGAGTTATAATCATATCCCCCTTTCTAACTACTCTTACTACTTCATAATTTAGCGAATTATCGATAATAATACCTACTACATTTCTTGTTTTACTCATTCCTGTGTACGATAATTTAAAATCTGAATTCTCTATCATCTTATGCTTTCTCTCTTATTTTGTCTCATAAAAAAGGGCAGCCCGGTGCACGAAGCTCCCGCCTTGCGGGGTCTATCACCTTGCCTTTGGCAAGAGGCTGTTTCTCCCGTTACATGACAGCAACCTTACCGTTGCGCCATCCCCTTTTTTGTCTCATATACATATAAAATATTAATTATTCTCTTAATCATCATATCTACTACCTCCATTGCTTTATCGGTGAGTGTTCATAGATTTCATATTCCAAATTTTAGACAATTAAATTTTTCTATAATATTTGTTCTTACCCAATCTATGATGTGAGAATTATTGCATATTTAACACTACACCCGAGTTCTCATAGAGTTAATGCATTTCTTATGGGGAACATCCTAACATTAATATAATAGTTTGATGAATTCATTCATTGAACATTATCTAAAAGTCCACGTTGGTTGGTAACTGTCACCCTTTTTAACCGGGCTTTGGATCAACTTTGGTGGGTTTAAAAAGCAATATGTAGTGGAAGGAAAATGTTTCCAGTCCATATAATGTGTAAATATGCATTTCTAGCCAGTAGTTGCTACTGAGTAATTTATCCTTCAAATAACAACTATGTTATTTTAAAACGCCAATGGTACGATCAAATGAAATAAGAAAGTTAGGCTGGCAGGATAATTGAATATTTTGAATTACTTCCTTTTAGCCTTGATATCTCTCTTTGTCTCTCTCTCTATCAGACATTTATACATTTATGTTCTAGCTAACGTGAAATTGATAAAGAATTTGAAGTGTATACCTCAAACTAATATTTTTTCCCCAAGAGAGAAAAGAAACAACTTAGAACCTGCCCTGATAGACTTTTTTTTTCTAGGTTTAGTGGTAAGCATAAAGGTGGTTTTGATCTACGCGGCTAAGCCTCTACTTTTGGCCTTCTGTTTCTACATAACTTGCCTGTCGAAGCAGCACTTAGTTCCTTCTCTATCAGATAACTTGATATCCACTTTGGTTATATATCTCAATATCTCATTTATTATTCAAGACAAAGCAGATATTAATGTAAATATTATTCATAGGATAAAGAATGGATGATCAAAATGTGTGGTAAGACCTGTTATATTTATGGATCAAAGTGGTTGGCACTTTGGAAGCAAAATATATGTTAAAAAGAGAGAGAGAGAGATAGAAAGTTATACTTTATGTAGTTTTTTTATAGTTGAAAATGCTAAGATGGATGTGTGGTATGTCAATATAGGATTAAATGAGAGAATAGATTGAAAACACTAATATCCAAGAGCACCTCAAATGGAAGATTATATTAGACAAAATAAGTTGAGATGGTATGAACATATTTCAAGACCACTAATTGCCTCTATAGTTAGGAGAACTGATTTTATTATACTAGGCATAAATCATTAGTGAATATAATAAAAAAATAATTTAATTAATTTGAATATTATAAGTGATATAATCATACTAAATGAAAAGATAAAATGCATATAGATGATCTCAAATAATTGTGACAAACACGACTTATTATAATGATGAATTTTTTATCTCAAGGTCTCCTTTCTTGGAAAAAAAATAGTAGGTGAAGGAAACGTAGATCAATAAGTTAGATTAGTGGAATCTATTAGGTCAACATGCACTACCTTTTCCATAATCTAGAGGGTTATTTACCAAAAAATCCTTTGAGTTTTATATATCTGAAAAGGCATGCAGATACTTGGTATCTCTGGAGTTTTTACATGTTCCTGTATAGGGAGTATATCATTTCCAGTTGTAAGTTACTAAAACATAATTTTCAGATCAGTAAGATGGATTATCAAGGTGCACTTGGTGAGACTAAATTAAAAGTATGGCTTGATTAGATTAAGCAAACTAAAATGATGAACTAGGATTAGATTATACGTGATGGCTAGCATTCAGTTTTAATCACTTCTTGGTAGAATAATTGGATGATCTATTCTGGTAGGATTTTGATTAGAGAACTCTCGAAATGATAGCAAGTCTAAGGTCTAAATGATGGTTCTTGCTCAATATAGATCACCTAATATCTTGGTTTTCTCAAAATGAGTTCTCTTGATTCGATTGCCAGATATGCTAAATGCCTGATAATACAAGTATATTTTACAGATTGATGTGCTAGAAGTGGAAGGAGTTTACTATGGTAGGTGCTCATCCCCACAAAAGTGCAGTTCACCAACCTTCCTATGAATTGAGCCTTAATCAAAGAGAACATTTTTTTGCAGGTTTTTCTGGATGCCACCGCTACGAGGCTCATCAGCGCCTTGGCCTCCCAACCATTCGTTGTAAAGTCCGTCGTGGAACAAAGGAGACATTAAGGTTAGTTGCTTCTTCATGGTTCTCCCACCAACTAAAGTCATAATTGTCATCACTAATATTAGTTTGAACATTAGCCAAGCTTAGTCTCTCTTCATGGTTAAACTTTGTTCCAATTCTTTCTTCTTTCGGGTGTATTCTTCTATATTTAACGATAACTCGAAGAGACTTGTTTTCTTGTTCAGGCATCATATGAGGTGAACTAGAAAGAAGAGAACCACCAAAGGAGTTCATCGTCGAAGCATCGCATTGGGGTACAAACTACACGCTGCCACTTCAAATTAAGTGCATTATTTGCCGACGATGCCTCCGGTTAAGTTCATAATTTAAACGGAGAAGAACATATTTGTCGTCAATTCACTTGCTTGTAAAATTATGGCACGCTGTCATTGTAAATGATCAACTAACACATGTCGATCATGAGTGATTAACACGTGTATTTTATGGCCCAGCTTAAAATGCAAGATTTTCTATAAATCATTTTGTCTTCGAAATTAAATATTATTTTTTTATATTTCTTAACTGGAACAATGATGAAAAATCTTATTATAAACTGATTTATTTTGAGGAGTTTTTAAGGATTATTCTGAGCTGATTTTTAGAAATGGACGACGCTATTTGATAAAAAGAAATTTAGAAAAAAATGGTTTTTCTCATTTTTGTCCCTGTGTTTGTTTATAATAAGCAGCTATCCGGCCTAGGCTCTTTGGACCGGACCTCCGGCTTCGGCTTGTACTCGTCTGCAATGCTCCGCCAAGCGCGGCGGCGACCTGGCTACGGGCCCCAGCTCTGCGCCGCCGCCGCCGCTCTCCTCCTCCTCTTCCTCTCCCTCTCCGTCCTCCACTCCCGTCTCTCTTCATCCCCCTCTTCATCCTCAGGCTTCTCCCTCCGCCTCGGGGTCCCTACTGGCCAAACCACCTCCGAACGAGACCCATCGGCCCTGTTCGAAGACGCCAACTTAGATGACATCGACGAGAATACCGCCACCGATGACGATCGGATCGACGAGCTCGACGTCGTCGAGGAAGAGGTGGGTGATTCAATACCCCAGCAGGATCCTAGCTCTGGGCTTTTCTGGGACCACGCCCTTGGCGTCGCCAGGATGCAGTTCGGAAGGCCCGATCGCGATGGAGCATCCCATCCTTTCCTCTCGTTTCCCAAAGAGCATACTTACGGGGGCAAAATCGCGTTCGGATCGGATGATCAGCCCGTTGACGAGGACATCCGGCTGAAGTTAGACTCGATCAGGAAAGTGGAGGATGCTCTTCTGCTCAAAGTCGGTTCCGGCGACTCGCCGCTGCGGAAGGGGTGGTCGCAGTGGCTGGAGGGGAAGGGTGACTACCTTCGGCGGGATCGGATGCTCCGACCGAACCTTGATCTGTTGAATCCCAAAAGCCATCCTTTGCTTCAGGATCCAGACGGCCCCGGGCTGACTATACTTACTAAAGGGGATCGACTGGTGCAGAGAGTGCTCTTGAAGGAGTTGGAGAATGCTCCTTTCCGTTTAGGTGGTGGTGGTGGTGCTGAGGCTAAAAGAACTGAGGTAAGACAAGCTATGGAAGCAGAGGACAAGAAGAGGGAAGTTGGAGCTTTGGAAGGACGAAAAATGGTAACTATGCTGAAGGAGGGTCGAGTGCATGCTGATGGTCAGCGATGGGCTTACTTTCCTGGCTTAGATGCTCACCTGAGATTCTCTGACTTCATGGATCAGTTTCTTTATAGTGGTCAATGCAAGATGAGAGTTTTCATGGTGTGGAACAGTCCACCATGGACTTATGGCATCCGGCATCGACGGGGCCTGGAGAGTCTTTTGCATCATCATTTTGATGCTTGTGTGGTTTTGTTCTCAGAGACAGTGGAGCTTGACTTCTTTGAGGACCTAGTAATGGAAGGGTACTCATCTCCAATAACCAAAAGCTGACTTAATTAATTCTATCTGTTTGTTTGCTTTAAAATTTTTAAAGTGGATTTATTTTTCCCTAGCTAGCTGTTCGGAAATTGTCTGTTTGCTACTTCACTTTGACAAACCTTTGTTCCTTTCTTCAGTTTCGATGTGGCAAGAGTCACATTTTTATTCAACAGCTCCATTCGTATCACATTCTATACCAAACTGAAACTAATGACTCCTTGTGTTTATAACAAATAAAGCAGTTACACTACTCATGCATCATGCAAACTATATATACAACTAAAGTTGCTGCTTAGTTCCGAGTTAGTAGCCAGCGAAGTGTTTATTGGGCTAGTTTAATGTTGCTAGTGAGACTTTACTGATGTTGCCTATTAATATTCAAAAAGTACCTACGACTGGGACCAGATTTTGCTTACTGAATTTTGTATGTAATTGAATCTCACTTTTTCTCATGGCTACAAAATCATCTGGTCTAAATGATAACAAAGGTTCCCCTTTTTTTCCTGTTTTTTGATTTAATTGAATTTGTGCTCTGTAATCATCTCTCTCCATGTTTCTGATAATATCAAAGTTCAGCATTTTACTTGTTATACTTTCTGATATTTATGAATATTTCATGGTTGACACAATTTGAAACATTTAATGGTTGTTGCTTAAAGAAACCCCCTGTAACTTGATGGTTTTGGTTGCAGGTATAGAATTGCAGTGGCCATGCCCAATCTTGATGAACTTCTAAAAGACACTCCTACTCGTATCTTTTCATCTGTGTGGTATCAGTGGAGAAAGACAAAGCATTATCCTGTTCACTATAGTGAGCTAATCCGTCTTGCTGCTCTCTATAAGTGAGTGGTTTATTCTATTAATTATGTTGTTATTAGTTGTGCCTTTGCAACTATAAAAATTCTTCATTCTCTCTGGGTTTATCTCTTCCACAAGAGACTGTTGCTCTATGCAGAGACCTAGGATATTGGAGTAGCTATTTCTTGCCATGTTAAAGTAGCATTTGCTAAGCCATTTTCCTTCAACCTATTTTCAGTTAGTATTATATTCTCTGGACATTAAAAATTACCTGAAATAGTATGTAGGCAATATTCAACCAATCACTATTATCAAATGTGATTCCTTGGAAACTGCTATTAATTATACTTGCATTGTCTAGTTACATTTGTTTTTAACACTATTGTCCTTGTATAAGCCCCATTCCGTTTCCATACATCAGTGTTGATATTGCCATGGGCTATCTGATGCTTGCATTATTTGGGCATATAGTTAAATCTATCAAGGTTTTAGTACGATATAATACTGAAATCAACCTCAAATTTCTTCATCTTCTCTTCAAAAGATTATCACTATCTTGTCAGGTCAATTTGATAGATTTTGCTGAACGTGGTCATTTGTGACTATTTGTCTGTATGTAATCTCGATCATTGAATTATTTTTTATCGATCCATATTACTACATACAAACAATATTTTGCTTAATGTTTATACAAGTGTTGAATAGTTACAATTTCATACCCTATACTATTTTTAAAAATATTTACAAATACTAATTCTATGAAGGAGTGGATTTTGAATATCAAATTAACCAGGAAGGAAATCTTATATCTACCACATAACACATAACAAAATGCATATAAATAAATAGTTCTTAGTGTTTATAAATAAAATGTTCGACTGCTACAACTGCGGGTTGTACATTGTTTATAAACAGATTCACAAGCTTCTGTAGCTTAGGATTTATCTAATCAAAATATGATCATCATACTTGTATTAAATTCCTTATTACACACATCACTCTTTTCCTCATTAAACATGGAAATAGGTTACCTATATTAAACCATTTTTTAATTGTCTAGATTGGACCTGATTAATTAATTTGAACTCATTTGTAGACTCAACTGCATATACATCCCACTTATTTGCTTTCCTGCAGTGCATATACAACTCCCACATTCACAGCAAACAGTCCTTTAGTACACATGTACTGAGTGCTGAATCTCTTTCCTCCTTTCTAAATTTCAGTTTATGTAGTCCTTAGAAGGTAAACTCTTTCACGGAATTGTTCTATATTGTATTACAGTACATAGCAAAGTTTTGTTTACCCTCTTTTTTGTTTAACATGTACTTATTCTATGCTAATCTAGGTATGGTGGCATATACCTTGATTCAGATATCATAGTTTTAAACCCGATTGATTCAGTGAAGAATTTTATTTCAATTGAGGATAATTTATCCGGAAAATCAGTCTTCAATGGTGCAGTCATGGCATTTGAAAAGAATAGGTACTCAAGTTATTACTAAAAGTTATCATTGCTTAATACTAAATCATATTGATTAGTCATCTTGGATGATCTATTTGTACTGATCTTCATTATTTCGTGTGATTTGTTGCAAGTTTACACCTACCTGGTCTATATGGCTCATGCTTAGATTTTAATTTGTCCAAATTCATATTCTGGACTAAGAATGTGGCACATGACTGTTATGAGGAAATCTTTAGTTGGCATCAGAAAGGAAAATAAACACTAATTTAACATGGTCATGTGATTTTCTTCAATTTTCTAAACGCCTATAAGAATATACCAGATTACAGCACTCTGTTAGTTTAACCTGTTGAGTACCTGTAAAGATTTGTGGAAAATCAATTTTATCTTAGAACAAGCTTGTATCAAAAAATTAATGCTCTATCTACTGTAAAAGCATAGCACCTAATGGAAGCATATATTGCTATCAGTGGAGCTAATTACAAGTAAGGGCGGTTTCTACGATGATACAGAAGTTTGATATTGCCACCCAATCTTGTATGTTAGACTGAGGATAAACAAAGAATTTTAGCAATGACAGTTATTGCCTTGTTTGTAGACCAGGCCCAGATATTTCATGGTCAACATTATTCCTTTGTTCATGGATTTGCTCCCTTTCTGTGCTTTGTATGTATGATGTGATGCTGTTGCTTTGTTTGGCAATGGTATTTATGCATATAGACTTAACAGGTCAGCAGAAGATCAGTAATCACAAAATACTCTGGTCCTTTCTTTTTTGACTAGATATAACTTCTATTTTTCCCCAATAAACAAAATGTCTGTTTTTTTTTACAAAAGAGGTTTTGGATTACTCATTGCTCATCAAATTCTGCAAAATGATCAATCAGTATTAGTTCTCTCAAAGGCTGTAATGTATCTTCTGCAGTTCTTTGATGCTGGAGTGCTTAAACGAATTTTATTCAACATATGACGATGCCCTTTTACGGTGGAATGGGGCAGATCTCATGACAAGGGTGATAAACAGGATATCGGACAGAAGTAACAAGTCGCCATTACAGCCTGAGATAAATGTAAAACCTCAATTTGCAATTCATCCTATCAGTTCATCAGATATTACAAG
Source organism: Curcuma longa (assembly GCF_044706935.1). NCBI lineage: Eukaryota > Viridiplantae > Streptophyta > Magnoliopsida > Zingiberales > Zingiberaceae > Curcuma > Curcuma longa. Next base: position 1,085,859 of record NW_027435604.1, on the reverse strand, counting down.
GTGCTTCTTTCTTACTGTCATCAATCCTTATTTGTTGTCAGTTCCAAATTGTTGATGATGATCTACTTAGTAATTTGTCTTGGTAAAAATATCTATCATAATCAAGCTAAAACAGGGTAGTAATCATAATCATTAGCATGGTTAGTGTTGGAAAGTCCTTAATTTTGCAAATCAAGTGGATTACTTTACTTGTTCAACCCAAGAAAAACACAATATTTTTTTATGATTTTCTGTTTAATTACCATTCGAGCCATATCAATTTGCCATCCACATTAATAGAATACTTTATCCAGTGTTAATCTCTGACTTGATACACCACAATGGCACCTCCCTAATTGTACTTTATTAATCATTCCGATCAAGTATTTGTATCAAAACAAGAAATTTGGTTTGATTTTTATATCTTTAACTGTATTTTAATCAAGGTCACCAGGCCATATAGATCAATATACTGGCATAGTATGATGATGATATAAATTATCCAAACTGGTATTGAGATCTCTATCAATTCGTCCATCTGAACTATTTAGTTTTTCTTCTTCATGAGCCTTTCTTTGATGAAAAAAAGGCAATATTATGATGGTTGTCATGCAAGCCTCCCATTTCTAGTTTGGAACCAGAACTGGAAAAAATATTCGACTTAAAAACATCACGAATCTTCTCTTGCTACGTCAAATCACTTTATATATGTTGGGGTTTATGCAGGTACTTTGCAGAGCCAATAGATGAATTTGAAAAGGCTGAACAAGATAATCTGTTCAAAAGGATGATGAACGAGTCCTTGACATTTCACTTCTGGAATGGCCTTACATCGGCGCTGGTTCCAGAACCCAACAGTCTCGTTGAGAGACTTCTGAATCAGTACTGTCTCCATTGCCTTGATGTGTTATGATCTGACAAAAAAAATCTACTTTTACCAAGACATTACTCCTGATTGAAGCTTTAGCTGACTTACTGCCATGCTTGAATTATGGACACCTTAGAGCTTTCATTAGCGATACTGAAGCCAAAAACTTGTCTTGTAGCTGAAATCAAGATAGAAATTATAACACAATATAAGATCAAGGTACAATATAGATGTATCCTTTTGATCATTAGTGAAACAAGATTTTTCTCAGGGGTCACATGCATCAATCACATTCATTTGAGGAAGTTTCAGTATAATTGTTTAACGCGATAGATCTATTTTGGTGATAATTTTCTTGAACACCATGTCGCCTCTGTAAGCTATGTATTTCTTGGTTTGTAATTTATGTATGTGAATGTTCAATTCAACAACAAAGCTTCTATTTTTGTAACTCGAGACTATTCCTAGTATCGTATGCCCCCTGTTACTTGTACAGTTTTATGGTTGGATTATTGGGGAAATGATCATATTAAGCAGAGGCTGCTTTGTACATGTGTAGTTAGATCAGCATGGAAACTGAACAGACAGATCCCTTGGTGAGTCTGCATTGGAGCCACTGATCCACGATCAAGTCTACTCAATCATGTCAATGGCATGCTCGATATGTTTTTTCCAGCACAGAGACTCGAAGATCTTGTCAAACAACCAGGGGATAAAAGGGGTAAAAACTTGGGTGTGGTTGTTGCTAGAGATAGGAACAGGTTAGTCATGTTTTTTCCAGCATCCACTCAGTGCTGCCAACTCTCCATCCACAGACCGGCGACACTCCCGCTAGACCATCCGGAGTTTCATCTTCCGTTGAGCAACCAATCTTTCTCCGGCAAGCATCTGGGATATTGTATCGGTGACAATCTAAATATCTAGGTATGGAATGCCTTGATGATTTTTTTTTTCTTTTCTAATCTTATTGTTACCTGTATGAAATACTTCTGATTAAATTAAATGCCCCCTTTTTCTGATCAAACTTTAGCAAGATGGCACTGCAAGGTGTTTGGCAACTTCAGAAGCTGATAGTGAGCTATTGTGATTGGGGAGGAAGTAGCAGGGGGATTAGGTATAATTCTTATTGTTTTTTTCTTTCACCTAAGTTATCTATCGCATGAGTCCATGTAAGTCAAGTTCACCTTTCCTTGCACCTTGTCAGTATCATATCTATTTCATGTAGCTTAGATTTTTTTTTTCACGGTAATAGATCCATTTCCATGTTTGCAGCGCTGCAAGTTTTGGTTGAGCTTGTGAGTTTTGCCAGTGTGTGATACCTGAATTCATGATGATGATGTTTTTATTAACGACGTTCATCCCTTTCAAATGTTAATGTGGTTTAGATTAATGTTGATTCATTATATTTTCAGTTGATTCATGGGTATTTGTTATGCATTGTTAGATCTGTTCATTGGCAATTTGATAAGTTTGACACTTGTCTATCTCCATAACAAAAATATTGTATCATAGTTTATAATGATTCCTGTATTCATCTTAAGATGCCTGAAATATTTTAGAAAGAAACTCTAGTTCACTGGATGCTGTTTTTTTAGTGGCTACGTTAAAAGGCTAAGAATGATTAATGGATTTTTTGGTGTCATTTGACCAATTTGTGGATTCTAAACTCTAAACTTTAGAATTACTGGCCGTTGGATTAACATGTAATGTTCTTCCCTGCTATTAGTCATTTCAATGGCTCAAGTACATAGTATTGTCCAACATGACTAACTCAACATGAATTTTAATTAGCTTTTACTCAGCTTTGTCTTGAATCTTGAAATTGGTCATTACAACTGGAAGAACCATGCCATTGTTTTCTGTTATTTTCTTCTTCATCATTAGTTTTTTTTATCAATATATAGTCGTATGTTTTTTTCCATTTATTATTATTATTTTTACTTTGTTAAATAAGCACATTGCAAGGTGAAATGGTAGCCTGCTCTGCTGGTGCAGACTTCACACCTCACATTCTCACTGTTGGCGGCATCGAGGAATTGCTCACCTGATTACAAACATGTCTTTTTTTTTTTTTTTTGGTTCAAGAAGATGGTAAATAAATTAAATATTTATGAATAAATTTAATATTTATTTATATTCATTAAGTATATAAAAAATTAATTAAATAAATAAATTCAAATAATTTATTAAATTAAATGAATAAATTTGAATATATATATATTCATCTCATTAATATTGAATAGAGAATATAAATTATTTATGAATCTACCAACAAAGTTTATGAATAAGTTAAACTTGAACTTTTATTTCAACTACTCATTTAAAATTCGATTTGGCCACGAAGATGCTTTATGTATCATGAAAAAATAACGAAAGGAATTATTTGCTAGCAGTTAGAACCTTTTTTCGACTTTATGTACACTCAATGCTTTATGTATTGCTAATCGATCTGAAACTCTTTTAGGATGATACCATGAAGATCATATCCTTCTTTTAGGAGTATCGAATGTGACTCTTTGCCAACCTGATTCGTGCGGTAACTCTAACCTATGAGGTTCATTTTGTTTTATGGATCCGTAAATTCTTCTATTTACACTACGTTAATTTATTCATCTCTAGCTACTCTCACCACTGACAATAACTAGGCATCAGAATAGTTCCCAGAAGCGTTCTGTAATCTTTTCTCGTGTTATTTCTAAACAACATTTTCCCCCTTTTTTCGCATAGGCGAAAAAGAGATAAGAAACTTCAATTTCGTACTTTACGAAAATGCCGCCATTGGCCATCTTTCAGGTTCAATTAAGAAAATTACCACTTATTCTGCCCACTGTGTTAAGAGCAGGGCACCACAAAACTTGGGAAAATCATAAACTCACATAGTTAAAAGAAACGACAGAGGGAAGGCTGATCTAGCATCGCCTAGTAAGGCTCCACCGGTGCTCGGAACTTTAACCCGGCATAAACGGCTGCGTCGCCGAGCTCTTCTTCGATCCTAAGAAGCTGCGTTCAGCAAGACAGTGTGTATGTCAAACTACTTCGTGTCGAAGTGCTATGTATGGGTTGAAAGTGTAAACTACCACTAAATGAATGAAATTGGATACTATATCAAAAATCGCTTGCCTGGTTGTACTTGGCAAGCCGCTCTGATCGGCATGGAGCTCCGGTTTTGATTTGGCCCTGGAGACAGTAACAGCTTCATAAGGCTGTTTTTATCTATGGCTGAGTTATAGAAGGTGATAAAGACTTACGGTTGCCAAACCCACAGAGAGATCGGCGATGAAGGTGTCCTCAGTTTCACCACTAAAATTAGAAGAGGAGGATTTGTCAAATAGAGTTTGATCATATGCATAGAGAAAGAAAATGCATCAGTAGGTGTTACAAGCCATACCTTCGATGACTTGCCATTACGCCCCAGCCAGCACGCTTGGACATTTTGACAGCTTCGATACTCTCAGTGACTGATCCAATTTGATTAACCTGACAACAATCAGAGATTGGTTTATTATAAACAAACTGTGAAATTTAGAAAACCCAGTGTTTGTAAATAGAGGGCGATGTGATGTTACCTTCAGTAGAAGGGCATTGCATGACTTCTCGCTTATGGCCTTTGCAACCCTCTGAAATAGTTTATCAAATAGTAAGGATTTTAATCTTCATATGAGAGTTCTAATTTGCAAGACTAATCGACAGTTACCGTGGGATTGGTGACAAGAAGATCATCCCCGACAATCTGAACCTGCTGCCCAATCTCTTCAGTCATCTTGCTATAATGGATCCAATCGTCCTGATCAAATGGATCTTCAATGGATACGATGGGATACTCAGATGCAAAAGACTTGTAGACATCTTTCAAACTGTCGCCTGAGATCTTCTGTGATCCATCATTGTTCTACAGAGAAGAAAACAAGCTTTGTGAAGTTTACTGAAACACAATGATTATCGCCCTGAGATATCTCAGAAGAAAAACTAAAATTACCTCCACTTTGAAGTTAAGGTCATAAGTCTTGTCTTTGTCGTTGTAAAACTCAGAAGCTGCAACATCCATCCCAATAACAACCTAACAGAGCCCAGGAAAAACAAAGTTTTAGTCCCTTAAGCAACCACAGCATCTTAGTTGAGAACAAGCTACATGGAAATAAAGAAATTTGAGGTACCTTCCCAGTGTATCCAGCTTTCTCTATAGCTGTCTTCAAAAGTTCAAGTCCCTCTTTGTTTTCCTATATGATTCAGGAGAAAAAAATTATAGGTCAGTAACTTTAAGTTGGTCAAGTTCCGTTAGTTAGATAAATAAGTTCCATAGCGATGGTCAAGGATTACTTGGATTATGAGGCCAAATGAACACAATGGTCCAATAGAAATAAGTGTGACAGATATATTAAGAGAATATTGCTTGTTACTGTTGTATAGACGACAGATTCAGAATACCAACTAAATATACTGTACAACTCAACTGACAGATGCTTTATGCAACTGCATCCAAGTGCATCAACTACTTTATATCCCTAGGAAGCTTTTAGGAGTTAACAGAACATAGGAAAATAATGGATCCTAGAATTAATTTGATAGGGGAATTTGTTTTAGAATTTAGAGAGTGGTTGGAAATTCACCTAACAAAGCAAGAATGGAACAATATCAGAAAGGCAATAATCTCTAGATAACAGGAAACACGATCCTTATTGACAAAACAAAATTTCAATGGAAGGCCCTCCTCATGGTGGTTCTCATCCTACATATAAGAAATAATGTGCTCAGAAGATAAAAGGTTGTTAATGTTATAGAACACCAATCCTACCGAGCCAGGAAGGGCAAGACACCAACAGATATTAACAACGGCCACATGTATGCAAGTTACAATGTTATAGATGATATTGCTATGTCTCAAGTTGATAAAGAGCATTCTGATATTTATGGGACAAATAAAATAGATAGTGGCATAGATGAAAGTTTTAAATACTTATAAAGAAGATCATATAATACTTTACTTTTCATGGTAGGAAATATGATTTTTTTTATTTGGAAGATATAAACATGCAAAATTTCTTGTTTTTGAATAGAAATTGATTTCCTAACAATTTGGTCATTTTTTCAAATTCAAAGTTAATTGACAGAAAAATTCTAGATAGGGATATTTAGTTTGATTCATAATATTCATGGATATTTTGGGACTGTTTTGTATAAAATCTTGCAAATAAATGCTAGTGTCCACATAAAAACTAAACCACCTGAATGTTTGGAGCAAAACCACCTTCGTCCCCAACATTTGTCGCATCCTGTCCATATTTCTTCTTGATCACAGCCTGCAATACAGTTACACATGGTACATTATGCAAGAAACGAATATAAAATCTAGCAAATTCACACTTATGTACCTTCAAATTGTGATATACTTCTACACCCATTTTCATGGCTTCTTTAAATGAGGATGCTCCCACAGGAAGGATCATAAATTCCTGATTAAAGTCAAAATGAATAATTAAAAGTGGATTTTTATCTACCCTAATGAAGATTCTTGTGAAGAATTACCTGCATAGCGAGCTTGTTACCAGCATGTGATCCACCATTGATAACATTAAATGCAGGTACAGGCAAGACCAAAGTTTTATTTCCAGCAAGATTAGCAATGTGCTGATCAAAACATTGGAGATCACATCTTCAGAAACATGGACCAGTTTGCTAAGAAGTAAAAAAAACTAATGGAAAATCAACAAACCTGGTAGAGAGGTATCTTCTTCACGCTAGCTCCGGCTTTGCACACAGCAAGAGAAACAGCCAGAATAGCATTTGCTCCCAGCTGTAATTATGTTAAGTCAGAGGACCAGCAATGATTTGAAGCCTAACACTGTCGTTTGATATACCATAGTTAAGTTTCACAATACTAGGATAATACCAACAAATAATACCTTTTGTTTGCACCAGCCCCACTCGTTGGAGGTTCCATCAAGCTTTTGGACCATGAAGTTATCAATTTCAACCTGCTCAATCGGATCCTGGAAAAGAAATAGCAGAATGAATTTTGTGAATTGTTGGTACCAGAAGCATCACAGTAACTACACATTCTCAGGGAGGATAACTTTCATTATCCTTCATGATACAAAAAGTAACATTGTTTAGCACTCACCTTCCCGATCAGAGCAGGTCCAATGATAGCATTTACATTTGCAACAGCCTAGAGCATAAACAACCAATATATACAATCAATTCATGTTTTCCCCCAAAATCTATAAAAAAAAACCAAATGAGTAGGGCTTACTTGTTCTATCTATCGTATATCTAGTCTACAAACTTACTCGAACAAAAAAATCATACAATATGTGAAAAGCATATCTGGATTCTGGAAAAGGCTATAACCCTATAATTGATATGATAGGTACTCAACCTTGAGAACACCCTTGCCAAGATAATCCGATCCTCCATCTCTTAGTTCTAGAGCTTCATATACACCTAAACCACCAGTAGAGGAGCGCAGAGTTAGTAAATGATAAAGAAATGAACTCTGATCACACGTACATGAAAATAAATAAGTTGTAGTTTGAATCAATTTGCATAATATACTACATTTTGGCCAGTAAAAAGCTAAAACCCCAGAAGGAATGCCAGAAAAGGATGCAACTGATTAAGATACTTGCTCGTCTAAAGTCCTTGGGGCTAACTTCATCGAACGTGAATTTTTATAGCAGAAGTCTTAACTGAACAACCACGGTATAAAGAAGTGGCCAACCATATGTGCGTTTAAGGCAACATCAGTGATCAACTGCAATCATGGAAACCAAATGCCTACGTAACAGCATACACTTTGGAGAAACGGCAGAACAATCAAGCAGTCCCTTTGAGATTTTGAACTTCTTAGTTTCAGGGTCAACTTTACCTTCTATATCTATTATACGATGGAAATCCAATTCAAAACAGAAAAAAGAAAGAAATTCGTGCCTTAGGGGCAACAAGAGAACCAGCAACTATTCTAGATCGTTGATGCCTAATGCCACAACAAGCAGCTTTAGATCTCAGAGCAAAGACAACCCTTGTTAAAGTAAAAAATGAAAAGTCAGTAAAATCCATGCAATGGAGCAACCTACACCAAATTACGGATCGTCCAAGGAGCAAACGATTCAAGCTCAACTTTTAAGACATGGACAATAATTAAGGTGCGAAGGCACAGTACCTGTCGAGGCGCCGCTAGGGACAGCAGCTCTAGCAAAAGTTCCGTCAGATAGGCAAACATCAACCTGATGTGCAGAACAGATCAAGCTACGAATTAAATCTCCAACAACATCAAATCTTCTATAAAAAAAAAACATAGGGCGACCAATCCAGAATAGATCAAGGTCAAAGAAAGCAAAATCATCAGATCAACTCAAAAGATGTGCATGATCTCAAAAAAGGGTCACCTCAACAGTGGGATTGCCTCGGCTGTCGAAGATCTGACGAGCCTTGACGCTTGCGATCGTCGCCATCTCTCTCGCTAATCTCTTCGTCGGGAGCAACCCAGCACAAGTGAATCGGATCCCATCGGGCATCGGCTTTTATAGGGGGCGGAGAAAGCAGTGGGTCGCAAAACCAATCGCCGCCGTTGAATTCTGCCCGTGGAATCAAGAAGACCCAATTCACGGATTTCCTGCTGCCACTTCAGTTCCGGTCTCTTGCCTTGGCAATTCACGTACTTTCATCCACCAACTCGTACCTCCCTTTCAATTGGGCGATCGGAATGGAGCCAAAATAATCCCATCCGCGCATTAGTTAGAAGTGGGCCCCAGATGTTAATTAATGGTTAGGTATTCGAATTAGAAAAAAGCAAAGGTGACAATTTTAATATATAAAGTAATGATATATATAATATAAATCACTATAATTAAGAAAACTAAATGGACAACAATGAAAAGGATACCTTTTTATATTGGAAGCATCGAAAGCATTTTTTTTTTATAATTTTTAATGAACTGAACGTTCCATCCCATCAACCTCCTATAAAATTATACTATTACAGTAATTATAAAATTATATTTATTATAATATAAATAGTATTAAATAGGTTAAAATCTGTCTCAATAATTCAAGATTTAAATTTGAAATCGACCAATTAAAACAATGAAAATCGCTATTAGAAAAATTAAAATTGATCAAATAATTATTGCAAAATATGATAATACTCATTTCAAACGCTCTCCTAAGTAAGTTAAAGTTCATTCTAAGATGTTATGGAAGAGAGATAAATCATAGAACTAAGTGCCTTTTTAGACGGGGGAATTAATTTCTAGAGAATATATATTAGTGGAAATTAAAATTTTATTTTATTATTATAAATTTACCATGTGAGTATAACTAAATTATGTCTATAGAGATAAATAATATATTAAAAGTAATATTCAAAAATATTTATAATGTAATAATTATAATTTTATAATTATTATCATGTAGATTTAACATATTCATTTAACATTTATATTGTAGTGGTTATGAAACTATAGCTACTACAACTCAAATTCATCATGTTCAATGACATTCATATTATAATAATTATAAAATTGTAACTATTATAATTATTATAATAATTATAAAATCATAATTATTATAAATGATCGACTAATTAGAGATTTAATATTTATGATAGAAGATAATAATATTAAATAATATACTCAAAGATAATTATATCATTTTGTATAATTAAGATCGGTGAGATGGAGTTTTTGATTTTATCAAGAAAATATTATCATTATTGCGAATCTATCTTATATTTAAAGTGTTCCGGCTCCTTACCGACGACAGCTGAATCACCGGACAGGGGGAGGCCGCGTCACCCGATGTTTCCACGACAGAGGAGAAAGGACCTGAAAAGGGGGCACTGAATGCACGGATTAGCTGGGCGCCGGGGATCCCGACGTGGCCACTCCGACGTTCAAGTCAGACCGAGAGAAAATGCAAGTGTCTGTGGAGGATTCCAGATGGCCGAAATGTCATACCTGAGAGGTTTATATAGGGCGAGGGGGAGCGATACCTTCAGATCCGGCTGTCTGTGATTGGAGGAGATGGCTGGATCTCAGGATCTGGTGCGTGACAGATTCTGTAGATCAAACGGCTCCTCTGTGTATCTTATCTCGTTTGAAGGGTTGTGATTGTACTGGACCAAGTAGTGAGATTTGGTCTCGAAGTCACCTCCTTTGGATAGGTTTTGTGAAGAAGCCATGACATCGATCCGTTAGTATCATTTCCGCGTCGAAAGTGACCGATATGTATGGTTGAGATGCGCTGATGAGAAGTATTCTCAACCGTGTAGATGAGATGGGCCGAGTCCCTTCCGATCTCTTTCTGTACTTCGTGATGGGTGAGATCCGTATGGAGTTCTTTCTCCGAGGTAGGCACAAGATGCTGCAACCAGGTTATAGGGTCGGCCTACGCTGCGACGACCAAGCTGTGAGGTCGGCTTGCGATGCAACGATCTGGTCATGAGGTCGGCTTATGTTGTGGCAACCAAGTCATGAGATCGGCCTCTGATGCGACGATCTGGTCATGAGGTCGGCTTATGATGCGGCAACCAAATCATGAGATCGGCTTAGAGCCTTGATGTTTGACGGACTTTAACGGGTATAGTGGCCCTTCTTCCCTGGCTGGCAGGTAGGCCCGGGTGTTCTATGGGTTGTTGAGCTTGAAGGGTTATGATGGATAGGATGTATGGTTCGATAGTGAGGTTGGATTATGCGACCAATCTATGAGGAGTTCAGCTAGGTGTGCCGAACTCGGTTACGAACTTAGGTTATGTCTGTGATCTATTGGTGGGGTAGTCTGCCGCTCGTTGTAAAGGGTCTGGGCTTCGAGGATCGTAGTGAGTCAAAACTGTGACCTGACACTGAGGTCGATTTGTGGAGTAGGGCGTTAACCCTAGCTGTGGGGGGCTCATATGAGGCACTGAGGTAGGTGCCGACCTCGAGGGCAAAGGTAGGTGCCGACCTCGAGGCTAGGTGGGCCGTGCTAGCAGGTTGGGGCCGTTAGCGGGATTTTTCTGCCATGATACTGGGGAAGTGACTCCTTTGCCTGAGACCCGAGCATAACCTACTTTCTTCTCCTCTTGGGGGATCGAGTTCTTCTTATTGGCCGCTCTGTCCTTGCCATGTGTCCACTGAGGGACCCCTTTATCCTACGTGTTTGCCCGCCTCATTCCATCCGGATCATAAAGTAAAAGCATAATCAACGTCATAAACAAAAATTAAAAAGTATAATCACGAGTCATATTTTTAATAGAGCAATAAAATACTAGATAAAAATAACATAATATTAAAAAATCTTAATTAAATAAAAATATGAATTTCTATAAAATTGGCAAATAAAAGGCTTTGATCATCTGGCATGCTTAATATTGACTTTGGCAAATTAAATTGATTCCGTATACCTTTTTGTTTTTGTTTTTTGTTTGTTTTTTGTGGTTTTATAATATTCCATGACGTTTTGCTAACTTAAAAAAATAATTTTATATTTAATATAATGCGGGACAATCTTCAAGCACAAAAAAATATATATGACGCGTCACTTGGCACGATCGAGATGGACCTCCTAATTAAGAGCATCTTTAATTGTTAATCCATCCGATTTAAGACCGGATCAATATATTAATATAAATTAAACTTGATATAAAACTTCTAGTGAAATTGAATTTCAATATAGAAATTGTGAAATCGACGAGTGTATATAATAATGTGAATCGTCTTGGCCTTTTTTGAACAAACTTAAAATATGACTGAGCTTAATAATCTAGAAAAAAATAATAAGAAATTCATTTTAGAACAAAATTTAATGTTAAAATATTGTTGATGCTTAAATTTAATATTTAGTTTAGTAATGATATTAATTAACTTGTCTAATAATTAGCTCTATTTTAACATTTAACTATATTTTGAATAAAATATAATACAATATATATATTTTTTGACACAATTAATTTTGGAACTTTAATTACCAAAGGTAAGAGTCCTAGTTTCTTTCGAGAGAAATAGTCTCTTGCACAATGAACAAACTTAATATTACACAAATTTAATATTTAAACTTATTATATTCATTCAATACCTATAAAATTAATTAAATAAAAAGATTTAAATAATTTATTAAATTAAATGAATAAATTTAAACATATATATGCTTTATTAATATTCATAAATAAAGATTATGAATAATATTCACGAATAAAATTTATAAATCATATTCATCAATAAAATTTTCATCAATATTATAAATAAATAAAGTAATTTTAAAAATGAACACTAATCAAATAAATTTAAAATTATAAAATTTTTAAATAATCAAATAAGTTTAAACTGATAACTCAATAACATTTAAACGAAACTTGAATCAAGTTCAAGTCAAAATCTTAAATTCGTAAAAAAAAATCAAACTTGAATAATTATTTCAATGACTTGATTCATTTCAAATTTGACTTAGATTAACTTGATTATTTTATCAAATAAGTTTAAATACCATAAAAACTTGATTCATTTAGAGCCCTAAGTATACTAAATGATAGTTTATCTTTTATTTTAGGGATTTGTATAAAACTTGTGCAATATACATCATAAATTATTGCTGTTGAATATATAGAAAAAAAAATAAACACGTCATTTTTTAATATAACATCTATCGCAAACTATTTTACTATATAGTTAATTCATTTTTAAGATAATATCTATGGACCTTTTACTCCTAATAGTCCAACTACGTATTCCTTTAGATAATCACATTCTTTTATGCATTCTTTTAAGTTAGTTTTTGGGCAAAAATCAAAAGGATTTAAGACAAACATTTTATTGGCGTCTTTTTTTTCCCAAAAAATCAAATGAATGTCCATCCCATAATTTTGTTTCAAAAATACTAGAAATTATCACATAATTGTTACAAAATATTTATAATAAATTTATAATTTAGAAATTATACCATGTAAAACTTACTCGATAGCTGCTATAATATATAAAAACTACTCGATAGTTATTACCTGTAAAAGCTACTCAATAACCGCTAAAACGTATTTAAAGTGAGTTTAGGATTTACACGGTGTAGAAGCTACATGTTTAGAATTTAGGATTATAACATTCTACAACTATTTTAAAATGAGTTTGATGAAATTTACAATATTATAGCATTCAGAGAACATAAATCTTAAACTTTAAGTTTATACTAAACACGTTGTAGTAACTACGGAATAGTTTTTATACGTTATAACAACTATCGAATAAACTCTATGTCATAATTACTTAGTAACTTTTATGCAATGTAAATCCTAAATCTTAAATTTAAACTCACTTTATCGAGTAGTTTTATACATTGTAGTAGTTATCGAGTAGTTTCTATGTATTGTAAATAATCTTAAATCTTAAATTCACTTAAATACTTTATAAAAGATATTGATAGCTTCTATATGTTATAACAACTACTGAGTACTAGATCACTTTTATACAATATAAATCATAAATATAAATATTTTATATTAATTATTAATAATTTTTATATATTGTAACAGCTATATAGTAACTCATATATAATAAAGTAACAATTTAGTTTGATCCAAGGAATTTTTAAAATAAAATTATGAAAAGATCTCTATTTGGTTTTTTTGAAAACGAGGTGCCTATATAGTATTTCTCATAATAATTTGAAGCTCCTATTTGATTTTTGCCCTTAGTTTTTTTATGCATAGTTATTAACATTTAATTCATACTCAACCAGTCATTACTAACATTTATTGTTCTTTTTTAAATTTATCTTCTAAAATGTTCTTAGAATATTTTAAAGCTATTAATTCTCTAAAAAAAACTTAAATTATTATAATCTTATTTATTTATTATTAATCATAATAATATAATATAGTATAAAACGGCTCATCTTCTAGATTTTTCTAACATCTTCTACGGCTCTTGTCCTTGTTTCCAGAAAGCACTTGTACTGTTTGTTAGGAAGGGTCCTCGCGACGCTTCGAGAAACCAGTCGTTTATTTCTTTACCCGTTGCTGCATTCGTAGACATCGTATCGTCTTCGCCGATTGCGATCGATCTTGTCGTCGGTCGGGCGGTAGAGCAGGATCTCCAGGGAGGGCGGCCGCGCTTCATCCCTATTCTTCCGACGCCGAAGGCCTCGCCGTCCGTCCCTATTTGTTGGCTTGCTGTGCGGTGCGCGCTCTTTTCCATTTGGGGGTTTCCTGGTTCGTGTGTTCAAATGCATCTATCGGGTTTATGTTTTCTGTGACGTCGGTGCTTATTCTCGATCTCGAATGGTTGGGAGCTTGATTTTATCTGGGAAGAGGATGTAGGGTTTCTTGGGTTATAGACCGCTGGTTATTTGTTGCAAAAATCAGAAAAGTGAATTTGTATCGTAATTATCTTTTGTCTGATGATGTGCTTTTTCTAGTGATTGATGCTTGAAGTGCACTCGTAGTAAATTGTTCTGGTGTAAGACATGTAAATAGTCACTGTTGTGCTTCCTAATGCTTAGAGTTTTTTTTTTTCATTGTGCATGTGCAGCTGTTTCCTCTGAGAAAATGCAGAGGGGGAGAGGTGGTAGGGATGACTTCTTTGGTTTTGGAGATAATTTTGCGGGGTCTGGTGGTTTTGGCAGACCAGGGAGTCTGATCTCTAGCTTTTTTGGAGGGAGGGATCCTTTTGATGACCCTTTTTTCACGCAGCCATTTGGAAACTTGATGGGCAGAAGCATGTTTGGTCCTAGCATCTTTTCTGATCGAGGAAGCCTCTTTGGGGAGACTGGTAATCGTGTGTTTTTGGAGCAGGCTTCCCAATCCAATAACTCAAAGGGTCCAGTCATTGAAGAACTCTCCGATGATGATGATGATGGACAAGAAGAAATATCTGACAAGGAGCAGAAAGAGAATCAAAGGAAACTTCAGGATCCTGATGAAGCAGTTGAGGGTATATATGTTTTTTCTGACAGCTTCATTATTTGGTTTTAGGATCATATGTGATAGTGTTTATAAGTGATGGATTCCTATTTTCAGAAAAGAAAAGCAGGCATATACAGTATAGAAACAACTTCGACCATTCCAGCATAGCACAATCGCAGAGTAACACTTTTAGTTTCCAAAGCTCCACAGTGACTTATGGTGGTCCAAATGGTGCATACTATACTTCATCCACAACCAGGAGGATGGGCGGCGATGGAGTGAGTGACCTTGAATGGATTTGTAATGAATACTAGGACATTTTAATACCACAATGACGCTTCCTTTTTAACCATGACAGGTTATTATGGAGGAGAGCAAGGAAGCTGACACCACTAGTGGTAGAGCCATGCACAGGGTATCTCGTGGGATTAAGAACAAAGTATGCACGAATTGAATGCTTTATCTTATGAACACCTTTTTTGACGGCCTCTTTTCAACAACATTTGATGTAGTTACTATCATGTTATATAAGTGTATCATGATTTATTGGAAGGTTCAAGCACCAATCGTACTAGTGTTAGTTTGAAACACTAATAGATGGGTGTTTCTGGTGGAAGCACCGCCCCTCTATTTGTAAATTAATGAAGCTACCAATTTACCTAATATCTGCACTATCATTGATCAAATTCCAAAGTTTGGGATATTGGAAGCATAATTCTTGATTTTTTTTTGTTTTTTTAATATGAATTAATTAAATATCGGTCATCATTTTTTGTTTAGTGGAATCTTATTTCAAAAAGTTGGACATTGCTGTATTTCATTGGCCATTTTACTTAAATATATTACATGGTCAATATTGTTGCAGGGTCACTCAGTCACAAGAAAACTGAATTCAGATGGGAAGGTCGAAACAATGCAGACATTACATAATCTGAACGAAGGTTAAGCATTACTTTCTGCCATAGCTTTGAACATTATTTTATCCCTGTTTGATTTATTTAATTGCATTTCACTATCAATAGATGAACTGCCTGTTTTTGAGGAAGCTTGGAAAGGAAATGCTGACCAACACCTAGGCGGATGGAACCAAGAGTCTGGTTTCCTTGAAAATGGAAACTCGAGTAAGTAGTTTTGCCTTTATATATCCATTTGTTCTTGTCATTGTTATTCACTCTGATTTTGTTATGTTACGGTGGTGATATTCTGTTATTAAGAAATGGATTAGAATGGTTGATACCAACCGAGGTTTGGAGAGGTATAATTTGGGTTAACTAAGTTATTTTATAAAATTTAAAAATTAAGAAGATTTTTTTTCAGAATGATAGTATAAGTTTTTAATACTTACATTAAGGAATAACATTATATACAATGTTGTTCGAATTACTCAGACATCTTGTCATTGTGTGGAAATTTTGAAAAGAGTTATTAAGAGATGAAACAATCCTTTTTTAAGAAAATCAATTCGGTTTTGATTTTTGAAGGTCAACTATAAATGAAGTTATTTAATAAGAGTTAATGCAAAATATAGATAAGAAAAAGGATTATATATGTATTTTACTGATTTAGAAAAAAAAAATGATAAGTGCTTAGCAAACTGTAGGGTACGTTTTGGAGAAGAAAGAGGAATCCAATTATATATATATATATATATATATATATAATATATATATCGTAAGTGTCAATTCTATGTATGTTTTAATCTTTTCATATAAGTACTAGATACATACCTACTTGATGAATTAACTGTTCGTCAATGAGAGTGTAACTAGTTCATTTTTGAATATTTATTCGTGGAGAAAAATTTTAGAAACTAATGATATCATGATAAGTGAAAAAAATGAATATATGAAATGTAGTTTCAGTAACAAGACAGGAATTATTGGAATATTAAAATAAATAAACATGAAATTTATGTAAAAGGTTTTGAATATTTTGCATTTGCTATTCAATAAAAGGATATCTTATTAAGGATAAAGGATAAGTAGAAGAAAAGAAGCAGGCAGTATTTAAGCTTGTTTTTTTTTGTCTTGAATAAAACTGATATTGTTACTGATTTTAACATAGATTAGATACAAATAGTATTGTAAATACACACACACACACATTTTCTTTATATATTTGAATTAAGATCTAAAGAGAAAAGATTAGACAAGATTGTCAAGCTTGCGAACAATCTTGTTATGGATATTACGGAGCTGCTTACTAACTTTAAGCTTATTTGTTTTTATAATGTACGCCTCCACTTGACAACCTGTCTTTCTTGTCCATCCCATGTTGCTGTAGTCCCATTCGTTGTTACTTCATTGGCATTCATGGCCTTGTGTTCATTGGTAAACTCTTTTTTAAATAACAAATAACTCTCCCGGTATTTCTGCACAATTTTCTACAGTTAGCAGCCGTGTGCTATTAGTTTCCTTTTCTGCCGTGTCAGGATATGGATGTTGAGCATGCAATTTTCTGTCCAGGTGTCTTTTTTTGAATTTTTTTGGGTTTAATCCAATTTCGATTATTTTAGTTTAAAGCTAACTTTGATTTAGCTTCCTCAAATGCAATTTGAACCCTAAAAACAAAAAAAAACTATGCTTAGTGGTTAAGATACTATTATGTTAAGTTGGACACAAACCCAATTGAATGAAATCAAAATTTCTGTCTTGAGTTTTGCTTGGTCACAAGTGCTCATTTGGTTAGAGTCTATTTTTGGAAGTTAGCAAAGAGGATCTTTTGGTTTATTGATTTGGTGTATGAATGTTTTGGACTTCTGTACTAGCTCTTATTTCCCATTTATTTATTTTCGGAAGCATTCCTTAGTAATTTTCTTTGCCAAACGAATGACCAATTTTACCTTTGATACGTGTATAGGGAGTGGCAGTAGCAGCAGGCAAGAAGCAAGAGGATGGGCACTTCCGCCAACTGAGAGAGCACATAACTCGGGGAGGATGCATTCACAGACAAGCATGGGCACCTTCAGAACCAGAGGTTCTATGAATTGAATCCCACCCTTTACCAGTGTGTAATCACGCAACAAGTTTCTAATGGCATTATCATTAGCTTAGCAGACAATCTTATTGATCTTCCAGTTTATGGCAGATCCATAGTGTGGTACTGCCATAGTTGTGTTGTTGCGTCACAGTTTGATTTGCAATCATGCTTGATGCAAGTCTTGTATTTTGAACAATGGTATTGATGTATGGACAAGTTCTATTACTGAAACCCAGATGATCACCGAACTTAGATGTGATGTGTGGTTTTTGATGTATGAGGATCTTTCTTTTTTCCTTGATGTTCTCTTTGCTGCAAATATTCCATTATTGTGGAAGGCGTGAAATGGAGATTATATGGGATATATAATAATACAGGGTCTAATGCAGCCTTTGGGCATGTGCTTTGGTAGATTGTGAGGTAATTCTTTATTATTATTTATTTTTATAATCCTTTTTCCTGAGATCCTATTGTCTCCTTTGATACAGATTGTTCACTGGCACAGCTGAACAGGTCAATCGGTATCCTCCATACTACTGTAGTGGTTATATTACAATTTGTTTGACTTAATTTTGTTTCATTATAACTTTTGATTGCCTACCGATACTCGGAATTGAGAAAAGATTTAGTACGTTTTTCATTATGGCAGCAAACAATGCAGTGATGGAGCAACAACAAGAGCAATAAGGTTAAGTAATCATTTCTGTCTGTTTACTTTTTCAATTAATGTTGAATGATTAATTAGTGTTAAATGACTAATAAATTTCTTTTTGCGGTGCTATACTGCAACTTGAAATGCCATGTGAACGTAGTACGAGCGGGTAACATTAGCAAGTAAGTGCCCT
Source organism: Curcuma longa (assembly GCF_044706935.1). Taxonomy (NCBI): domain Eukaryota; kingdom Viridiplantae; phylum Streptophyta; class Magnoliopsida; order Zingiberales; family Zingiberaceae; genus Curcuma; species Curcuma longa. The sequence goes on along the minus strand of NW_027435604.1, from coordinate 1,067,324 downwards.
TCAAGCATCTTCTATTGGCAGGTAGGAAGTTGGCCATATTCTTTGCTATTGACATTTGCGAATTCTCCTACGAATATTCAGATCAAGCGACTTTTTTTTTTTACCTCTAGTCAAACAACTTTCTCAGAGACTGGAGCTTACATCACTACCTGATGAAGATTTAAGAGGAAAACTATTCAAAGCACAGTAATAGTGAGGGAACTCAACTGCTAGAGTAATGAGCTTGGTCCAGGTGACTTACAAAAAGGTATTCCAAAACTGACCTTGAAGTTGGTGTGGGTGATATAACAATCAATATCCATTCACCAACTGTTTTGCAATTGTCATCTACGCCACTATCACCATCAGAGATGGGCCACTACATGTACATAACTCTAGCCTACAACGCATTTTCCGAAGTGTCAAGAGCAAGGTCTAGAACTGGAGGCATGGAGCCAGACAAGATCTATTCTGGATATTGGAGAGCAGTCTTCTTTAACTGACAGGTATCTTTTTCACTTCAATTCCTACCTGCTCATTTGCTCTTGCCATTAACCGCTTCCGGGCATCTTTCCATATCGATTTCTCATCCCGTTTCATTAATGCAACATGACTCATTGACGAACCAGCTCTTGGCATGTGAGGGGCCCCATATGTAAGTTTTCTGTGTTGTCCTATCAGTCATCACTTCTAGCTTACAGGTTTAATTTGCAAACAGCAAAGTTGCTTTTATTCCCAAAGTGGTCACTTTAATGCTTCAAGGTCCCATTAGTTCCATGAGAAGTTGTGGAATTCAATGTTCGTTGGCTTTACTCTTCAAGCATTTTATATACCTATACTGGAGTGACATTGGTATGGATCCCAGTGTTTGACACAACTATTTATTAAAAAAATTTACGTGTGATCACTTAAAATATTATGTGTCCAAGTGTTGATGTCCAGATATCACATGTATAAGAGTTGATGAAGAGTCAAGTAGTATATTAGATGATCGAGCTTATGCTGATTAAGTTTTCTTAATTTAGAACAAGTTTTTTCATTGCAGCAATTCAGTATCAACCTCAACGTAGCTCCTTTCCATGGTACATTTGAATCAAACTCCTATCTGAATTCATCACTTATTCTAAACTTTCAAGGTTTATATCCGACATGATACCTGACTGAGAAAAGTAAGCCAATTTGGCTATCATTTTCACAGAGTGTATTTCTAATTTTTGTAAACTAATCAAGTAGTCAGAAAAATATGAGGAGACTGGTAGAATATTCTCAAAATGAGGAAAAGACGATAGTTGTGCTCTATGGTCCATTTTCCAAGTAATCATTCAAATCAGGAGCATCTAACTTAATGTATGGTTGTAGATTAGCTCTCCATAACTGAAATTAAATGCACAGCAAGAACTCTAGAAAGACGATCGAGATGTCTTCTTTCCACCAAATATTGACACTTACACAGTTTACTTTGCTGTCGGTCGGTGCATGGGACTCACAGGGGCCCTTTTGCTTCCCTTTAATTACTCTCTTACCCAATGCAGCGAGCAACTCCAAATGGGTAAGGTTTGTAGTGAAAGTATTGCTCTTTAAACGTACATGACATACCCTGGATTGGGAGAACCAAACCCTAGATAGATATCGTAGTTTCTTTTGAGCAAAGTTGTGCATTGATTAACTGCAGTAGCTGGGTCAGAGCTGGTCATAGCTTCGGGTGCTTCTCCATTAATTTAAGATGCAAGGTTGCCTCGGTATATATTTCTCTGAATCCTTCAGGTTTGGTCATCTCTTTAAGCTCTGGTGCATGCAGTCGAAGATGAAGCACTTCTCCAGCCTTGGAAATCTGCAGCAGGAAGGTTAGAATTATATGACATTCTTTCCCCTTGTTTAATGGATCCGAAAAACTTGTGATAAAAATCTCTAAATGATGTTCATGTGCCTGAACTCAGAGTTATGGCACGCTTGTGCTGGGCCGCTGGTGTCCTTGCCTGCTGTTGGAAGTAGAGTGGTGTATTTTCCACAGGGTCATATGGAACAGGTGATCAGCACAGATCATAATATCGACTACTAAAACATATCTACTTGACTTAAAATTGGATTAACACAATGCCAGGTAACTGCATCAACCAATGAAGAAATTGCTCCTTTTCCCAGCTTCCCTTGCTTGCCTTTGCCTTCTCAGCTTATTTGCCACCTGCACAATGTCACAATGCATGTAAGTTTATTTATTATGATGGATCTCTTTATTGTCTATATCCACGTCAATAAATGCATGCATGCTATTTCCGCAGGCTGATGAAGAGACAGACGAAGTTTATGCCCAGATGACGTTGCAAGCAGTAAGCCTGGTAATCAACTGATCACTTGATATATTAATCTAATTTATTGGCTCTGAAATAATAATCAAATTAAATAATCCGCAGCAAGAGCCGAGTGATCTGTATTATGTGCCTATTGACATGGGTACGCGAAACAAACATCCCACCTATTATTTCCACAAGACATTGACAGCGAGTGACACCAGCACGCATGGTTGTTGCTCGATCCCCCGTCGAGCTGCAGAGAAAGTGTTTCCTCCTCTGGTATTTGTACTAAGTTTTTACCTTTTGTGACAAAAATTATGACTCATTACTTAATTTTACCTGACAAAAGATGATCGTGTTCACGCAGGAATTCTCAGTAGAGCCTCCTGCACAAGAGCTGATTGCAAAGGACCTTCACGGTAATGAATGGAAGTTCCGCCATACCTTCCGAGGTAGATCATTCTTTAACGTTGAATTGGGATGTGTGATCCCATTGCAATGGATTAAAGGATGCTTACAAACTTGCTACGTATATATCTTTCTAATTCAGGACAGCCAAAGAGACATCTACTGACGATAGGATGGACTCACTTTGTGAATGCAAAACGACTAGTGGCAGGGGACTCCGTAATATTTATTTGGTATCTTTCTCTTCTTCATCACTACCAAATCAATCACTTGTTTGCTATTCACTGATACAATAATAATAGTTTTGAGTTTTCAGGTACGGATATAATGAGCTGTTGCTGGGAATCCGGCGAGCCAATACACACCCTCGAGTCACCTTCGCAGACAGCATGCACGTAGGCCTCGTCGCAGCTCATGCCGCTTCTACAAATACTCCTTTCACTATATATTATTTCCCAAGGTAATTAATAGTAAATTTATTGAACTTTTCATTACCAAAACAAAGCAATGCTGCTTAATGCGATGGAAATAATATCCATTAGTTATTAATTTTAATTGATTGTCTTTGTAGGGCAAGCCCTTCTGAGTTCGTTGTTCCATTAGCTAAATATGTTAAAGCTGTTCTCCACACGAGATTGTTTGAAGGCATGCGTTTCCGGATGCTGTTTGAGACGCCCCAGACAGGTGTTCGACGGTAGGCGTCAAACAGTTCATTTCCAAAAATATGCATGCATTCTTCTTTATTTGACAAAGATTATTATCATCAGATGTATGGGAAAGATTGTAGGAATTGGCGAGCTTGACCCTGTCTACTGGCCAAATTCACATTGGCGATCTGTCAAGGTATACAAATTTGTTTGCACAATCCAGTTAGCAAAACATTGTTTTAGGTTTTCTTCTTTGGATTTAGTTAGTGACATTATGAACACTTGTTGGAATATGACACAGGATCTCATGTTCTAATAATACAATCAAGTTAAAATTGATCCTAATTCATCACTTATTTTAAGAATTTCTGTGTGCAGGTAAGCTGGGATGAGCCCATAATCGTGGAGAGGAAACTAGCAGTTTCGCCATGGGAAATTGAACCACTGACAACCTTTCCAATGTACTCTCCTTTTTCTGTTGGAATCAAGAATCCATGGCCTCTCACTATCCCTTCCAACCTAGGTATCTATCTACCGAAAATGTATATACATTTATATATACTAAAAACTTTTATCGTTATATATCTTTATAATTCATCTTGTTTAGGTCAAAGGGATGAGGAGATCAACTTGGTTGCAAGGCTAATGTGCTTCCAAAGTGGTCAAAATCTAGGGTTCACTCAAGCTCATAACCCAAGTAATAACACTGCACCGTGGACGCATCAAAGATTGGATGGTGTCCACGGTGAGGTGAGCCATGTGCCCACTGCAAAAGACCTACCATCACCCTTGTCCGCAGCGATGCTGCAGCTGCTCCAGCAGCAAACTGATCAGATGAATCGTCAAAATGCTCAGAACGACGCAGCAGCAGCAGAAGCAGCAGTAGATCATCCATTGCTTGGTCCTTATGCTGAGTTCATCGGCCCTAGCATCATGCCTCAACCTTCGCACGACAAGGCGTGCCCGGCCGATCATGAAGATAACTACTCACTTGACCTGCACTTCTATTCTCCAACCTCGGAGGATGTTCTCACGTTGCAATCCCCGTCCTTGGACACGACCATGCTGGCATCATTTCCTACTACTCTTGAGATGTGTGTCCACCGTGGTGACTCGGTTGGGGGTGAGTTTGTCGCGAAGAATGGTGACGAGAGATTCTTCGTTTAGGCCTGGTGTATTTGGGTGAAAGGTAAGAAACCGAAGAGGAAGAAGAAATAGATGAACGATTTTTTTGTACTGTCCTTCTTCCTCTCCCTTCTCTTTCTCCCTTCAACGTTTATCCATTCAAGTAAATCAAACCTTTAGAGCACGAGAAAATGTTGTCTTTAATTTGTTGTGGGTTTGCTTTTCTTGGTTGGTATGTATCAAGGGCATATTTTCCATGGATCGGACCCTTGTCACTTGAACCAACTCGATTTTCAATTTGGATACGACACGATTGTGTTAGGCACCATTAATTCCTTCCAATAAATATATTTATAGCAACAAACAACTCTTTTTTATTTGTCGCGAAATTACTGTATGTATGCTGTTGCCGACGTCTTTTGAACCGGACCTACTGAACCGGGCGGTCCAGGCACTCAACTCGAGGTTTAGAAACGCAGGCGGCGGCTTGCGAGTTTCCAAAGAAGTGGCCATTCCTTCTCGGCAAAAGCGACGATCTCCAGGTATTTCTCTTCCTCTCCGCCTCTCGTTCTTCGAATCATGCGAGTTTCCAAAGAAATGGCCATCTTTTCCTGCAGATTTTGATGTTAATTTTTCTTTTCGATCTGATCCTATGCATTCCACGATCAAAAACCCTATACCTACTGCGATGCACCTCTTGATTCATGTCGATGTGCCTGGTAATGGAGTCGATATCGTTTTCGATTCTGGTCCAGACATTTTTTTTTTCTTCTGTTCAGGATAAAATCGGCCCTTGATTTGGATACGCGATGAGGTTAGAGAAGTGTTGGTTCTGCTCTTCGACCATCTACCCGGGACACGGAATTCAATTCGTTCGGAATGATGCGAAGGTAACACTAGAAAATCATCTTTTCGCTCTGTTCTATGCTTCTTTTAGCGCATTGCGGTCGGTTTCATGTTCTTAGATGATTGCAGACTCGCCCTTTTCGATATGTTTATCGTTCTATCTTTTTTTTTCCTTCAGATATTCCGATTCTGCCGATCCAAATGCCATAAAAATTTCAAAATGAAGAGAAATCCTCGTAAGGTAAAATGGACAAAGGCATACAGGTTGTCGCACGGGAAGGATATGACTAAGGTGAGCTATCAATAAGATAAGGGCAAAAATTAAAACGGTATCTCATATTTAATGGTTCGTCAAATAAACGTCTCATTATATTTTTTATTCCAAGAATAATTTTTGACACTTACAGTAGTCTACTACATTAGTTGTTCTATCTTTACCAAAAGATGGAATTCGTCACTCTAACGGTCTCACATGTTTGGTCCTACGATCATCCATGAGGAAGTAAATTGAGAAATTACAGTTGATCACGACAAAGGAGAATATTATCTCGACTTCGTAGAAATTCAACCCTTATCCATTTCAACAACTTTGTTCCGTCATAATCAACTCAATTATGTTCTAAGAATATTACATTAGTTGTTCTATCAATTGTTATAGTAGTTGGAGCTACTACCTAAGTAGTTGTTACATAGTTATAATAGCAATTTAGATAGTTGCTATAACACTATAACAAGGTGTTTCTTTTTTAAAAGTCATCAAATGAACATCTCATTATACTTTTTATTCCGAGAATATTTTTCCTTTCAGTAGCATCTATCAACTGCTACAGTAGTTGTAGCTATTACTTAAGTAGCTATTATATAGTTGTCTTAGTCATTTAGATAGCTGTTATAACACTGTGACTGTTATAGTAGCTAAAATATGTTATAATAATTAATTGTAGTTGTTACAACATTTACTGTTATAGTAGCTAATATATATTGTAATAATTAGTCGTAATTGTTACAACATTATAACAATTCGTTAGACGGGAGATATCCTTTTGATTTTTGTCCATAATATAATATCATTCATCTTTTTTTGGGTGTGAATGCCCCCATCATCGTCTCTCATCCTCTAACAGGACTCGACGTTCGAGTTTGAACGAAAACACAACCGGCCAGAAAGATACGATAGGAATGTGACGGAGGAGACACTGAAGGCCATAAGGAAGATCGATAAGATCAGAGTGGTCAGGGAGGCTAGACACCACGCGATGAGGTCTGTTTGTTTCTGTTGTGTCCATGGTTAACTAACCAGTTTCATCTGCTCTTCCTTATGCAACCTGTAACCTGACATTCCATTTGCATGTTATTTCACAGGATGAAGGGTAAAAAGGCAACTCAGCAGAGGGCTGCAGTTACTGAGTTGGAGAAGAGCATCGACTTGGTCCGAGCACCTGCTGCCCTTCTTCAGCACTCAGAATTTGCGCCGAAGATCAAAGTCAAGGTTTCCGAATCACAGCCTGAGGAAGAGCGAATGGAAGAATGAAAGAAGCTCGTCTCCAAACATTTAAAAGATTTTGAAATTAAGGGGAAATGATCTCTCAATCTTTCCTTTCCTTTCCTTTCGCTGGCCATGGATGGTGTTTGAAATTAAGGGGAAATTTAGTTAGTTGTTCTACGTTGCATCAGTTTTTGTAGCAATTTTGTTTAAATTTGCTCAACATTTTAGTAGTTTTGATCGAAACTCTAATTATATTTGATCAATTTTGATCACATTAGAATTTTTTTTTATCAATGTTAATACAGTTTTGAGCATGTTAGAATTATTTTAGATAAGAGTTCCAAAGTTCCCAACTGAATACTCAATATTTTCAATCAATTGCAAGGCCCAAACTAAAGAAATATTGCGAGGAAAATTTGCAATGCTAACTCTCCTGGGAACAAACTCGAAATCCATGATTTCATTCTGCCTGATTATGTTCTACCCATTCTTCTTTCCTTGCCAGGGAAAACAAAAACTATTTAACTTAATCCATAATCAATAATCTGTCCAAGAGGCATAATATATCATGTACAAAACAATTTGTTATTCATAGGAGCAATCCATGGACTCGCAATTAAGCTAAAATGTTTAAAAGAATACATAAAAATTGTAGTGAAACCATTCCAAAGTCGCTAAATATGTATTAGGTAACACAACACTATCTTAATATATCTCAAGAAAGGGCACCTTTAGCATCTGCTTGATTCTAACTTCGCAGGGCCGTTGTTTTGAGTTCGTTGCGGTTGCGGCTGCGGCTGTTGGCACAGAGGCACCTGTGCAATTTGTTGTTTCTGCTGCTGCTGTGATTGTAATTGATGCAACTGGAACATTTGAGGACTCAGTTGCATTTGCTGATTCATGTTCTTTGAAAGCTGAACCTCGCTGATCTCTCCAGTTGCCAGTTTCAGACGTTGGACTTCGGCACTCAGTTGCTCGTTGAGGGCTAGATAATGCATGATTGTAGAAGTCAGATGCGAAATTTATTAGGAAGAGATAAGTTGGACGGAAAAAAAGAATAGGATCCTCTAAGCATACTTGAAATTGCTGAAAATTTCTATGGTAAGTAGGATCAATGAATGAAAGATCACAATTACATTGACTACTAATATCACAGTAAATCAAGATTTCAGCTACTGGTAATACATTCTTGAAATAGAGAACAAGTAGATCAGCACTCATGTATGTCATTAGTTTCTTTTCCAAATTAGCTTAGTCCATAGATACAGTGTAGCAATCGAAAAACCGCTTTGGGAAAGTAAGTGATTTTGTAAGATATAGACAGAAGATTAACAAAGTAAAACTGTGTTTCCCAGGTAGTTCATCCTAATAATACATGTAGGAGATAACCAAACAAGATGAATGTAAGATATTAAACCACACAATATTGGTGCATATCTTGCTGAAAAAAAAATGTAATCTATAATAAAACTATTCTAAGCTAGTGTGAGTTAACTCTCTTATTGTTCCACCACCTAGATTGGTTTTTTCCATTCTTATTCATGTCACAATATATGCATCCAATATTAGAACACAAACATTCAAATTTGAAGACTACGCTGCCAATGAGTGATTTTCATCTCAGGGAACTTATTCTTAAATAGGAATATACAACAATGAATATGGTGGGATATTCCAACTTTCTAGATAAGCAATGAAGGGTAATGCATGATTCAAGATAGGTATCAAAAACCCTTGGCTTTACATATAAACATTGTATCATGTATACATTCAAATGATTGGGGATAATCACCAAAGTGAATTTGAATAATTACCTCAATCAATCTCTAGGATTGAGCAAGAGAGCCACAGATATCGGCTATGCTATTGCTCAAATTTGATGACGAGTATAAAGTGTTTAACATATATTGATTTTGTGGGAACAGAACTAATTAATTAAATAAAAACTGAAATTTGAATCACCTAAAAGTAAAAGTACAATTGTGTAGCAACTAAAATATCAGGCACACACATTAGCTCATGGAAAACGACGTATCCTATTATACAAACCAGAAAACTCGGTAAAGATAGATATTACATCAAATCACAATCAGACTAAAATGAACTCCAATATATGGATGAAAAGTCTTGTAAATAGCATGAAAATAGCACATGCCAGCTTTGAACATATACATCAAGAAGTCACTAGCATCACATGCAAGATTGAGATATTAGTCAGCAATTTTATTGAAAATATTCTGTTTGAATGTTCAGAATTCACTCTGAATCATGGCATTATTAAGCCTCACGAGCGTTATGGCAGTAGACATGTAGGCTCAATTTGTGAAGCATTCAGTTGAAATTATGTGATCTGGCATGTAGAAGCAAAATCATTAATTCGATAGGAATCGTGAAAGTGATGTCTCAAACCCACATGAGCCTCTAAGACATTGAAAGCAAGGTCTTTCTTGGTATTTTGTTTTTCCGGCAATTTTCTCATTCCATTGCATTAAAAGTTTGAAATAAAATAGCACACCAGATAGTTACCATCTTTCAGATGTGCTTGCTGCTCCATGGCTTGAAGACGGAATTTCAACTCCTTGTTTTGATTTGTAAGTCCAGCTGAGTCCCTCTGCAAGAAGATGATATCACTCTTCTTCGAACAATTTAGAACATGAGCATATAGTTTATCTGAAGTATTCGAAAACACACCTGTAACATGGTCAATTGTGCTGATAACGTTGTAGCCTCAGTCTGCAAGATCTGCACCTTGTGTTCCAATTCGGAAATATAGCGCATTTTCCGCTCCTTAGAACGTGCAGCTGAAAGACGGTTGGCCAGAATCCTAAAATTCAAAGAAAGAACTCAGCGAAAGAACAATTTAATACAGTGAATGAAGCTCTGAATCAGAGATTGAGCAAAGTAGAGGCACCTCTTCACTTTTTTAGGATCAGCTAATGCCATTTCTGCAAGCTTTTCATCTGCCATGATTTTCTTCACCTCAGCAGCGTTGAACTCGCCATTGCCTAACTCTAAACTGAACGCATTCATTGTCTCGTCCATTGAGCCACTACGTCCAATTTGATTTCCAGGCGAAGGCGGAAACTTGGGCGTGTCGTCGCCAAAATGCAGCTTTCCCATGAAACTATCCATGGAGATACTCCTGCGATGTCGTGAGTTCGTTGGCGTCAGATCCGCTGCCGCGCTTCTCTTGTGCCCTTCCTTGCTCTCTCCACCGCGACCGCCATCGCCTCCGCTCTCATTGACGCTGCTCTCCGCCTCGTTCTCGCTGCTGTCTGCGCCGCTGGTTCTCGTGCCGCTGAGCCTGCTGCACTCCACCAGATCCTCGTGCCTGTCCTCCGTTCCCGAGGAGTTCAACGTGTCCAAGTTGTCCATGTAGGCGAATATCAAATCGTCCTCGGCGTCGCTGTTCTCCACTTGTTTCGAGGACGACAGTGGCCGCGGTGCTGGAGGCGACGGTAGGGGAAGGCCGTAGGGGACGTCGCTATGGGAGCGCCGGTGCGAGCGGCGAGGGGGTAGGCCATCGCGGGAGGTCGCTGTGCGAGAGGAAGTCGTCCAGTCGTCGACCATCATAGGGTCAACAATCAAAGGCGGCGGCGGAAGAGGAGGAGCAGCATGAGCGGGGGAGAGATGGGGCAAGGAGTCAAAGGCGACGGGTTGAGAAAGAGATCGTGAGTGGAACGGAAGCGTCGCCGTTGAGGAGGAAGTCGGAGAGGGAGGGATCGGAGGAATGCCCGGTCGTTTGGCTGCAACTGAGTCCGGGCTGAAGCTGGGAGTGAAGTGGCGGAACGGCGCGCCGAAATTGGGGAGATCCAAAGGACCCGGAGGCCTCGGAATGAACGAAGGTGAATACGAAGGAGAAGAACTTGTGGCAGTGGTGGCGGCGGCGGCGGCGGCGGCGGCGGCGGCGGCGGCGGAGGAATGAAAGCGCTGCATCACATCGGTGCGTCTCTCTTCCATGATTTCCTCTCCAACACTCTCTATCTCCGGCGATGCCGACGAGGAGAAGTACTTATATATACTGGTGGCGGGAGGAGAAGACGAGAAGAGGATTGCCGGCGAGCGGCGGAGGAGAAGTTGAGTTGGGGCGGAAGAGACGAAGTGAGATAGACAGGAGATAGGACATCGCAGTTCTATTCGAGTCGTGCCCTTTGTTGTTGCAAAAGTCGTGCCCCTGTTTGTCCTCCCTGCAACTCCCGACACAGTTCCGCTTATCATCCAAGGCCCCACCTCTTGTACTCGAAAGAGAGCCTATCATTCCCGGTCCAGCAGGAAAAATAAACTATTTCCTGTTTGGAATCGGCAGGGGATCCGTGATTCTGGCTCTTTCGTCTTATCACGTCGTCGTTCCGTATGGAGTAGTGAAGTGGACCACCGCCTTCAAACAAAGCGCACCATACCGACACAGACCCAAAACTGTCCTCTCTACGACAAGACTGGGTCAAAAATTATTCTCCAATAGGAATACCGGTATCCAACAGGCTACGATGTCAAGCTCCAACTAGGTAAATAACTTTTTGACGTTCAGCACCGCGTCGATTTCTTTTGCCCAATGCGTCGTCCGCCTTCATTCGGCCCGGTTTAGGTAAACCCAACCGGCCTGAATAATTAAACCGGTTTTAATAATTAGATTGTCAATAATTCCTTAAAAAAAAAGATAGCAATTTCAGATGCAATCATAAAATTCCACTATTTATGGCCTAATTATTTGTTCCCGATGGAGGAGGAACCTATTTATGGCACCTTAATTGCCTGCCTAATAAAATAAACCCGGCTTAGATTTCTTTCCTTGGCAGGTCCGCGAGTCACGGTCGGGATCGATGAGCAATCCAGCCGGTGATTGCGTAGGTCAAATATTTCGTATATTATATTGCGCCTACGCGGGTCAAACGGTTCAGATAAATCATAACTTTAGCTGACGTAAATAATAATAATAATAATAAATAAATAAAGGACGCATAGATTTGATTCGTCTATTATATTTTTATTTATTTTAAATAATTTTTATATATTTTATATCTAATAACTAAATATTCTTTGGTATTGTTAATATGCATATTTATTATTCTTACATCATCTAATTATAATATTTATTAAATTTTTAATTACGTATTTATTAAAAGCTTACATTCATTTTTATTAAAAGCTTGGGATTCGACTTGATTTGTGTGCATCGCTTATGCCAGGCATGGCTTGACCTAGTCAGGGTATTGTCGTTATTATTACTATTTTATCGTATAAATTGGAACCATGTCCTTAGTTTTGAAATTTAAACGGTATAACGAAATGACTAAATTATCCTAAGCTCGAATATTGATGCGGTCTGAACTATGATCATGACCGTCATTCCGTAAAAAGAATAGGGGTATAGTAGTCATTACATATTCGCACCTCGCGTTGTCCGCTCGCCGACCCCGCTTTCAAATTCGATCCGCCTCCAATTTTTTTATTTTTTATTTTGCATTTGGATTCTTCCCCCGGAGTTTCCTCCGCGTTTCCCGACCCTCGTCGGAGGAAGGTCCTTACAGTCGCCGGCGTCGTCCCGCGAGGGCGACGCTTTCTCACTCTCTCCTGTTTCCTTAGCACTCGAGAAGCGATGGACGACGAGATGGCGGAGGTCGTCCCTGAGGCGGAGGTTTTCGACCGCTTTGAGGTCGATCTCGATTACGAGTTCGACGCGCCCAAGTTTTTCGACCTCAGCAGGGAGGAGACGCTGGCGGAGGCATACGAGGTGGAGCTCTGGTTTGAATTTGCCGGGAGCTACCCTCCATCTCGTGCGTATCGTTCCTCGGATGCGCGAAACCCTAGTAGTTTTATGCGGAATCTTGCTTCTTTTTATTGCCTTGGCTAGATCTGCATGATGCTTAATTGGTTTTATTGGATTCGATTATATCGTCTTGTTTGAGAAGTAGTTGATCGGACTGTCGCTGAAATATTTTTTATTGTCGTAAATTTGTTCCATAGTCAGGGTGTTTTTGTTTGACGGTAAGGGAATGTTTCCTACAAGTCTCAGGGATGAAATGTCACGTGTCAGATAGCTCATACATTGAGGCTCAAACTACAACTCTTCCCTTCCCTTTCCTAAACCTGACACTTTGATTTTGTTGCGGCATACCGTACTTAAGGTCTTCCATTTGATCCTTTTCTGTTGTCATATTTTTTTTTTTGGATAAGCCTGCTTTATTTCTTCTTAAACTTGATCATTTTAGAGTTGTTGAAGCCTACTACTCTTGAAAATCTCGAATATTTGTTTTTTTTTAAAGGCAAGCAAGGGTAACAGGTTACTTGGAACATTACATTTGCAAATGCTTGGAATTTATTAGCGATGCACAACAATTGTTTGCTTTATTTCTTAAGAGCACATCACCGTTTTTGGTGTCCATCTAAAGCAGATTCGATCAATTGTTCCACAATCAAGATCATATTAATTAGAAATTGCTGTACTTTGATTATGACAATCTAGCAACTTTAAATTCTATTTTTTGTAAGCGAAAGTATCTGCTTAAATTTTTTAATCCTATCTGACACAAACTATTGCTGAGTCTTGTTTTTATGAATTGCAAATATTTATCTTTGACAATATGCCTTATTGTATAATAGCAAATTGAAGTTGTAAACTAGCTTGAAAAAATGTTGGTTCTCCTTTAAAAACGTACCTTTTGGTATTTGTATTCCCCTACTATTTTACTTAGAAACTTTGGATAGTTATCACTAAACCTTGTATTTTGCAGGCATCATGTTTGGTACTTTGTGGGAAAATGCACAGTTATTTATTGGACTATGAGATTATAGATTTCTGAGTATGAGTAATATGCATAATTATAATAAACAAATACCAATGTTTTTGGCATCCTAGATGGGTTTTCTGTAATCCTACTTTGAGACATCCCTTGAGTTAAGCAAACAAAACATGGTTTCTTGTGTTTCCTTGAATTTTTATGGGATTGTGATGAGGAAGAAAACTCAATATCAGATTGAACCTAAAAGCAAGTGGTGATATTGAACAAATTAACCTTTCTGTGATGACCTCTTGATCACAGTTAAAAGTGGATGAATGTTATTAACATTCTCTGAGGGCAGTCATATAGTCCTTGGTTGTTATGAAAGCAATATGCTGTTTTTAATCTGTTGTAAGTGTTATTTTTTTTAGTAAAATTCTGTCTCTCTCTCTCTCTCTCTCTCTCTCTCTCTCTCGGCACTTATGAGATACCCACATCTGACTTCTATCTCTTTCTCCTCAGCTCTGATATCAAAGTTGATTTTTGAGAAAGATATACAAGTAGCAAATATTAGTACCACTTCCAATCTTGAAGATCTGGGTATCAAAATCCTCCATACGGATGCTTTTGTCGCCGAGGTGTCTATGGTTTCTGACACTGATAGAGGTACATATGACATGGATGCTACAGCTAGTGTTTCTCTATAATGCCTGTGTTAATCATGTTATTTTCAAATTTTGCTATGTATTTATCCTCAACAGGAATTTGATATACAACAGAGGATTCATGTTATAAAAGTATTGATGTACGCTTCTTGAGAGATATATTTATGTATTTGAATGCATGGCCTAATAATATTGAATTTTACTGTGAAACTTAACTAGTAGAAATCATGATAACTATATATTGGTATGAACGAAGCGAGTGTTGTGTAGAACAGTTGCATAATAGTTGGTCTAGTGATGACTAAATGGGTACACTAATGATTATTTTAATTAAGTTTGGGTACAAGTATCAATGGGTTAGTATCTAGATACTCAACACTTCATATTCTAAAAATTTTTTAGATGTGATCAATGGGGTAGCCAAGTGTTCTATAATGGAGTGGTAGGTGTCCGACATAGGTTTGAGGTGAAGGGGGAGTGATGAGGGTGGGGCTGTTAGCTAGATGAAGTGTCAAGCATGGGACTTAACAGAATCAGAGATAGCTGTCTATGATTATTCTCTGGGAGCTTCCTTGGTGTCACTTTTCTTTATTTTTTTAAAGCAATGCATATCGTCTGCGATCAATGATGCTATTAATCTATTTGGGGTTTCAGTACTGAGACATTGAGACATTTAAACCTAGGGTCCTTTGATGCCATCTTTTGCTTAACATGGAGAATCCAAAGGAGCACTTTTCTTGACATTTTCTCATCCTATGTACTGCAGCCTATTTTCCTGGTTGTTTGAACTAGCTGATGGCAATATGCTTATTATATTCCAAATCTTTCATTGATTTGATGTTACTTGTGTCAAAGAATTTATGATGACCATTGACTCATTGTTGTAGTTACTGGTTTGTTATATGCCTTTTTCTTGTTAATTGCACTTTATTGCCCAAAGAAAGGATTGTAACTATTGTGCTTCCTCTTTGTTCATCAAAAGAATGGATGCCTGTTGGGAAGATTAGGTCATCTTGTACTTCCAATTTATTAGGAATCTAAATTGTATTGTTGTCATGATCATTTTAGCCTTTGATAGAAGTGCCTTCTACTAAGATGGTAAAGACCTTGTAAATTTTTGCCAAGGCCTGGGTTCCAAACCCGCCTTCATTTTTTCACCAAATGAGGGATTGGAATCCAATCTGGGTTCTCAGCCCTTCCCTTCCATAAAAATTATAGTCTTTAATTATGTGTTGGACCAAATGAAATAGATGGTCAAGTTCTTCGATCTTATTTGCTTTGGACTAAATTCAAAGAAACAGATAAAAAAAAATCTACTTTAGGTTGGACTACATTGCTTGGTGCTCCTATTTCATATTATTCGTTGGATTCCAGTATATTTCATGAGATGTTTGTTGCATAGGATGTACATTCCACAGTTATGAGGTGCAAGGTGTATCGGAAGTTGATCATAAACCTGCCTGTAAGAAGCCTTTGTCAAAAAGATCAACTTTGATGAAACCCACTGCTAGTCTATTGGCCAAACAAAATCGGCCTGGCGAAGTGAAGTCGATTAGCCGGTAAGCCCTCTATTTAAATCTTTATGTTAATTTGTTAACTTTTTTTCTTCCCATGGATGGGTAAACCTATTTCGGTATGAGATTGAAATTCCTTGAGAACACTGTAATTTAGTAAACCTATTTTGGTATAAGATGCAATCATTTCCTTATTCTGTATGTCCTCACTGTTGTCTGGATAGTCCTTGATGGAAAATTATTTATCTCACATTTCCTTCGTTTTTAGATTCCATAATCAATTAGAATGTAGAAAGGAAAAGGGTTTCACAGGTGTGAATGATTATACTCTTCAAGCAGCTAAAAGGCAGCGACTGGAGATTGGCCATTGTTACAAGGTGCAATATAAACTTCATGTTATATCAAATTCTTCATTAGCATACTTTCAGTTAAGTTAGTTATATGTATATTTTGTTCTTTTTTTTTATGGTTCACCATTACTTGTGTTTATTTTTTTTCTTGTTCCTAATTAAAAAGCCTAGAAATATATGAGACATTGGTTCTCATTTGTTCCTGACTTTCTGCATCCAAGTAGAACTGGTTGTTCATTGGAAACTCTGCACTTTCACATGTAATAAATGGGACCTGAGTAGTTTTGCTATTTGAGAGTTGATGGACAAATGGAGATAGTTAAGGTTAATCCAAAATTCTGATGTGGTTCCTTCAAGAATAATTTTGCCCTTTGGTTAACAGGGTTAGAGATTTTTGGCAGTTGATTACGTCTCTAAAACCATCAAAGTATCTTTAAAAATGTATATTTTATTCCACTATCTTTGACCTTTACACTTTTATAGTAAAACATAAAATTATTCTTTTTTTAATAATGATTTTGATTAATTTCTAACATATTAATTATTCTATATGGGTTATATTTACTTTTAATTGGTTACATGTAAGTTTTGATAGGTTTATTTAATTTAGAATCATATAAAATAAGATTCATGTCGAGCTGTATGGAATTGAATCAAACTGCCATGGTTTTTCCATTTGGATTATAACATACCATAGTATGAATCATATGATTCTGACAAGGTATTTCATTGTTATTCTTTGTTTCACTTTTTCTGGAATTCTTTATTTTCCAAGTTTCATTTCTTCACCTGCCCATATTTCAGAATCTGATTTTAAAGAAATCAGCTTATGAAATGGTTACTTGAAAACTATTTTAAATTTTACAAATGTGAAATGGTGAGACTGAGAGAAAAATGTCCTATCAAACAGGACATTAGCTATGTTTGACTGCGGCTTGGAGTGCTAATATGTTGCTGTCAAATATTGAGTCTAACTATGTCACATTCTTGTTATCTGCTGCTAGTCTTTGTTTAGAAATGAATCAATAGCTGTGTATGCAACAAATTTCAGATGTTTTTCTAGTGCTAGACCAACTTTGTCTTGTTGCATTCCTTGATGGAAGTAGATATAAAAGAGTAACATTTATAATTAGCTGCTGAGAGTGTGTGAAATTTTTACTATTATGTGCAGGTAATTGGTACAAAGCATCAAGTTGACTTGTTCCACAAGGGCTCAGAAAAGGTAAGTCTTTAACTTGAAAGTATTCAAATAGATGTTTAGTTTCTTCTTAAGTCACTTTTTGTGTTACATTTTTTAGTGTATTGTTATTTGCATTTTGTAATTTCATATTAAGTTTTTGTTTCACTTTCTTGAGGACATTTTTGCTTCAGCAGAATAGATTGCGTATTTTCTGAAGACTAACAAGCTAATATATGTAACTCTATTGTACAACTACCACCTCTTCATTCTGTTACCTTTTTTAGTCTGATCTATATTGCTGTTTTTTTTTTCCTTTTACAAGAAGGGTAGAATCTTCTTGAATCCCTAATTATTATGGATCTTCATTCTGTCAGCATCATTTTCTAGACACCAAAAGAAATGGGCTTGCTGATACCAGTAACCGGCTTCCAAGATTGAAGCTTACAATACCAAGGGAGCCTGAATTGAAAACTGCGAGAAGGGCTTTTAGTTTAAGAACTCAACAACAAAAGTAATGCAGTTGAATTCTGTTCCTTCATTTGTTAATTAAGATGGTTATTTAAATATTTTACTCAATTTATTAAAGGCCAGATGATTCTAAATGCCGTGTAGAAGGGATGGCACCATCGTTTTCTACCTTCAAAGCACTCCCTTTAAACAGAAAAGTAAGTTCCCAACATTGCTGAAAGATAGGTGCTCGCAGTTGCCACGATCCTTGTATTAGCTTTTTGCAATTTGCAGATTCTTGAGGCTCCATCTCTGCCACTTCCTCAAAAGACTACTCCCAGTTTGCCAAAATTTAAAGTATGCCTATGCATTTCCATTTTCTCCTAGTGCCTGAAGATTCGTGAACTAAATAAGCTATTTAGATTTGCTATACATAATTTTCCAATTTATGTTGGTGATATTTTTGCCTCGTTTGTTTTTATAGGAATTCAATTTTAGAACTCATAACAGGGCTCTAGCACACAACACATCTGCTTCCTCAATGGTAGGTGTCATTATGCTATAATCTGTTTTTTTTTCTGTAGCTGATCATGGACTCCATATACATAGCAAAAAACCAATTGTTTCAACTACCAAAGTTTTGGATATATAATAAACCTATTTTTAAATATTATATGACACTCTGCTATTCTCAAGGCTACATATTTTGTTCAAACATGCAGAATTCAGATAGTCATAATCCTACTGTTACAGGAGGCGTTGCTAGTTCAATACGAATTCAACCACATGAGTGAGTTGCCTTCCTTTGCTGTTGTGTGATAGTATTCCTGCAATGCAATGATACAAGAAAGTTAATTATTGCTTTAGGAAAATTTGATTGCAAATCTATGTTTGTACTTTGTAAAACTGTCTGAATGACATATGTGTTTGTTATAAGCATATGTTTTAGTTCATTTGACTTCTTGGTCATATTAATCTTGCACATTTTCATTTACCTACATTTATGATACATCTTTTCCACTTAGCTTTATAGTTATGTGAATCCACTACTTGTTTGATATGATAATTATCATTTGGAATCAATCTAATTTAATTAAGTATTGCGACAGAAACTTGCACATTGTCTTGCTTAGCTTGATCAATTTAGCAGGGTTTTAATATTGTCTAATGATGTGTGTTGATAGGGCGAGTTAACATGCATTGTTGACACATTTGGCTAAATTTTTAGATAACACAATTTGTCCTTTTTGTGTGGCCCATTTTGGCATCAGAGAAAGAACAAACTACAAGGAAAACATGTTTGCCTATGCCAGTGCTCAATTTGTAATAACAGATGACTGGTCTGATCAAACTAATTATGCGATTACTGTTTTTCAAGTTAGTGTTCACTAAAATCAGATATTTTTTTTCCCAAACGAATAGAGATATACCTTGTGTCTTCAATTCATGATAGTAGCATTATTTGTATATTGATATAATTCTATTCTGAGTTGTATTAGTCTTGTTTTCTAATGTGTACGTATTCCACTGTGTATTGGCATTTTCTGATCCTGCAATAACTAAATTAAATAAAAAAATTAATGAATAATCAAAATGTATGCTCTTCTATTGCATATTTTTATTTGATTAATCATGGATCAATGCTTTAAATTGGAAAGGGTGCAACATGTGCTTCTCTTATTTGAGAAGAATGTAGTGAGGATTTATTTCAGTTGTATTGGAGGTCATTGAAATTCACAGATAAACATTTTAACTAGAGTACCCAAATGAAATTTACTCATTGAACTGTTATCATATCTCATTACTTTGTGTTTCAACAATTATTTTTGTTTATTTACTTAACATTATTGATGTTAAAAGGAATGTTGAAGGAAAACACATCCTAATAAGATTCAAAGCTCAAGCCTTAAATCCAAAGGTATGAATTATTTCTGTTTTAGTTTTCTAAAGTAGAGAATGCAAGGTTGGTTAGAAGATTAATCTGACCTCTGTATGCTTAAGCAGCAATTAATTACCTTTATTCATACAGACAAATATGTACCTCGTATTGTCGTATTCTAAAGATTGTCGTACTCAAAAGAATATGCTTGCAAAATTTCTCTTTATGAAGTGGTTTTCATTTAGTGTTTGAGTGAATTAATTTTGTTTTAAACAGATTCTTGCAAGTAAAGGAGATATTGGTGTATACCGATGTGCTAAACGAGAATCAACTAAACCCAAGGTTTCAGTAATGTGTTTTACTATTCCCTAAAAGGGGAATAATTTAGGCCTACTTTTGTTTGAACTCTCCCTTCATTTTTGGTAGGAATTCAATCTTTCAACAACTAAAAGGTTCCAGCAATCGCCGCTAACGGAGCCTTTAACGGAGCTATTCAATGAGGTAGTATATATTGTTTGTCCGTGATTGATCTGAACTACCTGTTGCAAATCTGTTAATTTACATTAGATACTGATGCTGATCATGCTTCTATTATGTCTAGCTATCTTTGACTTGTGAAGCTCAACAATCTAATATACATCACAAAGTTCGCCTTCGAAATGATCTAGCTATTGAGGTTTTGATTGATTTAACTTTTCTCTTTGAACTCAATATATTTCCTTCTGGTTTTGCAAATTAATACCTCGAAATTCCTCTTCAAGTTATTTTGATCAAGTTATTCACTAGTTTCTGTCCTGTTTTTTGGCAAGGACTTGAAAGAAAACCTGATCCAAACTGGACAGCAATGAAAATGGTATTGATCATTGTATCTACTATTTGCTTTTACCTTTGTCTGTATCCTTGTGCATTTGCATACTTACACTTTTTCCGATTTGAAATTTGGGAGTAAAGTTTTGTCGATGTAAATTGCAGAACATGCATATAAGCCATGAGAATTTGGAGCTTTGTGCGAGCAAGTTTTTATCACTTTGAAATAGGCGATAATAATACTGGTAACAATTAGTCTATTGAAGTATGTTGAATACTTTTTACTGCAAATGCTTTTCCCATTTCAGGATGTCTTATAGCCATGTCATATTTACTTCTGTTCGATGTTCTTGTACTACATCTCTCGCTGAGGCATCGTTATTTAACTGGTCCACTTGTGTTTTTTCTTTGTAACAGGCATTGATGTTTATAGGGAATTACCTCCATTTGTACAGGTTGTAGTTGACTTACTTTATATCAGAAAGTTGACTAAAGTTGAGTAGTTGACTACGCAAATGCCTCACATTGTTGTGCTGCCACAGTTTTGGTTAGGCAGCCTCAATCAGCTTTTTTGTTAACTCATGGTTTAACATGAAACACTACTGTCCAAACTTATATGACTCCAAATATCTAGCTTAGCACAAAGTTTGGCGATTAGGATTTGATGTTCTCATGAGTAAGATATCAGCAGATCAGAATTGTACAGCCATTTCAAGATTTAGTGTTTTTTTTTTTGTATTTGAATTTTATTACTAGTTTATTGAAGGAACAAGGGCCCACCATCATCACTAAATATCAGCATGATCATTTCAGATTTAAGAAAAATGAGCTCATTGTTTTTACTGCAAGTAGACAATTTTGGACTCAACTAAAATGCATAGCTTTACTATCATCACCGTCATCAACAATATTATATTTCTCTCAATTTATTGATCTTTACATCCAATCTATTGGCTATTCTGGAACTGGTCCTTACAATGTCAACTTAGTTTCTTATTATTATTATTATTAATTTGTGAAGATTTAGTGTTATTTTTTGTCTTTGAATTTTATTACTAGTTTATTGAAGGAAAAAAGGACCACCATCATCAATAAATATTAACTGTCCACATGATCATTCCATATTTAAGAATAATGAGATCATTGTTTTACTGCATGTAGACAATTTTGGTCTCAACTAAAATACAATGCTTTTTTACTATCATGAACAATATATTCTCTCAATTTGATTGCTCTTTACATCCAACCTGGCTATTCATGAACTTGTCCTTACAATATCAAAATAGTTTCTTTATGTATATATATATATATATATATATTCATTGGTTTCTAGGAAGCCAACCTTTCGAACATCCTTTAATGTATGTTTTAATTAATATTATAGGATAAGGGAACTTGAAGAACCCTAGGTTTACTTCAGTGTCAAGAGATCTATTTTGGCTCTATCTACTTGAATAATGACTGTCTACATGATCATTCCATATTTAAGAATAATGAGATCATTGTTTTACTGCAAGTAGACAATTTTGGTCTCAACTAAAATACAATGCTTTTTTACTATCATCAACAATATATCTCTCAATTTGATTGCTCTTTACATCCAACCTGGCTATTCATGAACTTGTCCTTACAATATCAAAATAGTTTCTTTATGTATATATATATATATATATATATATTCATTGGTTTCTAGGAAGCCAACCTTTCGAACATCCTTTAATGTATGTTTTAATTAATATTATAGGATAAGGGAACTTGAAGAACCCTAGGTTTACTACAGTGTCAAGAGATCTATTTTGGCTCTATCTACTTGAATTATTGGACTCTTCTACAAAAAGATGTAATTCGTCACCTTAGCGGGCTCACACGATCGATTCCACGATCATTTGTGAGGAGGTAAATCGGGAAACTGTAATTGATCACGATGCAGGAGAGTATTGCCTGTCTTCGTTAGGATTCGAATTCTTGCTCTCTTCTGCAATTCTACTACGTCGTAACTAACTCAACTATGCCCCAGGAGCTGAATTATTGGACTCTTCTGTAAAAAGGTGGAATCCGCCACCTTAACGGCTCCACACGGTCGACTTTACGATCATCTGTGAAGAGGTAAATCAAGAAATTTAACTCCACGACCATCTGTGAGGAGGTAAATCAAGAAACTACAGTTGGTCGTGACACAGGAGGGTATTGCTTGACTTCGTCAGGATTTGAACCTTTGTCCTCTTCTGCAACTCTGCTGCGTTGTAACTAACTCAGCTATGCCTCGGGGGCAATTGGACTCTACACATAGATTCCATTGATCAAATTATGGTCCCATCTATCTTTTCGATTACTATAATTTTGTACAGCATAGGGAAATTAGTCAATTATTATAATTTGGTTGCGAAGGTGGCGTTTTACAGTGTGGATGGACATAGGATTTAATTTCTATGAAATTTCCTACCTACTTGAAACACACGCAACACGACTTCCATTTTTTAATTAAAATTTAGGTTTTAAATTTGGGCAATAATTGAGCCTTGACTTAATGGTCGTGAAGAAAAAGCAACGACGTTCTTGCCATGTTCAATTAACGGCAGCTATTCTAGGCCCCAGTAATCGAACCATTAATGGAGTAGTACATTGGTGAAGAATTCATACTTTGCTTAGTTTGTTGATAAAATATTTTTCTTGGAAAAATTTACAGGGATCTTTATTAATGTATTGTCATGATTAAATATGTTTTTTCAAATAAGGTTAAATTGATTTGGATGTGTGATGTCACAAATATTATTAAATATTTTGGTAATAACAATCAAGTTGTTAATATCGTAAACTTTCAACTCAATAATGTCAATATATGTATTTGATATTAAACTTTACAGGGTATTTCAATTGCACCCAATTATCGATTCAAATGATGGCATGAGTGCCTTGGGTACGGTACAATAGTAAGATCATTAATGAATTCTTAAGAACACTACTATTCTAGACGGGAGCATCACATGCTTTATTTGATAAAAAAAATAAAATAAAAATATATATTATCTAAGTGTATCAAATTATGCTATCATCTGTGTTGAGATCTCCAATTTTAATATCTAGATGAAACATGCCACTCTACAAAAATAGATTGATCATGAAAATCAACTATTAGTGCCTTAAATGTGAACACTTTTTAAATTTATATTCGTGGTCAATAAAAAATTATTATGAAACCAAATCAATCATTTTCAAAATTAATAAATCCTTCAATCTAAATTACTAAAAAAAATTAGAAAGATGGCATCGAGTTGAAGAATTATCACCTCCCTAAAAATTTGAAGAGCAAATTCGAATATTTCTATAAAGAATAAATATATTATTATTTTATAATGATTTTTTACGTGACAAAAATCTTTCTTGATGAAAAATAAATTTTAAGTAAATCAATATATAGGATCGGTTTTTGAATTCTAATCGAAAATATCCTTTTAAAATAATTAAAATTTCAATTAATTCAAAAGGTTTAAGAATCAATTGGAAATTGGTGAGCTTTTAAAGCAGTTTGGAAAAAACACAATCATTTCGGATAATTTATTAATTAACAGATAAAATCAAATATTGGTTAGTAATATAATTGCATTTGTGCTGCTCCGGAAACTATATTAAGGGATGAAATTAAAGTAATGACGTATATTTAAAGTCAGATAACAACATCTATCCGACAATCAGAAGCTTTTTAATTAACTAACTCGTACAATCTCTTGAAACTTATCAAAAGGTGTACCTGGTTCTCAAAAGGTTTCTCCGTCCAAACCCACTTTCGTACTGCTAAATTAGAAATCAATTATATGCGATTCTATTTGACTAGTAGAGAAATAAACATGTTTAACGATTTTATGAGATTCAAAATAAAAAATAAACATAAAGACTTGGAGGAACACTATCTTAAAGATATCGAATTTATGCCAACTAAGAAATGTTGCACTCTTAGTATTCTCTTGAGTGTCTTAATATTTATGTTTTCAAATTTTTTTCTTAACCTATATCTAAAGTGTTTGACGACCCTAGAGGTTTCGAATTCATGTCAAATGGATATCATTGTACTCTTAGTGTTCCTTTGAATTTGTCCATTCTCATTTTTCTTAATTTTGAGTTCATAGTCATTAAATACTTTTAACTAAAAATATTTAACAACCTTAGAAGGCTTAGATTTGTGTTGAATGAGCATTATTGCACTTGTACTACTCTCTTCAGTTTAGTCAAAAGTATACGGCCCTAAAGGTCTCGAGTTTGTGGTCGTGTCCATGTTCCATGTTTTCTAATTTTGATTACCCTAGGGCCATCAAGTACTTTGGGTCAGTCAATTAAAATATTTAATCAACTTGAATCACATCTACTTCAATGAAGGTGAAATTCGCTACATGATTGACCCCACAACCATTTGTGAAAAGATAAATCGAGAAGCTACAGTTAATCATGACGGAGGAGAACATTACCTCAACTTCGTTGAGATTTATCTCTTGCCAACTTCAACAACTCTGCTCCATTGTAACTCACTCAATTATGCCCAGGGAGCACTTGAATCACAACTACAATAACAAGTAAAGTTGTCCTTAGATGCCCTCGAGGGAATGGTGCGATGATTAAATCCATCAACAACATATCAGACATCTAGAATTCGATACTTGACTATAATAAATTTATGAAGATTTTCCCTTAAATAAATAATAGACTAGAAAGCCCATGTCTTCTCCGATTTACCTTGATTGTTGGTGAAAATCTTCAGTGTAACCGAACTAGTCACTCTCAGAGGTAATCGGCTGAAGGGCTAAATACCTAACTTTTGAAATTTGTCAAAGTACGTGTGATGTTTGGATGTTCGATAAAATTGAATTCCCCCTTTTGATAAAAACACAAATAATGTTGGAATTGTTGCTCCAATTTAACTTCTACATAAGCAGACAAAACCTTTGCCTAATTAAAATTAGGGAAGACATTGTCAAAATTCAAAAATGGCACCTATGAATCTATATCCACGCTAACGAATTGATTGCAGTTAACTAGATAACAATGAAATTTAGTCATCTGCTAGTCAACAATTTTGGTAGCCACGTTGGGAACTAGTTGCCTAAATTTGACTTAATGCCTGAGTGATGTTGACTCGGACAGATATGACAAAATTTGTTTTCTTAAATCATTATCATGTTCCATGTTCCATGTTGAATTAATGCTGAGTCAAGAATTTTGAAAGCCACGTTTGAAACATGTTGGCTAAAATTTGACTTAATGTCTGAGTCATGTTGACTCGGACAGCTATGGCAAAATTTGTTTTCATAAAATCATTATTATGTTCCATCTGTATCATAACATATGGGCTTATCTAGAGGAAGAAGATAAGAGTGAAAAAACAATAATAATAATTATTATTTTTTAAGTTTGGAGAGGATTAGTATTAATAATAATAACATTATTTATTTATTTAAAAGTGTACGTCAAGTAGGTAGTTAGGTTATGCATGTAGCGTGGTCGCCGACGCGAAATGAGGGTGGAAAAGTATGCTCCAAACAATTTGGAAGTTGCATGGATTACATGAAATCTAGCAAAGGCCAATCTAGAACTGTAGGAATAAAAATTTTAAAAAAACTTAAAATAATACTGGAGATTAATTATTGAATCTGAC
Organism: Curcuma longa; assembly: GCF_044706935.1. Taxonomy (NCBI): domain Eukaryota; kingdom Viridiplantae; phylum Streptophyta; class Magnoliopsida; order Zingiberales; family Zingiberaceae; genus Curcuma; species Curcuma longa. The sequence continues at coordinate 1,041,337 of NW_027435604.1, read as the reverse complement.
GTAATGCTAGGTCAACAAATTTCACAGATTTCGTGCTCTATATCTGATATCCTGCGCGCAAGTTTGTGTGCGCGCGATGCATGACAAAAAAATTCAAGCACCCGAAATAAAATAATAATAATAATATTTATTTATTTATTTATAATTAAAATTATTTAAGATTTTTTTAAGATTAATTATTGAATTATAATATTAAAAATAAAAAATTTTAAAATGAAAAAAATTTAAAAACTCATATGGTATGCTGGATTGTTATCCCATACATCTTATTCCACACACCGAATGAATAACTAATTTTTTTTTCATTTTGATACACATACAAAATTCTAATACCCTACTCGTCTGATCCTACAAGCGTGATGGACGAACAAAGATTCCAAGCATTGGGAAGTATTTCGAACGCCTAGAACAATAATAATGTCTTTTTTTTTTATTTACAGTTAAGTCATTTAAAATTTTCCTTTAGAATTTAAGGATTGAATTATAATATTAAATAAAAAAAATTTAAAACAAAAAAAATTTAGTTGCTTACAAAGTGTGTCAAGTTGTTATCCCACACTTCTTATCGACATACCCCATGTGGAACTATTTTTTTTTTTTTACTTAATATTATTACTCAATCTCTAAACTCCTAAATTCTAAAGGAAAAAAAAAATTAAATGACTTAATCATAAATTAAAAATATAATATATAAATAAAAAATAATATTCTTACTGTTTTGGACATTCAGAACACTTCTGGATGTCCAAAATCTTCTATAACGAATCATCAATCATGTAGGATAAGATAGGCAAAGTATATGAATACACTCAATTCGCACATGCGAGCACGCACAGGGAGGCATGCAGCATAACACTATCCCCACACACACACACACACACACACACACTCTCTCTCTCTCTCTCTCTCTCTATATATATATATATATATTTTGGCATCTTAGTATGATCCCATGGCTTGACCTAGGAGTTCACTAATTTGTTTGTTTTTCTATTTTAACCAGGGCTTCAAACTTTAAACAGTAAATACGAAAATTTTGATGGTGATGTCAAATGGAGAGAAGACTACAATGCCAGTGAGGGAGGAGGAAGAAGAGGTGTTAGGTAAAGTGTGGACGAAACTCGTGGATTGCCAGTACATCTCATGTTAAGGCAACCCGAAATTGCTTGCACCGAGTTTTTGTCAACCGATCATGAGGCATGGAAGGATGACCAAGGAGCCATGCATCTATCTACAAATATTGAATATATAGACCAAAAAAAATCTAACTCGATATCTCCTAATTCAACATCCTCTATCTAGATGTGTGACGTCAATATGACAATTAAAGGACAATCTGATGTATTACTCCTACTAATACAAAGTCCTAAGAAAAAGATCATATTAGATCTATTATATGCAATTTTACTCTATACTACAAGAGATTGATTCTACCTCATAACTATAAGATCATATAATAATAATTTTACCATTGCGCTAAGGTTTCCTTCAACGAGACAAATACTTTTCTACATTAGAAAAGATATTTCACTTTAAAAAAACACTTCCATTTTCAGCTGGCTGCTCTTGGAAAATCCCATTAGCCTGGCATAGAAACACTACATGACTATCATCGAAGAAGACACAAGGTTATGGTAGCATACAAAATCCCATACTTCAGCAAACTCAGACCAAACTATTTTTAAAATCCAAGAGGTACTAAGTAAAAGAGATGAAAGCACGAGAAGCCTAACTAATTTCTTTTTCCCTATGCATTGGTTGTGCAGGTAGGCCAATCGAGTTCGTCCAAGCTAGGTTTGATTAGTCTCATGTCGTACTACAAGTTAAGGCCGGCTCTCTATGGGTAATAAAGAATGCCAAATAATTACTGGGGACAGTTGCACCATGTAAGGAGTTATGTTTAAATGGTTTAGTGCATCAGCACTTTCCTTCTCTCCCTATAAATATGCACTCCCTCTCGTTTCTCCATTGCTACTGCGACTATTAACTTCTTGTTCAAGCGTGTTTGAATTACGAGTAGAAAGCAAAGAGCAACAAGAAAGAAACTTTGCATGGAAAAAGTAGAAGGTTTTTCGATTACCTGTGAAGATCATGAAGAGCTGATATCCAGCTTACGAGATTGGAGAACAAGGTAGTGTCTGTCAGTCGGAAGATATCATCGGTTTTTGAGTTCTGATGATTCATTGTTCTGTTTCGTTAATTGATTGTAGGTCGGGAATCAAAGCTCCAAAGATCGAAGTGCGGTTTGAGGATTTGTCAGTGGAGACAGAGGTCCATGCTTCCGGGAGAGTTCTTCCCACCCTACCCAATGCCATCATCAACACTGTTCAGGTTCCTGGATCTTCATGAATATAAATCTGTATTACTAACCCATGATGACCCATTTCGATTACATAATTAAGTTCAGTAGTATAACTAAATTAATTGGGTATGGAAAATATAATCACCTTAAACAGTTTAAGATCAATAATCCCCATGATCGATGGAATTATCTGTCTATAATTAAACAATACCTGAGAAAAAATTAGGTCTTTTGGGTCCCACAACAGTGATAAACTTGTATGAATCTGCATAAGAGACCATCTAATTAGTTTAATCTCAATCATACCAACCGAAATGTAACTATTCATCTAAAGTTCTTACCTGGCAAGTTTCATGAAATAATTTGTTTACTGATGGATTCGACTAAAGAATTGTCCAGCAATCTTCTACTTTTGTCTATAAGAGTTCTTAACATCCCCATCACGAACACTGCTTTGAGAAAGTGATTTAACTCCAACTTAAGTGTCATATTCTTGTCACTTTGGTTGGCCAAGCAGAAGAGGTAGAGGCTGCACTGTTGAGTTGACGGATATAATAAATGCGCCAGCTGTTCTAGCACAAACAACAAAACTCATATGCATTGGGAGCCACTGAAATAATAGAGATGTTATGGCAACTACATTTCACACCATCAAATGAAAGAAAACCGGTCTTTTTAGATGATTAAACCATCACACTAGACTAAAAAACTTGACAAAAAAACATTTATCACAATAGAAATCACATAAAAATTTTGGCCGTAAAATCTACCACAGTTTAACAACAACCAAGCCTTATCCCACTAAGTGGGGTCGGCTAATAAAAGGGCAGCCCGGTGCACAAAAAAATCCATTGGCCTTACCTTGCCTTTGCAGATGCTTTTTGAACCCGTGACCTCTAGGTCACATGGCAGCAACCTTACCGTTGCGCCACAAAATCTGCCACAGTTTGTGAACAAAAAAATTGGTGCAGATGCTTTAGTGTCAATAGTGACAGCAGATGAGCATTTTTAATGCGATTATGACAATTATGGTCTATTTTTCTTAGCCAATATATAAACTTATTCCACGGCCAGCAAGTAGATAATTCTGATCAGTTAATTTGCAGAAGAGGTTTGATATGGAGAAAGCTTCTGTTAATCAGAATATGCTCAAGTAACAAGTAACATATTTTGATTAGGAATACTTGCTAGAGAAAATATCATATTGACGAGCGCCAATGGCAATTGCTATTAAGATCATTGAAGCATTTGGGTCGAAAACAAGCATGCAGTAGTATAAATAACAGAATTATCTGTTGGCATAATAAATGCGCATTAGATCAATACGAATCTAGATCAGTGGTGTTTACATTTAAATTAAATTTCCTGATTTTTTTTTTGTGTATACCAAACTCTATTCTATTAAGATTTTAACTAGTGTATATTATTATACACATAATTGTTCTGTGTTTTAACAGGAGCTCCTGGGACGGCTAAAAGTGTACAATACAAATAGAAGACATGTCAAAGTTCTTAGTGAATTGAAAGGAATTATAAAGCCATCTAGGTACTAATTTTAAATTCTGCCATTGAGATCTGTTGCTATCAGTTTGTGTATGTGACTTCAAAACTATTCATTTGGCTGATCTCTGCATTAGTCTTATTTGCCTGGTGGACCTTTACCTTGGCTTCATTTAAAAAACAATACGCGTATCTTTTTTTTTTGGCACAAGAATACAAGTATAATTTTTCTGGCAATGTTTTCTCAAGATTTCTTGTAACTGTGCAAGCTCCATTAGTTTTATTTTTAAAATTTCTCTATAATGAAGCAGTTTTATTATTTTATAAACAAAAAGGCCTGAAACATTGCTAGAGAAATCACATATAAAGATAATTGTTTATGGGCAAGGAACGGAATAAATTATCATGCTTCATCTATTAGGGTAAACTATGAGATTTTAACATATTTAGCTAAACAAATTTTGTTAAATTTGTAATATTTCTAGTCCTCATATTAAAATGCTGATATTTATGCATACACGAGCTTAGTTGGAATATATGCCACCTGACCCTTTAGGTACGTTTGGCTCAGATTAGATAAGAGAGAAATAATTATTTTTAGAAAATGAAATTGACAAAGGAATAAGATAAGAGTACTAGAATTATTGAAATCAATGCTTCATTTCAGATTATATGTTTGGTTTCCAGAACTATTATGAGTATTAAACCAGAACCAGAACTAACCTTCACAGTATTAAAACATTTATAGAAAATAATTTATCCGATGGGCAAAACTCGTACAACTAGGCCTTCCAACCCATCTGTCCCGATCGTGTCTACTAGCTTGCTTGACTTGTTCGGCCTGCCTGGTCAAATTGACCTAGTCAGTTCGATTGACCTGCCTGAGGCATACGATCTGAACAACCCCTTCGACTCGACAGGCCCACCCAACTTGTTTTGCCCAACCCCACCATCTCATTCGACCCAATGGGTCTATCTCTTGTTTGACTCGACAAATCTGAGCAGTTTGCTTTCTCGATCTAGTTGATTGACTGGCTTTGCTAGACCAATTAGTGTGACCTGCCCGATCAACATGAATGACTCTTCGACACAGCTAGCCCAACCAACACACCCAACATGATCGACCCACCTAGACAACCAACCTAGCGACCCGGCCCTGCCAATTTGATGGTTCAACCAATTCGACTGATTTAATAACCCCGACTAATTGATTGACTAGACTGATCCACTTTGCTCATTCATGAATATATATAGTTTTACAGGGTCGCACAATCGGCATTAGTTGGAGAATGGAATGGAAGTGCAACTATTACAAGTACATATTTGTAATCAAACATAACCTTATAGGAATTCATTCTGAATAAAATAGTGATTCATATGAGCCAAATATTAGTCAAACAATTGGTAGTGGTTAGATTGACCAAAGGTGGCTGACAGAATTTTCTAACATGACAGCAATGAAGGGTTAGTTGAGGCATATACTGACTTGGGATACTACATGCCATGACACTGGGCGCATGAAATGATTGGCTATCAGATGACTGACCAGTGGTAACCCCAAACAATTGTCTACGTTAATTTCACCAAACGCTGGGGTTGAGTATATGCAAACTGGGAGCCATGTAAGCATATCAATATTCTAATAGAGGTCTTAATATTATATCAATAGCTCCATATAATACAATTATAAACTTTTTTAGTATATTTGTTACAAACTTGTGTTACGGCAAACTTGGTCAAAGCCCTTAAGTTTATGCTACAGATAAATAGGCAAAATTTAAACTCCTAACTAAACTTGCAGAACTATGGTCATAATTCTTGTAAGGTGTGATGTAGATGAGAATCATCATCAGGAGCAATTTTTTCTACAGTTGTAGAAGACATGAGTCAGGCATCTTGAGTTTAACAATATCCAAATGGATGTTTAGTGAGTTAATATACATCAAACTTGTACATGAGCACAAAGTAGAAGATGAAAATTCAGAGCCTTTCATAATTAGGTTGCTGTCAACGCCATGTGTGATATTTTAAATAAAGCAGTTTATACAGATTCTCCGAATTCAAGTTCACAGTATCTCTATGGCTGCATAATATGTACTAAATTTTATATCTAAGCTAAAAATAGCTATTTCAGGATGACACTTGTGCTAGGATCTCCAGGATCAGGAAAGACAACATTTTTGAGAGCACTTTCTGGAAAACTAGATCCTAGTTTAAAAGTAAGTATTTATTTTAGTTATCACCCTATTGTGCGAGACAACATAAACTATCAACTTAGAAAGATTCTATTGATTTCTTCGAGTTTAATTTTTGTATTTATTTTGGTTTTCCATTCCTAGGTCACAGGAAAAGTCACATACAATGGACAAAAGATGAACCACTACCTCTCACAAAGGATGTGTGCATATGTTAGCCAACTCGACGCCCATCAAGCTGAGATGACAGTGAAGGAGACCATGGAGTTCTCTAGAAAAATATTAAATGCCGGAGATGAAATTGGCAAGGATCTATTCTTCATTTAATTATTGCATCTCTTTGAACAACAGAAAGAGTAAAACACAACCATTAAACTAACTCATGTCCGTTCCTAAATGATGACTTAAGTAAAGAAAATTCTAATATAGATAACGATAACAAAAACATATAATTGTATAATGCACATCTCATATAAATTAACACAGCCTTTAGTCAACTTAATGTTCCATATTGAGAAGTTGATTTAAGGAGTAATCACTTTCTAGATGCCATATGTTTGTTGTTGCCAATTATTAATTAGGTATTCACCTGTTTGCACCATTGGAAAGTTCATCAACCAATTTTCCTACAATGACTAAAAGTGGCTAGAAACAGATTACCTTGCATAGTTGAAGAAAAATAAATCAAAGTAATTAATCTTGGTCAATAAAAAGCAGAAATTTATTGCAAGGTTAAAATAATTTATCATTCTTGTTTGAAGCAACATGCTTCTTGTTAACAAACCTTAATTTGGTCATCAAACTCTTATAAAATATCACATACCAGGATGTCTCATTAGATGGTGCTTTTCCAGAGATGCTTAAAGAAGCGAGCGCAATAAAAACAGAAGCAAGCATCAAAGAAGAGGCAAATACCAATACCATGGTAATCATGATTGTTCTCCTCTACCCTTTACTGACAGATTAAAATTCAAATAGCGCTGAAGTTTAATTGACACAACAATGGGTTATGCAGGAAACTGTGTTTTCGAAAGATGAAGGGAGTTTCATAGTCGACTACATTCTGAAGGTATTCCTTTATTTCCTCTTAGTAATTACACCAAATAAATGGGACCTTTTAAATGTTTATAAGTATTATCTGAAAAGTCTCAGTCCAAACTGCTATATGGCCGCATAAGTTTATGCAGTGAGGGACTGCATGACACTTGACTGCATAAGGGCCAGAAGAGTTATACCAATACCTAGCTTGTTTAAGTGCAAGTCATGTTCCAGTTGATATGAATGAAATTAAATCAGTTTTACTAAATATACATGCAAGTTATATGAATTGCTTAACTCAACAAGTAAAACTTTTGGTCATAGGAAGTGTGATAGTTGATTAGCATACATTGTATGACATTACATTTTGTGTTATATTTATTGTATAGATTAATAAACTATATATATATATATATATATATATATAATTGGATTTGTTAGGATGATACATTCAAATTTTGTTGATAATGATTAGTTAGGTGGATTAATTGATGTAATATATAGTACATGCAAACTCATTTTTCAATAAATGATGTTATACTTTATCATCAAAATAACTAACATAAAAATAAGGACTGCGGTACATACACTTTTCAAAACCTTGGCCAGAAGCATGCTGAATCAGAGTAAGAGTTACGAAATACAGAGAATAGGTCTTGTCTGGATAAAATCCTTTTTACTTCTCATGAACAGTAACAAAATTCTCTAGGAGGATAGTAGTTAATGAATTAAAATATTCAACTACGAAGATGACTTGCATGAGGAACCATTTCCCACAAGAAGCTTAGAGTTTTTCCCATGTAAAAAATAACTAACATCTTTCAGAGTTCATGACATGTTCTTTCAGGTACTTGGCTTGCATGAGTGTGCAAACATAATAATAGGTGATCAGATGAGACGGGGAATATCTGGAGGACAAAAGAAAAGGGTCACCATTGGTATACATCTTACCTTTGGAAACATCAGTTCTGCATTTTGCATGCATTTAGATCTTTGTGATGTATGTTTGCATGCCAAAAAATAATAACAATTTGCAAAAATTTCAAACTTTTTTACATTTTCTAACACCATTTCAACATTCCCTAAGCTATTGACCAATTATAGTGTTTGTTTTATGCCAATTGAATATATTAGCTGTAATTCATAGTCTACTGTGTAACTCTTATTGAAGTATGTTACCATCTCAACAAGAACAAAGCATGCTTCGACATGGAATCATGAAAATAATGCATCAATTCAAACTTATCATACTCATAAACATAACTAACTCGCACTGCTGGGCAAATGCCATTAAATTGAATATTGAAGATATAAGTAGTACATCATATTGCTGGATAAAGCATCATTGAAGTAATAGTACGAATGGAGAGGCACCTTGTTGCAGCAACTTTCAGCTTTGAAAACAATTAGTTTTTTGTTGCTGTTGTTGAGAGTGGAATTCTCCACACTCTAATCATGTTTCTGTATGCAGCGAAGGTCAAGGACATGAGCAACTTTGATGCATAGATTTATGTTACTCTCATGACTGAAAAATACAAAACATGATCATGAATAACTGGTCCATTACAATACAGTATGAAAATACCAACTGCTCTGGCTAGCATAGTGGAAAAACTGTAATCATGCAAGATGTGACCTTTGGAAAACAGGCTAGAATGAGAGTTGGCACCCACTAATGACCAAAACCTTGCATGACTGAGAAAAAAAACCCAGGTGTTTCTCATGTGAACATGCAATAAATCTAATGGTTTTATGTTTGAACCTCAACTACACCACATACGCCAACCAAGGTTTTTGAGCTAGGTCAAATAGTTTGGATATACAACTCGTGTTGTTATTGTGAGCTGTTGTGTTTGACTAAGTGAACAACTCAAGGTTTGATATTCGACCTACAGATTGGTTTGTGTATAACCTTCGGATATGTTACTTAAACTCAAGTATGAATATCCTACGAAGGGATGAATCTAAATGTTCAAGGCGATTGTTTCTTTACATGTTATCTGTAAAGATCTAAGGTAACGACTCAAGCTACTGAGCAAGTAGAAAATGTCCAAGTATTAGAGGCCTTCATCACCTATAATAAGTCTCTCTTGAAGCATATATCCTTCCAACATTTAATTTTGGAGGAAATAAGATATTCAAGAAAGCAGTTGTTACAATAGCACTTATTATCTTGACCATCTTCAAATATTTGAAATGACCTTAGTTCATTGAATCTGAGACGCTTGTTTGTTTTGAAAAAAAAAAACTGCAGGTGAAATGCTAGTGGGCCTAGCACAATGTTTTTTCATGGATGACATTTCAACAGGGCTTGATAGCTCCACTACCTTTCAGATTCTCAAGTTTCTGCAGCAGCTTACACATGCTTCAGATTTCACCATGGTTATATCTTTGCTTCAGCCTGCACAAGAGACATTTGAGCTATTTGATGACATCATCCTTTTATGTGAGGGGAAAATTGCTTATCAAGGACCCAGAGAACATGTTCTTAAACATTTTGAATGGATGGGCTTCAAATGTCCTGACAGAAAGAACGCAGCAGATTTCCTGCAAGAGGTATTAACTACCAATTGCTCCTTCAATTAATTAAATTCACATGGATTATTACTAAAGAAATAGTTATATAATTTGGAATAGATGATGTTAGGCACTGACTACAAATTCAATGTAATTTACAACATTATGAAATCCTGATAGAAGCATAAATAAGAACAAAGATTGGAAGAACCTAAGATGTAACTTTGATAAAACTAACCTACAGGATCTTGTTAATTTTTCAGTGTATTCTTAAAAAATTAATTATTATATTATTATTGTTCTATATCTATTTTATTATTATAATTCATCTTCTTATAAAGTTGTGACTTGCAATATAAAGATAGAACGCTTTAATTGTATTGTATTTTCATATATTTATTATATGAATAATTATTTTTGTTTCATGACATTAAAATGATAAAATTTTAAAATGTTCATATTAATACTATATATTGAAAGCCGATCCTGACAGACTTGCCAATAAAGAATCCAGCACAGTTGGGATTAATAAGGGAATCACTGCAAAAATTCGTTTACCAAGATTAAAGGCCATTAGAGATGTTTATCTTCTAAAGACCTCATTTCTAGCCATGAACCCACTTTCAAGCCAATGAGTCTTATGATATAACAAATGCCACTGGAAATTTAATATCTTTGCAGCAAATCACATGGAACTAACAAGAACAACTTAAGGTCTTGTGAGTTGCATTACACTTGATGTGGTACAGTCTATAGTTGTATGGTCTACTTAAACATACTAGAAATGGACATCATATTTGCTGGGAACAACCAACATTTAGCATGAAGGGAATAAGCTTCAAGAGTTCTGACTACCAAAAGAAAAGATTTAAGCATGCTTGAATATGCAACTACAGAAACTAAAGAATCAAAAATGTCAAAAAAATGCTAGAAGTGGTAATGTAGGTTGATAAATTTTCTCAGATGAAATGATTTGGATGGAATGAACTTATTCAGATAATATCAAAGAGGGATCAATCACAATACTGGACAGGTAGCAAAAGGACATATCAGTACATATCTATACAAAAATTTTCAGAATGCTTCAGATCTTCCAGAATTGGCCAGCAACTCCATGAAGAGTTACAAAAGCCATATAGCATCGAGGAGAGTGATCAAATTGTCAAACTAAATGAGATGTATATCGTCCCAAAGTGGGAGATATTCAAGGCCAGCTTCTCAAGGGAAAAGCTATTAATGAAGAGGAACTCTCTGGTTCACATATTCAAAGCCATACAAATTATAATACTAGCATTTGTTACTATGACAATTTTCCTCCAAACCACAATGAAACATCAGACGGTAACTGATAGTTACCATTATCTGGGAGCAATATTTGGTGGAGTAGTGATGGTAAAATTCAATGGTATGACAGAGTTGCAAATTATTATGAGAAGACTTCCAATCTATTACAAGCAGAGGGAAGTGCTATTTCTGCCAGGATGGGCTTTCCTTTCACCTATTATAGTCCTAAGCCTCCTATCCTCATTTGTTGAAGCAGGTCTATGGACAAGTCTAACATACTATGTGATTGGCTTTGCACCATCAGCAATTAGGTAGGCCCACACATATACCTTGTTCCTTATTTCTGATATGGTGGGCATAGCAATTGCAATGAATTTTAAAAGAATCATATATTTGTTCCATTTCAGATTCTTGCAACAGTTCTTGGCATTCTTTTGTGTGCATCAGATGTCAACATCACTTTTTCGCTTTATAGCTATTGTTGCAAGAACACAACTGATGGCTAACATACTAGGGACAGCCACTTTGGTGGCTGTCTACATTTTTGGAGGTTTTGTCATATCCAAAGGTAATTTACTTATGGTTTCACACTTTTCCTATTACAAGATTTAATTTGGTCCTATTCTGCCTTATTTTTTTCCCTAATCATTAAATATTTGTATAATATGTTCAAAACAGATGCGATCCCATCATGGTTGATCTGGGGCTGTTGGTTATCTCCTTTGACATATAGTCTGAACGCCATAGCAATCAATGAATTTCTTGATCAAAGATGGAATGTGGTAAGCTTTTAATGCAATATAAATAGCAAACTCACTGCTTGAAACTTGTAACTACAGTAAATGTCGCAAGGGATTCGCTGAACGGGTTTATGAAGGAGCACTTATGACTCCACATTCATAGCCTTCCGATGACAAAATGAGCAAAGCAATTCACACTTTCACCAAAAAGTGTAAATTCAGATAATCATACAGAAAGTGCCAAGAATAATGAATAATTATCCATACCTACATTAGTAATTTCAGAAGAAAATAATTTACTTACTGACAATGCTTAAATTTTTATGCTAGTAATGTTCCCTTATTCAATGGGATAACTCACTCTCTACAACTATCCTAACAGAAAGTTGACAATGGAGGAAGTGGCGAGGATACAGTTGGCAAGACCATCCTGACATTAAGAGGGATGTTAACAGAGTGGCACTGGTACTGGCTCTCTGTAGCAATACTGCTTGCATTTTCTCTGGTTTTCAATATTCTCAGCATTGTGGCACTTGAGTATCTGAGAGGTATAAATTCCCAGATCTCCATCTTCAAGCGTACATATGCATATATTTATCTAGAGTTAACCGAGCACATAGTATCAATCATGATGAACTACTCAGATCAAAAGCTTCAGATTGAAAATTCAACCTGTCAACAGGATCTAGAACATTTAAAAGTTCAACAGAAAAACAAAACAGTATGTGGATGTGTATCCATCCAATATTAGACATATTTGCCTTGCTAACTTTTGAGTTAGAAATGTACCCCCAACAAAGTACAAACAATTACAAAATTCGGTCAATAATTAACTTCAACAGCTAGCATATACTTCCAATTGGCAATGAGACAACCTTTGGTCCAATGATGAATTGGGCTTCCAAAGGTATCAAAAATTTGTTACATCCATGTACAAGATTTGAATATCATATAGCAAGCACAATGCGATAATAATTTGCTAACTTTAAAGTATATACTATATACAAGTTCTTCAGTTCAAAAGAATTGGATTTTATTGATGGCTTGATTTTTTTATAAATATATGCATATTTCTTAATTTCAATCAAAACTTGACTAATTCTGGTTTTATTTCAAAGACAAAAACTGTCCAAACCTAGTGGTGTAAAGGAGCCGAGCTATGTAGATTACTTCCATGCTTACTCAAGCTTGCTTCTTAAAGATCTCATCAAGCTCGAGCTTCTTATTGAGCTCAACTAGAGAGATTTAGTTAAAACAGTGATCTAAAAATGAAACATATTATTTTCTCATTTTTGATATATTATGGATACTCTAAAAATATAAAAACCTGTAAATTATTATATTGTTTTATGTATTTGAATAAATATAAAAATAAGATAAACAAATTAATAAATATATTTATTCATAAATTGTTACTGTGTTCTGCTTGTGTGTTTAATATATTTTATATTGAACAAAAAATAAATGAGATCTTATCGAGTCCATTACCAAGCATGTTCACAAATAACCTGCGCATTTACAGCCTAGTCAAACTCTTTGGGTGATAATTCAGGTTTTTGTCCAGCCACATGAGGCCAACAAGTCATAAGCACTGATGTTTTCTTAAATAAATTCAAATATAATTTACTAACAGTATTACTGATATAACCTTTCATGTAGCAAATCTCAAATAATTAGGAGAGAGACAAACTCGGATTGATGATGATGATAGTTCACTGCAGAACTGCTGCTGAAAATTGATTTCACATTGCCATGATGAACATGCAAAAACTACTACAAAGTTCAAATTGCTTCTTTTGTTAAAAATTCTTTAAATCATAGATCATTTCTAGAAGATAGAATTATTGATTTATAGCATCCATCTTTACTCTCATGAGTGTGGGAATGATTCCGCAATCCATATTTTTTAATATATTTTTTCAACAAGTGCAGCTCCATTGAGAAATAGATCCAACATACATATGATGCCTACAGATTTCATGAAGGTCAATGCAGATGCCCAAGCATTTACAGCTCAAGTGGCATCCCAAAGTAGGATGTCTCTACCATTTCAGCCTCTGACAATAGCATTCAAAAATATTAGTTATTATGTAGACAAGCCTAAGGTAAACGACTAAAGTCATATCATTTCAGACAAAATACTGATTGGTTTGTTCCTCGTATGTTACATGACTAAGCTCCTCTCTCTAACTCATTTCTAGCAATTGAAGAAAGTTGGAGTGAAGCAAGAAAGACTTCAGTTGCTACGGCAAGTCTCTGGAGTCATCAGGCCCGGAGTTCTAACTGCACTAATGGGAGTCACAGGTGCAGGAAAGACTACCTTACTAGATGTTTTGGCAGGAAGAAAAACAGTAGGACACGTTGAAGGAAGCATCAAAATATCAGGATATCCAAAAAAGCAGGAGACATTTACCAGGATTTCAGGATATTGTGAACAATCAGATACTCAATCTCCTTGTCTAACAGTTTTAGAATCCTTATGGTACTCAGCACAACTACGCCTTCCATCAGAGATAGACAAATATTCAAGAAGTGTAAGTTATCCCAGAATCATGGTCCCAGCAAACAAACAATAACAAGCAAAATGACCAATCCTTTTTTCATGAATGCTTACACTGACACAATAATTCAGTGCATAGGGTCATACCTTATGTTTTCTCAAGTACATCAACTCTTTGTGTACTTTTTTCTCTGCTTCAGATATTCGTAGATGAAGTTATGGAACTGGTTGAGCTAAAGAAACTGAAGAATGCAATGGTAGGTTTACCAGGATTAAATGGTCTTGCAGCAGAAGAGCGCAAACGTCTAACAATTGCAGTGGAGTTAGTTTCAAGTCCTTCTATCATATTCATGGATGAACCTACAACAGGTTTAGATGCACGAGCTGCAGCAATTGTGATGAGAACAGTTAGAAAGGCAGCAGACACTGGGCGTACAATTGTCTGCACAATCCATCAGCCAAGCATTGAGATATTTGAAGCTTTTGATGAGGTATTTAGTAATGCTGGTCGGTTTAGTCAATTAGTATTAAAGAAAGGTAAAATTATAAAACAAAGCAAGATCAGATAAAGCATAAGACTGTGGCTGTTGGAATCTCATGACTGTAGCATACCCAATAGATTAATGTTGATAAGTTTAGCCAATATAGCGCCAACTACCAAGACCAAAAAAGGATAAAAAGAAACTGGTCCCAAATAAGGAACAAGCACATAACTGCCTTCCACATCTTCCCTAACCAGACCATCTTTCTTTTCATGCTATCAGTTAGGGACGCACACATGCAATAAGGGAATCAATAGACTATTTGAACACTTTAGTATATATACATGAAAAGTAATTCTCCCTTCTTTCTGAAAAAGACTTATTTTATTAAAACCAAGACACATCACTTGATATATAACCCATTAACTGTAGTCAGAGATGAGAGGCTTCTTGTGCTAGCTGATATATTGGACATGGAGTACAAACACAGGTGTGGTAGTAAGCATCATGTTCACATGAATGCCAAAAGAAGCATAAAAGTAAAAGATGTAATTATGAACATCAACAAAACGTTGATGGCACATGATAAAAAGTTTGAAGGATGAGATATGTTCCAAAAGTATGTGACAACTCTTGTCCAACAAGGAAACACAGACTAGAAAGAATCTAATGCATATGTTTCATAGCAGCATAGAGACCAGAAAGTATGTAGATGTTGGAACAGATATTTACAATACTATATAAAAATTCAATGCGCAGCTTTGTTTGAGAGTGTTTATACCCAAAATAAGTAGATTGTTGATTTTTTTTTTAATTTTCAGTTACTTCTAATGAAAAAAGGCGGACAGCTTATTTACAGTGGACCTTTGGGCATTTTATCCAGGAATATCAGGCAATACTTTGAAGTAAGAAAAAAGTCATCACACAATCAGTTTACCAGGACAAAGAACGATGTTTAACCACAAACTGAATTTTCTTTTCAGGCTATTCCAGGAGTACCAATGATCATAGATGGTCAAAATCCTGCCACATGGATGTTAGATGTCACTTCTCCCGCTATGGAGTATAAGCTTGGCATAGATTTTGGAACCATCTATCGCAACTCATCATTTTACAAGTAAGTTTATTTATATCCAACCTGATACATGTATTAACAAGCATCATGCATCAATTTTGATAACATGCTGCTTGCATCCCTCAGAGACAATATTAAACTGGTTGATGAGTTTAGTGAAAGACAAACTAACACAGAAGACATTCACTTCATATCCAAATATACACAAAGTTTTGCATCTCAGTGTATATCCTGCCTGTGGAAACAGCATAGATCTTACTGGAAGAATCCAGAGCATAATGTAGTTCGTTTCATCATTACAGTCTCAATATCACTTCTATTTGGCTTAGTCTTCTTTGGAATTGGTTCTAAAAGGTAAGAAACAAAGACTCAACTTATTTATTTTAATTACTTTTGACTAATAATTTGTAATTAAAAAGCAGAGGGACACAACAAGATATTCTCAACATTCTAGGAGCAATGTATGGTTCAGCGCTGTTTCTTGGGTTTGCAAATGCTAGCGTAGTACAGCCTATTGTGGAAAGGGAAAGGATTGTATTTTACCGTGAAAGAGCAGCTGGGATGTATTCTTCTATGCCATATGCCATAGCTCAGGTACAACTGCTAATTAATATAATCATAGATGCCGGTGGATGAACAAACAAACAATAATGGTTTAACTACCAAAAAGAGTAAAATTTCCTAGAAAATCTTATTTTGTAATAGCTATTTTTCTGCAATCTATTTTTTTTCCAATAACCTCTTTTATATATACAAGGGTTCAGGAAATTGATCTACCTGAAACTTCAATAACACTAGTAATGCAAAAAACAATCTAGAAGAAGTGACACAATAAAAACGACTGTGAGGCCTTTGACATCAGTGGCAGAACCACATACACCTTAGTTGGAGCAACTGATCCCACTAAAATTAAGTGTTTCAAGAAAAGAATAAGATCTGTAGCCATAAAATATTCATGTTTGACACCACAAGATCATCATACAAACTATGACTGAAATTCTTTGGTGGAAAAAAATTAGTAAAAAGTACCATTAGTCCTTTTCCTTGTTATTAATCCTCCAACTTCATTATTAATTTGATCAGCTCATGTAAAGAAATACATTGAAGTTGGAGAACTATTGAATACAAATATAAATGTAATTAGAACCTAATTCAAGAAAATTAAGTTGCAATTATTTGAAAATCCATTCCTTCGTATCTATGCATGACTGGTGTCCACAGTCCACTGTCCAATCAATCCAAACCAAACTGAATTAGTTCAAATCTAACCTTTATAGTGATTTAAAAAAACATACCAAATTCACTAAGCATATAAATTGTATTGAAACTGAACCAAATGATCAATTTTATTTGATTCAGGTTGAATTGAATAGCATGCAAACATCACTTATTAATTTTAATATAACTTGAAAATTTATATGGATAAAAAAATATTTTAAAAAATAATATATTAAATTAAATCATGATTTTATGTAAATTCTGTAAACATTGGATTATGCAAAGTAATTTCATTGAAATTGTCTTTTTGATGACTTATCAAAATAAATTTGGTTTGGTTTACAAAGAACCAAATTGAAATAAAATCAAAAAATGTATTGTCTCACAATCAACTTGACAACTGAACCAAATTGATTTGATATAAAAAAACTGTATTTGGTTGAAATTTTCATTTGAACTGGATAATGAGAACTGAATATTGGTCTCACACCCCTAATAACTTCTAATTTTCAGGTGGCCATTGAGATTCCTTATATCCTAATTCAAGCTCTAATTTTCTCAGCCATTGTTTATCCAATGATCGGATTTCCATTTACAGTGGCAAAGTTCTTCTGGTTCATTCTGTTCTTGGTCTTAAGTTTTGTCTATTTTTCTCTCTTTGGGATGATGACAGTGGCACTGACACCGAACCTAGAAATAGCAGCCCTTCTCTCCTTTTTCATCTTTGTTATGTGGAATCTCTTCTCCGGATTCTTCATTCCTCGAAAGGTATCTGGTATTTGGTATTTCTACAGCTTAAGTTCACACTACAAATTATTCCAACATGTGTCAATGGTGTTTTTCTATTCAGGTGATACCGATTTGGTGGAGATGGTATTATTGGGCCGATCCTGCTGCATGGACTATTTATGGTCTAATGGTTACACAGCTAGGAAACAGTGATGATCCATTGCGTATCGTGGGCTCTTTCGATATGACAGTGAAGGAATTTCTCGAGCAATATCTTGGAGTACAAGAGAGCTATCTACCACTCATTGTGTCTCTCCACTTTGCAATAATCGTACTATTTCTATTTGTGTTTGGCTTCAGCATCAAGTATCTGAATTTTCAGAGAAGGTAGCTAAACTGCTGCTTTTGTGCAACCAAGAATTAGTTTTGGTCAACTCCAGTTAAGAATAGACACGGAGTTGGTCCATACAAAATAGTGTACGATTGTCAATAAAAGCCACCTCCAGTGTGATGGCTCTGTCAATTGTTCATATCACTTATGCAAAATTTAACATTCACAGCATGTTATCGTACAAAATCAAGTTCGACGTGAAGTGGGTTAAACAAAACAGAGAGAAAGCATTCATTTTCGAGTCCTTGCGCAGTACGCATTTATCAGATCGGTAAGCCACTGCTAGGGCACTCGGTGTCCTACCCGAGAAAATGGATAAAAGTAAAGCGTAGCAAAATGCTGAAGCAAAGAAAAATGATCGAGGAGAGAGGAAGCTCACTGGTTATCGCCTCCGCTGGAGAGGTGAACTGTTCCCGTCCGCATCGACCAGCGATCGACTCCGGCGACGGAATCACCGCCACGCAGCGCACTAGGGTTGAGTCGCTGAATAAAGTTCGATGACCATTTTAATTCTTATATATATACGCAAGGAAAATAATTAATTTAAAATTTCAACTTATGAATTATATCACACACTTTATTTGAGCTATAAAATACTAAGGGGCGTGTTTACTTGTGCGGATTTGAGGGGAGGATTTTAAATTTCCAATGTACGTTTTTCCTGTTTACCACATAAAAAATTAAATATACGATTTTGGATATTATTTTATTTAATATTATTATTTTCTATCTAAATATTAAATAATTTTATAGATGTTATATAAATTTATATTCAAATTGTAATAATTATAAAATCATAATTATTATAACATCTAGTTATTATAATATAAATTTTTATTATTTTATTTATATTATAATAATTATAATTTTGTAATTATTGAATTGATTTAAAAATTAAATAAGAAATAATAATATTAACGTTGAGGTAGGATGTAAAAAATACGTCTATTTTATTTTTGCTCAAGGAGAAAATCAAAAGATCTCCTCCTCCCCTTCTCTCCTCTCCGCCATCCGCAGGTAAACAGCGGGAAACTGGGCCATAAGCAGGCCATCGATAGTTCTCCTCCCCCTCAATACCTGCTCCATGACGTCCGCCGTTTCCCGGCCCGACTTCCTCGAAGACCGCCTCCGAGCCGCCGCCGCCGCCGCCGCCGCCGCTTTCGAGCTTCCTCCTCCTCCATCGGTGGCGGAGATCCTCCGCTCGTGGGCTGACCTCCGCCACCCCTCCGCCGACCCTCCACGCCTCTTCTCCGCCCTCCGCTCCCTCTCCACCTCCCGTGCCTCCCTCCGCATCTCCGACTCCCAGGTCAAGGTCCTCCTCTCCCTCCTCTCCGCCGATGCCGTCTCCCCCCGTCTCTCCGCCGACTCACTCCCCCTCCTCTTCTCCCTCATCTCTTCCTACATCCGCACTTCTCCCCGCCCTTCCCCTCCAATACTCCTCTCCGTGCTCTCCCTCTCCTCCTCTTTCCCCCCAATCCCCCACTCTGTCCTCCTCCTGGGCGCTCTTGCCGCCTCCCCTGCTCTCCCAGACGCCTCTGTCTCTCCGTGCCTCGACCGCCTCTGCTCCCTCTTGGATCCCACCCTGCCCGCCCTCCTCCACGATGCGAACCTCCTCCCGGAGTTCCTCGCCGGCGTCGGTTACGGCATTTCGCGGGCGGAGGACGACCGGCGCCTCGTGAGGATTCTGGATTCCTTGTTCCGCATGTGGGACTCCGCAGCCGGCGGGCTTCGACCCTCACTCTCCCACGGCCTCATGGTACTTTCCTTGTCCGAGTGGTGTGCAACGGGGTTTCTGCTGTCGAAGTCTTGGAGTAGAATCGAGTCACTTCATCGAGGGTTCTCGGTTGATAGGTGTAAGTCGAGAGGGGATTCTGCTCCTTTTCTGGTGCTGATGGCTTCTGCAGGCGTTCTTTTGGCTTTCAGAAGCAATGGAGTCGAAATCAGCCCTCTGTTAGGGAAGTCGCTCGAACTGTCCATCTCTTTTGTTGCAGAGAGTATCATTTCTAGGAGCGGGAGTGATTCTGATGCAGATGCATCTGATAACAACGGTGTTCTACTGCAATGCCTCGCCATGGCTTTAGCCTGGTCAGGTCCGATTACTTCCGATGTATCAGTGCTTCGGTGCCTCTGTCTGGCGTTGTTGAATGAGATTTTTCCTTTACATTTTGTCACTGCGATGTCCCTGGATTCTGAGAATCATAATGTTGCCACCAACAAGGTGAAGGAGCATCTCAATAGCATTCTTTTAAAACAAGCAGGTGCGGTGACCAGAGTGTTCTGCAACCAGTATGCTGCTACAGATGATATCGCCAAGGAAACAGTTGAGAAACATTTTTGGGATTATTCTCTTGAACTTTACTCAAATCTCCGCTTAGCTGTGTTGGTTCACCGGGGAAAGAGTGACGAATTGCTTGCGGGCTTTGAAAAGATTGCTGAAGCTGCATTCTTGATGATAGTTGTCTTTGCTGCTGAAGTTAGCAAACATAAGCTGAATAGCAAAACATCTAATGAGTTCAGACCAGAGGTCTCCTCAAGAATCCTTGTAACGTTCTCTTGCATTGAATATCTGCGGCGAGTCCGCTTGCCTGAGTATACTGAGGCAGTTCGCCGTGCTGTTCTGACTATCCAGGAGAATGCACCTTCATGTGTTTCATTTGTTGAGTCAATGCCCCCTTACGGTGAGCTAACCAAATCACAGGGTATGTGTTTTTTTTGAAAATTCATGTGATTTTTTTTGTTACAATGTGTATATTTATTTGCATTTGAAAGCTTGACAGGATCAATTGCATCGGAGAGAATGAGATACATTTGGACACAAGATGAAGTGCAGACAGCTCGTATATCATTTTATTTGCGGGTTTTGCCAGCTTGTATAAGCCTTGTCCCTACTGCTATGTTTGGAGAACGCATAGCTCCAACAATGTTTTTGTATCCTTTATGCAATGTGTTTGGATGCTTCCTCATAATGCATGTGATTCTACGGTTAGTCCTTAATAGAGGTATGTCAGATATATGCAACATCCTAATGAGAAAGTAATCCGTGCTTCACATTCAGTATTTGTTTCCTTTGTATCCTCTAGTAAGGATTCTGATCAGAATTATAGAAATGCTTTAAAGGAGCAACTTGTTTTCTATTACATGCGCAGGGCTTTGGAGGTAGCTTGAGTGTTATTGGTTGATTTGGATTTGGTTATTTTAGTTTCATCAACTTTAACTTTTCTGATCTATAGGTTTATCCCCAGATCAATTCGTTTGATGGTTTGTCATCTGGAGTTACAGCTTTGGTCAGACATCTTCCTGCTGGTAGTCCATCAATATTCTATTGCGTTCATAGCCTTGTAGAAAAAGCTTCTGAGCTTTGTAGGGGTGCCATGAGTGAAGATCCAACTATGTGGAAGAACTGGGAAGGAAACTCAGGTCCTCCTAAGAAGGCTATTGATCTTCTCCTTCGCCTCATCTATCTTATTGATTGATATACAGGTAACCTAGCTAAATGTTTTGTCTAACTTGATAGCTTTTACTTTATCCAATTTCATAGTGATGGATTTCAGAACTAAAAATATACCAGGGTAGCTTGTGTATTTTAATCAACCTTATTTTACTTTTATGGTGAAAATTCTCAATATACTATAAAGTTGAATTTGCTTCTCAAAAGAAAATAGTGTTCAAATACTAACATTGTATGATCTTCAACTGAATTACATTTTGCAATAAGTTTCCATCTTCTTATGTTGTATTGTCATTGAGGCGAAGCTATTTGCGAAAGCACATCTTGTCCAATGACCCCCTTTGATGATAATATCTTGAAATGCGACCTGTTCTAGATCAATGCTGTGTTAGCTAGTATCTAATGACTTAAACCTGATGAACTTAACCTGTTTATGTCCTGTCTTTCTTGCAAAATCATACCCAGATCTAAGCCATGTTTCCCATGAGTGAGGAAAGCATGGGAGAGGTGAGTCGTGCCCACCCTCTCCCTTCCTCAATTCCTTCCGGGTATGCCAGCGTATCAGGTTATCTTTGAGACCCTTTTAGGGAAAAATATCTCTGATACAAGCATGCTTGTTCAGACATGTAATTTCAGGAGATCTGGTGGTGTCAATTAATGACACAGTATGAAAAGGGTGCCGTTGTCTCACCGAGCATAGTCAAGATGCAAGCGTGACATTTTTATGGCATAGTATGGTTGGATGAGGATGTTCATGATATGAGCAGCATAATCTACAGCATTACAACTGAGAGGCAAGCACTTCCATATGATTCAAGTAATGAATCTGAGTTGTCAATGACTCAGTGCTACAATAAATTTTTGGTTGTTAAAGTCCTTTGTGACTGTCATCCATAATAAAAATGATGAGTACCAAGAAGCGAGGTTGAAAGAATGGTTGAACTCTCGAGGCTACAAGGTAGGAAATAAAATGCATAAGATAATATGCCATGTATTAACAATATAGCATGACTTGGTTGGCAGAAAATTGTGGAAGTATGATTTATGTAACCATAGTTTCAGTTGTCTGATCTGATTCTGTGAAGCAGAAAAGATTTCTTTTTTTCACTTATGTTAAATAATCGACATTTTCCTAGTTTAAATCATAGCAAAAAAGAATAACTTAGACAAGACAACACACAGCAAGACAGATTGGTGAATGATCATTGCTAATCTGCTTGTTTCTTTGGTCCATTGAATTAGATAGGGTTCTACCTTTTCTTATCACTTCAGTGATTCAATTTAAAATACATGTTCTAGATTCACAAACCATAGTAAGCTTCATTTGTTCTGTCTATAAAGCATCAACTTTGATTTCCTCCATGGATGAATCAAAGATATGTCGAGGAACAAACTTTTTGTTTTTCATGTATTATTCCCTGAGTGTACTTGAGTTTAAGATTTTATCTATGCCTGCAGGCATTGCCATACTTGTTAAAACAGCTAGCCGAGTTGATTATTCAGTTGCCCAAAGATGGCCAGAATGCCCTTCTCGACGAGATGTACTCTCAAGTTGCCGAGTCTGATGACGTCACTAGAAAGCCTGTCCTGGTGTCATGGTTGCAGTCGCTCTCATATTTATGCTCTCAGAAAACACCTCCAGCAGCTGAGAAAGCATGGAAGCTCTGTGGTAAGTAAAGGACTGAGCTTCATCAGAGGCATCCCCAAACTCTAAATGGCATTCTTGTGGTCTCTATGAACTGATTCAGGCAGGGCAGCTAATTTCTAAAGGGACACCTTGATCATGAAATAGAAACGACTGTCATGATTCGCGATCCCTGCAAAACTTGTGACTTTCTGTAGCTGGCAATGGCGAGCAGCACAGCAGCTCTGTCTGTGGCATGAAAAGGAAGATGGGAGTGATCCCTCTTTGTGCAAATATTTATTTGGTAACAAATCATTTTGTGTAAAGATTACACAGGTTTTCCTGCTTATTTTTTGGACAATTTAAGCAATGTGTAGATGAACTTTGAAACATTAAGATGTTCATATAGAGACACTTTTGAGTTCAGCAAGATGTTGTTCATGTGGAGAGACACTATTTTGATTTTTTTTTAGTTTAAAAATTATTTAAAATGATTAAATTTCAAATTTAAATTTATTAAGACATTCCGATGCCAACTCATTTCTATGGATCAGGCAGGGCAGTTTCCAAAAGTTCACCACGACGCGAAGCTCTATCAACCATTTACCACTATATATTTGCCGAAGGAAAAGCCCTCTTCAATAAAAAAATAAATAAATAAAATATGTCACCCCAACAATCCTACACAGTTAGTCTCACGATCACCTATGAGGAGATAAATTGAAAAGTTATAGTTGATCATAACGGAAAAAGATATTACCTCGATTTCGTCGAGATTCGACCCTTATTCATTTCAATAATTCTGTTCCGTCATAACCAACTCAACTATACCCTGAAAGCACCGAAGAAAAAGCCCTCGTGTGGCCTGGACCTTTCATCAATATGTTCATTACCTTAACATTAGCCAAGTCAAGATCTCCCTTTGGGCTCTCCTCTTGAATCCTCTATTCCCTATTTTCTTCCCTCATATCTACTATTCAGCTTCTCCTCACTTCTACATCTCGCACCGTGTCAATTGGTATCAAAGCCAAAGTCTCGTACAAGAAAATTGTTTACTATTTCACCAACTTATTTGTTCTTCTACAAGCATCAACATATTCACATCACCAGGAAGCTACATATCTACTCCTATTTTATAGCCAAAAACAATTCACTTCAGAATAACTGGGATGCAAATGAAACAACCAATAACCTAAAAATTACACAAAGTTATGGTCTCAAAACTGCATTTAGATAATGCCGCAGTCTGCGAAAACAATAGCAAACTGTGCTCGAACTTGAGAAATTAGATAATGCTTAAACCAACTTACTACAATAGAGAATTTTCAATAATAGTTTTGTCTACACTTTACAACAAAGTTTACTGAGCTGAACTGAACTGAACGACCTATTATTTAGCTCAGGCTACTTTCAACTTTGAAGAGAGATATAAATCATACTAAAGTGTAAGTACCATCTTCGAAATCTAGGATATATCCAGATGATATTCCAAATCAAATGTGAAAAAAATGAAATAGACCCAGTAAATCCTACACAAACAGCATCATAGCAGTCTATCATGTAATAGGATAAATAACTGACTCGACAATCAAGGGATCTCAAAAGAGAAGGCCATGAATGCTGAGATTTTTCCTCCTCAAGAACCTGATGTATAGGTGTAACGAGTTTGAGCCCCAACAATTAGCTCTACAAGCTTAGCTGCATAGAAAACAAGAAGCAAGGTTAGTACCGATAAATCACTGGGGGATTTTGATACAAAGCTAGGACAAAGGCACAAACCTGTAAGGAACCCAATTAAAGGAACCCGACTCAAGTATTTGTCAGTCTTTTCAAGACGGTGCCTGAAGATACAAAAGGTGATTGAAATATCTAGCAAACATTACAACAGAGATTAGCCAAAAACATAAGGTGAAAAGACTATTACTTTGTATACTTGCTAAAGAATGGATCTCTCATGATGTACAGGGCCCAGACAAGCTTTCTCCTTTTCATCTAAGACAAAAAAGATTGAAGATGTGAGAATGAGACAGAAATTAGCCTTTTGAATGGAAAAATAATATGGAAATTGAACAAAGGAGCATGCTAGTTCTTTTTAACCGTGAATCCCATGGTGGTAATTTCATTGTCAAATGAATTTGAGATTATTGTTTTTGCACTTGCCTCGTCCTTTTCAGAAGAAGAAAGATGATAATAATTATCGCCATTTCTAGGCTGTGAGTTTGTAGCGAACGATAGAAAGCTCATTCCAGCTAGATCAATGGCTAGTGAAATTAACCATGGTTTCCATGACTGGATTCCACACCTTCTAATGAACAAGACATATATCAAAGGTCTCAAAATAAAAAGCACCTCTCCTGACAAAAATAACTGACCAGAGAGCCCCTTCTGGAACCAAACAGTAGAAAGTGTCTGCTTTGCAACTGAAAGAGATGCAAAAAAGAATACCCTGCATAAATCAATCTTGTGCACATACATTGAAAATGATAGTGTATGTACAACTTAGAAAAATGCACAATACCAGCAGTCTGTGAACCCCGATGAAGCTTGTTTAACCATACTTGATCTGATAGCATTTTTGCATTCTCACCGAAGCAGCTTAATGCAGATATGGCTCTTCCTTCTAGATTCTGAGGTATTGCACCGTAACGTTCATGAATATAACCAGGTATATTAGATCCACCAGCCATTGTGGCATCCCCAATCCTTCTATTATAGTCTTCTGAAACCCTCTCATCACTGTTAACTATTTCACCTCCTTGTAAGAGAATCTTGTATCCACTATCGCGAAAAGAAGCTAATCTAACAAAAGCCCTGTATAACATTGACCATGTTGAAGTCAAAGCAAAAGGGAACTGCAAAGCCTTGAGAAAGATGAGCGTAGTGAAGTGACAATTTTACTTTACTGCCTCTGTTAATGCAAGATAATTCCACTTGTGCTTTTCGCCAACAAAATGCTCAGCTGCAACTTCTCAACAACCGTCTCCGCATCTTTGAGCATCTTTGAGGTCCCTTATTTTTATTAATTTTGATGGGTGTAAGTGACACATTTAATAAAGGGAAAATGTATATAAATAATAATAAATTCCCATACAAATACACGCCATCATTACCTAACTCTTCTTTAGTCCCCTCCCCCTTATGGATACTTATAGAAGAAAAGAAACTTGCATAAGCTTCACCTCTTAAACTTTTGTAAAATACCAAACTAGATCCAGCTATTTGTTCTGCTAAATACGGATTCACGTAGCTGGTATTCAGCTGACTCAAAAAATTTTACTATTTTTAAGCAACACACAAGAGGAGAGCTTAGTGCAATATTTGATCTTAAATACAAACTTTGGTAACGCTAAATATCAGTTTGGTTGTTAAAATTCTCTTAATTAATAGCTACTTCATTCTAGATCATGATTGTGGAAATGATGCCCATTTTCCAACCTTAATTGGGTCAATTACCCCTTTTTCCCCAGTGTCCATGAATGATTACGTCTATTTCAACCAGATCCACCATTCTAGTGATCAGACAAATAAGATAGCATATTGACACCAGCACTGGACCAGTCTCAGGAGAAGAATCTGTTGTGAATCATGATCTGATTGAACATAGATGAAATAAAGACATGAATACCAAACAATTTCATTTGGATGTTTTAACAGAGAGACAGACATGCTAGAAACCAAGAGTGGTGAGCTCAACATACCGAAGAGCAGCTTCCCTAGCAGCATTTCGGACTTCAGGCTTCTCAGTTCTCTTCTTCTGAATCACCTCTAAAGTAGCACCAACTATTGACCTAGAATAAGGCTTTTTGGTAGTCCGACGCTTTTTCTTCACAGCTTCAGCATGAATATCCTAAAACATGGAAACAAAAGCAAATAGCGAAACAACCATGGGTAATACAGCATGGGCAATTATGCAAACACAGATCAGCAGAATCACCTTCTTATGCTGCTTGCGGTACATTGCTGTCCAGGTGAGTTTTGCAGGCTTAAGTCGGTTGTGAAAATACCTCTTGCATTTTGAATTCGAAAAAAGAAAAACCTGCAATGATAAGTGCATATCTTGAGGAAGGTTCAATGTCATCCCTGAGAGAATTAAGCACAAATTCTTCGATACAGTAAGGTACAAACTAAACCACACTACAATCAGACAAGGAAGTTCATGATCAAGGAGAATTAAAGATTTATGTGGAGAATCATGGTTGCCAAAATCTGCTGACAGTGATACAGAAAATCCACTTAGGATTTTTCTAAGATTTCATCCAATGAAGATTACGAAGTTTAGAAAATCTCATTAGAAAATTAAGAGCAACTGCAATGGATGTGGCGTTATAACGCCCACAGTGGTCGACCACTGATCGACCACCACCACATTTGAATTTTATAACAATTCAACCGTAGTGACTACGTGGGACCCACCCACTGTCCCGATTAACACGTTCAATGTTCTGAACGTGTTAAAAACTCTTCCACGTCCTTTCCTCTTTCTTCCACATCACCCTATTAACGCGCGATTAACGCGCGTTGCGGATTAATGGAGACAATTGTAGTTTGATTGAATTGAGTCAAAAATTAACAATAACAGGCTAAAATTTAGTCAAATTGAAATGACTGATAAAATTTGACTCATGGAGCCTTCATGTTTATCCCAGTTTGATTTATAACAAACTCACACGGGTAGAATCAATTTTTGGCACCTAGTTGAGTTGCTCAGCCTAGCCACCAGCAGGTGCAATTTCCTGACTGGTCCCCACAACCAGAGTGAAGTTGCTTTATAGTTTAATTAATTAAACCCACTTCTGTTTATCAATTGCACCTAATAATAAACTTGTATTTCAAGATTAAATTCATTCTGATGAAAATAATTATCAGTATCAATAAACTCAAATATCTTTAGTAATCAACCTGTTCTTTTCCTCATTCAAATGATAACATCTCAAGAGAAAAGGGGATCTAAGATACTCTTATTCATTAACCTAGACAATAAAATCTTTATAGCAAACATAATCATATCGATATAGATGTTAGTCAATCTCTCTCCATGCAAGTAACCTCATTTTCTTATTCAATCTTCTTTTTCCAGGGAACTCACACACTCTAAGTTCTTTGTCATTCCTAATCTACTTGATTTTCCCTTTTTTAGCAATCTAGTGTTATATAGTAATCTACACTAAAATGTGATTTTATTACTTTGTTATCCGTATAGTTATATGATATGTAACGATACATTGTAGCCATTTTTCTTAAGCTTCTGGAATTTCTTTGGTAATCTTATATACAAAATAATTTTACTATATTTTCTATCTTTTTAGGAAAAAAATACCTAGCAATTCCATTTAACCGATCCTACCAATCTAAGACGGCCAATATTTTAGATTCTCTAACCATCTGATCTCCAGGTGCTGAATTTGACAACCATGCAAAGAATAATGAACACATTATATAACTGCTGAGCAACATCACTGAAATTTCATTACCTGAGAATCAGAACGCACAAATCGAATACCCTTTCCAGGATATATCTTGGCACCACTGAAGCGGCAGAGTTCAGTTCTATGCATAAATCAGACAGAAGCAGCCATGAGTATGCTATTAAAATTAACACAATAGGTATGCTGCACCACAAAACGAGTAACAAACAAATAAGCACCAAAGAAAGGAAACATAGCTTTCTATCACTGGAAAATAACAGGAACCTATACAATATGAAATCAATTAGTAAAGAATAAATGCCAAGACTATATTTGTTCTCACTCGTGGAAATGATATAATTTCTCATATTTCACTTCCTTTTTATATGATGATTTTGGAATTGGATGATGTGGTTTTTCTTAGGACTAACAACTCTAAGTGCCATTCCTAAAAACGCAAGCTTCCGCAATCGGTATATATATATATATTTGGGTGAAGAGTTGTGAGTAAATAAGCACAATCAAAATCTACAGAAAGTAAACTACGACATGATCAATGGAAAATCAGTCACAGGAGGAAGTTTAATCTTTTACAAGTTCTCTGTCAGCGAAACAATTCATTTCGTTCAAACATCATTGTTTTTACAGAACAACTTGTCCTTCCATAAATATATCTTGGTTTTCTCAAACATGCAAAATAAGTGAGAGACCCTTGAGACAAACATATCAAAATGACCTCCGAATTTCATTTAAAATTTGATATACGACAAAAAAGCATGACAAGAGTCTTAAAAATCAGCGTATTGTAGTGCTAATTCTTCTTGTCTTGATCATATCAACTGACAAAAACAAAAATGGTGAGATAAAAAAAGGCCTTTTCGATAAACCAGCCTGCCATAGATTGGGATGAAGAGAATCAATCTACGGGGAGAAAAAGGAAGACAAAAAAAATCGTACTTTAGGACCATGTCCGCAGCTGCTGCTCCCTCGCCCGCAAAACGGAAACCCTATTGACGCGTATATGGACCAGTGAGAGGGGAGGTCAAGTGGCCTTTTATACTCCCCTCCCGTTAATTAGCCTTTGAACAATTGACAATTGGCCCAAATATGGCCCAATAATTAGCCTTTTATACAAAAAAGAATGCTACTTGATTATAATTAATAACTAGTATTTCACCCGTGCAATGCACGGGATATTTTTTTATATAATTAATAATTAAAATTAGTAAGTATGAGCGTTTAAATAAATAATTAAAATATAAATAACAATGATAACAACTAATTAATTTTTTTTTTTGCTCGACACATTTGTAGAACGATAACAACGGTTCTTCACCTATTTTTTCCAAGTATGTCATGATGTCATTGACAAAGTCTCCTCACAAAGTATATGATATCTTATTGTTCCTGAAAATAATAAATAATTGATTATTAAAAAATATTAAAATATTAGATGTTTCACGTAGCTGGTATTCAGCTGACTCAAAAAAAAGTTTACTATTTTGAGCAACACACAAGAGAAGAGCTTACTGCAATATTTGCTCTTAAATGCAAACTTCGGTAACACTAAATATCAGTTTGGTTGTTAAAATTCTCTTAATTAATAGCTACTTCATTCTAGATCATGATTGTGGAAATGATGCCCATTTTCCAACCCTAATTGGGTCAATCCCCCCTTTTTTTCCCAGTGTCCATGAATGATTACGTCTATTTCAACAAGATCCACCATTCTAGTGATCAGACAAATAAGATAGCATATTGACACCAGCACTGGACCAGTCTCAGGAGAAGAATATGTCATAATGTCATTGATTGAACATAGATAAATTAAAAGAATAATAAAACAATTTCATTTAGATGTTTTAACAGAAGATAAAATCAAGAGTGGTGAGCTCAACATACCGAAGAGCAGCTTCCCTAGCAGCATTTCGGACTTCAGGCTTCTCAGTTCTCTTCTTCTGAATCACCTCTAAAGTAGCACCAACTATTGACCTAGAATAAGGCTTTTTGGTAGTCGACGCTTTTTCTTCACAGCTTCAGCATGAATATCCTAAAACATGGAAACAAAAGCAAATAGCGAAACAACCATGGGTAATACAGCATGGGCAATTATGCAAACACAGATCAGCAGAATCACCTTCTTATGCTGCTTCCGGTACATTGCTGTCCAGGTGAGTTTTGCAAAGTCGGTTGTGAAAATACCTCTTGCATTTTGAATTCGAAAAAGAAAAACCTGCAAAAAGTGCATATCTTGAGGAAGGTTCAATGTCATCCCTGAGAGAATTAAGCACAAATTCTTCGAACAGTAAAAAAATACAATCAGACAAGGAAGTTCATGATCAAGGAGAATTTATCAAACTTAAAATATTGAACACATGAATTAAAGATTTATGTGGAGAATCATGGTTGCCAAAATCTGCTGACAGTGATACAGAATCCACTTTGAATTTTTCTAATATTAGTCATCCAATAAATTAACTTATCAAAAGAAAATCTCATTAGAAAATTAATGGAGACAATTGTAGTTTGATTGAATTGAGTCAAAAATTAACAATAACAGGCTAAAATTTAGTCAAATTGAAATGACTGATAAAATTTGACTCATGGAGCCTTCATGTTTATCCCAGTTTGATTTATAACAAACTCACACGGGGAGAATCAATTTTTGGCACCTAGTTGAGTTGCTCAGCCTAGCCACCAGCAGGTGCAATTTCCTGACTGGTCCCCACAACCAGAGTGAAGTTGCTTTATAGTTTAATTAATTAAACCCACTTCTGTTTATCAATTGCACCTAATAATAAACTTGTATTTCAAGATTAAATTCATTCTGATGAAAATAATTATCAGTATCAATAAACTCAAATATCTTTAGTAATCAACCTGTTCTTTTCCTCATTCAAATGATAACATCTCAAAAGAAAAGGGGATCTAAGATACTCTTATTCATTAACCTAGACAATAAAATCTTTATAGCAAACATAATCATATCGATATAGATGTTAGTCAATCTCTCTCCATGCAAGTAACCTCATTTTATTATTCAATCTTCTTTTTCCAGGGAACTCACACCCTCTAAGTTCTTTGTCATTCCTAATCTACTTGATTTTCCCTTTTTTAGCAATCTAGTGTTATATAGTAATCTACACTAAAATGTGATTTTATTACTTTGTTATCCGTATAGTTATATGATATGTAATGATACATTGTAGCCATTTTTCTTAAGCTTCTGGAATTTCTTTGGTAATCTTATATACAAAATAATTTTACTATATTTTCTATCTTTTTAGAAAAAAAAATACCTAGCAATTCCATTTAACTGATCCTACCAATCTAAGACGGCCAATATTTTAGATTCTCTAACCATCTGATCTCCAGGTGCTGAATTTGACAACCATGCAAAGAATAATGAACACATTATACAACTGCTGAGCAACATCACTGAAATTTCATTACCTGAGAATCAGAACGCACAAATCGAATACCCTTTCCAGGATATATCTTGGCACCACTGAAGCGGCAGAGTTCAGTTCTATGCATAAATCAGACAGAAGCAGCCATGAGTATGCTATTAAAATTAACACAATAGGTATGCTGCACCACAAAACGAGTAACAAACAAATAAGCACCAAAGAAAGGAAACATAGCTTTCTATCACTGGAAAATAACAGGAACCTATACAATATGAAGTCAATTGGTAAAGAATAAATGCCAAGACTATATTTGTTCTCACTCGTGGAAATGATACAATTTCTCATATTTCACTTCCTTTTTATATGATGATTTTGGAATTGGATGATGTGGTTTTTCTTAGGACTAACAACTCTAAGTGCCATTCCTAAAAATGCAAGCTTCCGCAATCGGTATATATATATATATTTGGGTGAAGAGTTGTGAGTAAATAAGCTCAATCAAAATCTACAGAAAGTAAACTACGACATGATCAATGGAAAATCAGTCACAGGAGGAAGTTTAATCTTTTACAAGTTCTCTGTCAGCGAAACAATTCATTTCGTTCAAACATCATTGTTTTTACAGAACAACTTGTCCTTCCATAAATATATCCTGGTTTTCTCAAACATGCAAAATAAGTGAGAGACCCTTGAGACAAACATATCAAAATGACCTCCGAATTTCAATTAAAATTTGATATACGACAAAAAAGCATGACAAGCGTCTTAATAATCAGGGTATTGTAGTGCTAATTCTTCTTGTCTTGATCATATCAACTGACAAAAACAAAAAAGGTGAGATAAAAAAAGGCCTTTTCGATAAACCAGCCTGCCATAGATTAGGATGAAGAGAATCAATCTACGGGGAGAAAAAGGAAGACAAAAAAAATCGTACTTTAGGACCATGGCCGCAGCTGCCGCTCCCTCGCCCGCAAAACGGAAACCCTATTGACGCGTATATGGACCAGTGAGAGGGGAGGTCAAGTGGCCTTTTATACTCCCCTCCCGTTAATTAGCCTTTGAACAATTGACAATTGGCCCAAATATGGCCCAATAATTAGCCTTTTATAAAAAAAAAGAATGCTGCTTGATTATAATTAATAATTTAAAAAAAATAAAGGTAAAATACAATACTTTCTAAGATCTCACGTGGTGGCTTTAAGATGGTAATTTTATTGATGACATTAAATATAATTTAAGGCAGGACCTTGAAACTTTGGAATATGTGGTATTTCAAAGATGGTAATATTTAATTTGTGTAACTTAAATCATGGAGTGTTGCACAAATTAAGTCTAACGATATCAATATCATTTAAATTCTAAGATGAATTTTTAATTAATATTGTAAAAGATGGAAAGTATCATCAAAGAGAGCACTAATCTTTTCACGATTTTCAAAATCTCTTCAATGTCATAAATATCAAAATTGAATAATATCGATGAATCTTCATTTTTTAATTTATATGGTAATCTTTAATTAAGGTCATTTCAATTATTAATAACATTTTATTAGCTTTGCAACATTAAATGATACTTTTACAATCAAATATGGTAATCTTTACCATATATAAGTTTTAGATATAACTCAAATCATTTAAATCAGACAAAAATGAAAAATAAATACTTTATTGAATTAAAAAATCATACTATTTGTGTAAAACAATTATAATGATAATTCAAAGATAAATATTTCTCAACTAATATTTGATATGTAATACATAATTATTTAAATACATTAACTAATGCTACATCATAACTTAATTAAAAATAAAATGTATGTCCGTTCGAGTCGTAAAAAATCACATGGCAGATTAATTATTTTCATATAGATAAATATTAGGTCCCCAAAAATTAGGTTCCTTAAATTGTTTACGTATAGATAAATATTAATTGTATGAAAGATTTTTGCGGTCCTAACTTTGTTTCATGTATATGTCTATAATTAATGTTTAGGCGGGAAATTTTAACCACAATTTATATATATATAAAAAAAAATAACTTTAAGAATATTCATTTCTATTAGAATACACACACAATTTATATACATTAAAAAATAAATCTTAAAATATTCATTTCTTTTAGAATTCTATATAGACACTCATATCCTCTAACAAACTCCAAAGACAATCATCCAAAGAAGACAACAATTAAAAGGAAGGATCCAAGTTAATGGTCAAATTTAAAATTTATAAAATAAGGCGGGTCAATCTGAACATATACCGAATTCCCCAAATTCCCACCTAAAAGGCAAAAACTTTTCAAAATCACCCCTAATCGCGCAATAATTACAGTTAATTAACCACGTGCCTCTCAACTTTTCCTAATTAACAATTAACTAATGAGGCAGCTAGCAAGAAGAATCATTACGTGCAAGAAAAGGTCTCATCAGCGCTTTGGTGAAAGAGGTTTCGTGGTTAACTACTACTCTTTTTATTATTATTATTATTGATTTTTTTTCTAAAATAAATTTATATATTTGAATATAAATATAATAAACTAAATTAATCATAAAGGCTAAGGTACATCACCCAACCATATCAAAATAAAATATTTATGATAGATAATTACTTTTGATAAGAGTACTATTAATAAAAAAGATCACCGAACATCTTACGACTATTATCGATGATAAAAAATGAATCAATAAGCTCAATGGGCCCTCCAAGATGGCCCTCACTTTTTGAAATAAAGATAAATCATGAAATTTTTGCTCTTAATAATAGTAGTGTCTGCAAAGGAAGTGAGACGACTAATGAGACTTTTACATCCGTTGAAAATTGATTTATTACCTATCGGTGACAACGCTTTTGTAGAAATCATTTGTGCTGGTTCGTGGAGGCATCTTATGATTATTTTTCTGTAAAAGATAGAATCTGCTACCTCTGCGATCCCACACGATCGGACTCATGATCATATGTGAGAAGATAAATTAAGAAACTGTAATTGAATCTTATGGCTATTTTGAATCTTATAAGATGAGCCTAATGTTAGCTTTACTCTAAGGTATAGATAGAAGAAGAAAGGAATCTAAACAAAAAGGTCAAAAAGAGAAAAAGAAGGGGGAAACAAAGAAAGAGGGGTCCACAATGAGGTCATCAGAGTTGATTAAAAGAGAAAGTTTGTTCGGTTGAATTTTAGATAGATAAAAAAATAATCTACAAACAAAATTTTTAATTTATTCATTATTTTTTTTACAATTAGTAAATAGAGAAAAAGTATCTCAATCATGAATCTCCATCCTTATCAATCCTTTAACAATGACTTAGATTCAATACCTAAAGGTCAATTTAAAATCCTCTATTTCAGATGTCTTTGGAGTATTTCTTTTCCTTTTCTTTTCGTCCAGCAGAAGAAAGAAAGATTCAACCAATTCTGCGTTTTGGTTGTGTACAAATCCAGTCAAATCGCTCCTCCTCTCCATGGATTTGACGAAATCAACTCGTTTTCGATAAAAAAAAATTCACCATTGGAATCGATCGACCATCTCCGCGCTTACAAATATCTCTGAAGAAACTTTCCTTTCCTCTCAATATCACAAATCGTGCGTGTAGCCGCCATGGGGAATTGCTTGGGG
This sequence comes from Curcuma longa, assembly GCF_044706935.1. Taxonomy (NCBI): domain Eukaryota; kingdom Viridiplantae; phylum Streptophyta; class Magnoliopsida; order Zingiberales; family Zingiberaceae; genus Curcuma; species Curcuma longa. The sequence continues at coordinate 1,005,866 of NW_027435604.1, read as the reverse complement.
TTCTTTTCTTCCTCGAGGAAGCAGCTGGCGAGAGCGGCAGCAGAAGGCGACGCAGAGGGAGCGAGGAAGTTGCTGGAGGCGAAGCCAGGCCTGGCCAGATCCTCTGGCTTCTCCTCTCCCCTGCACATTGCTGCTGCAGGAGGCCACTTTGAGGTATCATCCAACAGTTTGAGATCGAGAGGGGAAAAAAAGGGGAAAATAATGAGCTGAGAATTCATTCGATCTGATTCGCAGATTGTGCTGCTGCTGCTCGAGCATGGAGCAGGCGTGAACTCCAGGAACTTCTACGGACTGGTGAGTTACTTCCAGACGTCTCCCTCCCTCTTGTTTAACGCATTCAAGCACTGAAGCAAATCTCCTCTCGTCTCGAAGACGCCGTTGATGGAAGCGTGCCGCAGCGGCTGCTGGGAGGCGGTGCAGGCTCTGCTCGTGTTCGATTGCGACGTACGTGCTGCCGCTCGACTCTGTTTTGGATTTAGGGTTCCATTTGGGGGTTTCTGCAAACCCTGAAACGATTTCTTCTTTGTTTTTTTTCCCCGAAGGTTTCGAAGGCTTCGTACTGGAACGGCCGGACCGCACTCCACTACGCGGCTGAGGGTGGGCACGCGGCGTGCATCAGGCTGCTCGTCGCAGGGTTTCTGTCTGCAGGGGGGGACGAAGCCAAGCTCCCTGGTTTCGTAAACCAGGCCGCGAGCAGCGGCGTCACAGCTCTCCATTTGGCTGCGTTGAGTGGAAACGCAGACTGCGTGCGCCTGCTGCTCGACCTGCACGCTGCCGTCTCAGCTGAGGCACTCTGTCTCTCCTCCCCCGCGGCAGCCTCGATAGGTTAGTTGATCAATTTCACCATTTTATCAAATGCTTGATTCATAGCTAACATTGAACTCGATAACTTGTACCAACTTCGTCTTCTCCTACTGTGTGACAGGAGCTGGAAGCACTCCTTTGCACTATGCAGCATCCACTGGAAACCTCAAGAGTTGTCAGGTTGGCAAGCTCTCATTTCATAACCTCGCTGTGATTCTAAATTGATCTTGTTGCATCTTTGTTTAGGTTCTTATTGCTAGAGGAGCAAGCAGGTCAGCAGTGAACAGCCATGGGTATTCTTCTTCTTCTTCCTTCTTCCTTCCTGTGCTCACTTTGTGCCCTTCTAACTCTTATTCGTTCAGGTACCTTCCAGTTGACGTTGCTAAGTCATGTGGCTGGATTGAGCTCGTCCCATTACTGTCGATCAATTCCAATCTGACAGTTCCTGACTTCCCTGCATCACTCTGTCCATCACTGGTTCTGGCAAACATCATAAAACTAGCAAGGTCGCTACTAAATTTACAGTTCGATAAACACTCTCATTTAATCTGAAAATCACTTAATCTTTTCTCAGGCAACAGGGAATGCCCTCACCAGCTGCGCCCCCGCCCGGTGATGACTCTGATCCATGTGCTGTCTGCCTAGAAAGAGCTTGCACTGTGGCTGCCGAAGGTTGTGGCCATGGACTCTGCATCAGGTGTGCGCTGTGCCTTTGCTCGACGAGCAGCACCATCAAGTGCGAGAGCGAGGGGTCTGCACCACCACCACCTGCCGCGGTGCCTTGTCCTATGTGCAGAGAAGGAATTGTGGCGTTCAGAAGGCTTCCTTCTGTCGCAGTGAGGGAGGTCAGAATCACTGTAGGTGGCCATGGAGAAAGTGCCCTGTCTCCACTGAGGAAGCAGTCTACAGTGGTTCCCATCGAAGAGGCCGCCTTAACTGAAACAGTGTAGACCAGTTCATTTCTTCTTTTGTTTCTTTTGTCACAAATGGGGGTGTCTTCGTATACCAATTGTTGATTTTAACGGCAGTCTGTGAGAAAGTATAGGTTGAGAAAATTATACTCCTAAGAGTATAAATTCAAGTCACGAAAATAATTTCTTACAATTCGATTGAGTAATACTGTGTACAATAGATTACACATAATGAAATTTTCTTTTGGATCTTGTATTAATGAGAATTTCGTACACCGAATTACCGTTTAGTTGACTTGGCTCCCGAATAGCTATCAAACATGAGCAACGCTTGTTTAAGATCACCGACCAATTCATCAATGATAAAATTATTATCGTATAATTCAGTAATCATGAATTCAAATTTGGAAGCAAGAGTAAAATTGCATAAAATGAGCCCTTATTTGAGATCTCACGTTGGTGAAAATTTTGTGTAGCGGATTACTCTTCAGTTGACTTGTTCTTGTTCTTGAATAGCTCTTAAATAGTTAAATTATATATATAGTTGAAATAAAGTATCAAATAAATCTAAAAATATGCGGCGAGCTTTAAAATTAGTACTTTTGCAATTAACTCTTAAATTTAATAAAATAGGCAAATCGATCCATTGACTTCTTTCCTGTGATTGTTGTTCTCTCAGATCCCCATTTCATCTAGGTTTTCTAGTTCCAGCAGTGCAGAGCAAGCTTCGATCTGCGTCTCGATTATCAATTCTCTCGTTGGATCTTCTTCGCCGGAATGTTTTGGTTGAGTTCCTTCGATCGCGTCCTCGTTGGTGGCGCGGACGCCATCGACCCCTTTCCTCTCGTGGCCGCCGGCGGCGACCAAGGCCGCAGCGGCGTCGGCGGCCTCAGGAGGTCCCGATTTAATGGCGCGGCCTGGTTCCTCCGCCGCGCCGGCAACCGGCGCGCAATGCGGGAGCCGTCGCTGTTGGTGCGGGAGTCTGCGGCGGAGCAACTGGAGGAGCGGCAGAGTGGGTGGGCCTACTCCCGTCCCGTCGTGCTGCTTGATATCCTTTGGAACGTGGTGTTTGTGGCTGCGGCGGCCGGGGTCCTGGCCCTGAGCCGGGATGAGGCCCCGTCGATGCCACTGAGGCTGTGGATTGGCGGGTACGCTCTCCAGTGCGTGTTCCACATTGTCTTCGTCTGCGTTCAGTTCCGGGGGAGGCGTCTGCTGCGGGACGTAGAGGAAAGAGGCGGTTGGAGTTGGTGGAATTTGTCTCTGACTCCTTCTAGGGAGGTGGTGGAAGCAAGGGGTTTCGATGTTCACCAGAGTCAGAATGAGGGTGCCAAAAGGTAAGAAAAAACTGATTCAACTTCCCTGATTGTTTTGTCTGTTAGGGTTTATCATAATATTTGTTCCTGTGCTTATCTGTTACTCTACTATGATGATGATTTTACTCCCTGCAATGAGTAGCTGAATCAATACCAACCATCTTCAAACATGTTTTCTGTGAAAATTTAGGAAAAAAAAAGAATCTTGTTGAGCTTTACCTTGCAATTCAGGATGGATAACTTGTGTGCTTGTTTATCATACACTTCGTCAAGCTCTCAATGAGCTCAACTTAGTAAAGTCGGAAGCTCTTCCTCATAGACAATCTCAAACTCAATCTTATAAACAAACTATATATTAACTGAGTCAAATCCAGATTCAAGAAACTGATATACACAATGTCATTGATTATGCTTAATTGTATTAATAGATAGATGTAGAGATTTAGCAGTATTTCTTGGTTGCATTATGTGTTCTCATGATGTCAATGTGTTTAGGATTTTTAGCTTAGAAGTTAGAACTTGTCACACGAACACTTTTGGGAATTGTTAGATCTGGCCTTTTGCTACTCAATCAGATCTTAACTTTTTACTGCATTTTGTTTCAGTGTCTTCTGCTAAATGAGTGTCGTTGCTTATACATATGTTTGTTTTCCTCAAGCTTGTTTACTCTATTTACTTTTAAATATTGAACGAACATAAAAGAACTTCTATTGAGCCGAGCTTTTTCATGAACATCTTTTTCATTTAGAACCCTTTACCAAGCTGTTAACTGCTTCCTTTTCTCTCTCTATCTTCTTCCTCCTTTATATTTTCTTTTTCCTCTTTCTTTCATCTTCCTCCCTCATTCCCTCTTTATTCCTGGGATGTGCTGCCAGCTCTAGGAATGATGGTTGAGATTCAAGAATAACAATGAAGGGAGGAAGAAAGATAAGAGGGAGAAAGAAAAGAGAATAAAGGGAAAGAAAAAGAAATATAAATTATTAAACAGTAATTTTTATTACAAATTTTGGCTTGGTGCTTAATTAGCATATTTTTTGCTGTTGTAAAAAAAAATTGATGAATGTACTTGATTAAAACATTTACATGGTGCACTTGATTATTACCAAAAAAAAAATTATCAATTTGAAACTTTTGACATAGTTTCCATACAATTTATGTAGTTAACTGTTGTATTTATTCAAACCCAAATTTTCCACTCTTTCCATTAAATGAACAAATCTTAATGTATTTTATAGATAGAATATAAGCACCTTGCTTCACTCAAGCAAGCAGCTAAGCTTGTCCCTAATGACTCCCACAATACAAGGACATTGGTAAGCACCTTGCTTCACTCAAGCAAGCAGCTAAGCTTGTCCCTAATGACTCCCACAATACAAGGACATTGGTGCCTTGAAGCACCTAGTGCTTTAGCACATTGATGCCAAGTTGATCAAGGACCAGCATCTTTTTAACTGAGATGTCAATGTTTAGTATCCATATTGACTATGACAAAACTCTTACCTAGTTCTTATAATGCTTCTATTCTGATGTTTCCTATGACCTAGTTTTAGGTCTTGGGGGTTGTATACTGATTTTACTTATATCACCTTTTTATTTGTAGTGTTGCTAAATATCTGGAGTCTACAAATACTTTTTTCTCTTTCATATGGTGGATCCTTGGATTTTACTGGGTATCAGCTGGAGGCCAAGCTTTGACACGGGATGCACCACAACTATACTGGTTATTCCCTATATTTAGACTATTTGATTATTATACAATTGCTTCTGACTTACATTTTTTGTTCTTCTGGATGTGTTTTTGCAGGCTTTGCATAGTTTTCCTGGCATTCGATGTGTTCTTTGTCCTCTTTTGTGTTGCCCTGGCATGTGTCATTGGCCTAGCTGTTTGCTGTTGCCTACCTTGTATCATTGCAATTCTTTATGCTGTTGCAGATCAGGTATCTCAAACAATGACAACCTATTCTAGGTTAATATATTAACATCAGAAGTATTTTTTGTTTCAAATAGGTTAGCTTCTTTGTGTTCTATAATGGCTAATGCAATTTATTCTTGGTTGTTTTCTGTTCCCCTGTCATCATGCTTCTTTTTCATTTAAATATTTTGATTAAACAAAGGCATTCTTCTAGCTTATATGAGCAAGATCAGCACAGTATCTTGAATGCTGAATGCAACAATTTGCCAGTATATTGTCCAATTGATTCTATCAAAGAGTCCAAAGCTTTTAGGTTAATTGTGAAGATCAAACATAAAGACGCATGGCTAACTCAACCTAGGCGATGTGTGCATAACACATGTAGGTTGCAGTTTTCATAAACTTATTGAATTGTGAGCTATGTATCTTCTGAATTATTTGAGACTGCCTGTTCCAAACTACTCATTAGTATATTCTTTTCTCCTTTTGAAGCAAGAAGGTGCATCTGATGAAGATATCTACCAACTTCCCAAATACAGATTCCAAAGGGCAGGCAACTCTGAAAATCTAAGCGCTGGATTAGCAAGAACTGTATGTGGAATGATGATCGAGTGTGGCACTGATTCTCCTATTGAGCATGTTATATCCCCAGAGGATGCAGTAAGCCTTCTTCATCGATGTCTCATTGCAGTTCATGGTTTGTTTGATTGTGGGGGCCAGGGCCCTGCAATCATTTGTGTTCTATCTTCTCTTTTCTCTTTTCTATTTTGTTCATCTTTATCCTTCACTTTTCCACTTCCCTCTCAATTGTTCCGATGCTGAAATTACGACTTAAACCCACCAAAATTTGGTCATACTCTTAATCTGGAAACCAGTTCAAGCACTATAGAGAAATTAGCAAACATTCAATTAGTTCTTATGATGCCTTCGACTTTTTGCAAATTATATTGAAGCTGAAACTCTTTATGTTGACAGATCTAACATATACAATCTGAAAATCATATTTCCTCGCATGTTTTCCTTCTAAAGATCAGTAACCATGCAAATGGCTGCTCAGTGTTCTTGCCTATACATATCTGCTAATTGTTGTTCTCGCAGGAGTGCTGCATCTGCCTTTTGCCCTACAATGATAGAGATGAGTTGAGAGAGCTTCCTTGCAGGCACCACTTTCACCGGCATTGCGTCGACAAATGGCTACACATCAACGCCACTTGCCCCTTGTGCAAATACAACATCATCAAGAGCAACAACCAAGCGATGGAGGAAGAGGTATAGGGGAAAGGTACTCGACCACCCTCAAATCCTTCCATTCTAATTTAATGTATGCCAAGTGTTTATAAGATGCGCGCGCGTGCCTAAGTTTGTATATTTATTGTGTCTAATTTTTCATGTAAATTGTCGAATGTGAGTAGTGGTTGTATCGACACATGACAGATCTAATAAGAAGATGATCGGGTAGGGTTGTTTTGTTGGAAGCTTTCAATCACCAGGTTAAGGTAGATGATGCTTTGACACTGTTCATATTTTCCAGACTGGGAGGCAAAAAGGCGATTATTGTCGGTCGCATTGCTACAATGACTTCGCCATTCGAATCATTCTAGGGTTAAAACTAAGAAGAAGTTTCATGTCCAACCTTCCAGTAAACAAAGTCCCCATTTGAATTAATTTTTAAAATATTATGAATATTAATTATTTATTTTTTGAGTCGCGAGCATCAACTTGGGCAAGGTCTCGAAGTTGTTCCTGGAGCTCCCGCCGGGCACCGCGGCCGCCATGGCTGCCTCTTTCAGATCCTTCGCCGGCGCCCTCAGCTTCTTTGAGAAGGAGGAATTGAGGGATTTAACTTCCTTTGCAAAGGACTCGATGGGGCGTTGAGAGGCATTGCCGTGTATTGCAGGTATACATTGTAGTATATGATAATTGAAGCCTGGCCTTAGTGTATAAGAGATGGTGGTCATATAGGATCAAACCGAACTACCTACCATATGTATACCGATCGGCTTTAAACTAATATGGGTCGTCAATGTCCACTTGGAGTGTCGAAGTCAGGCACGGGCATGGAAGAGGTAGATACAGAGTCCAAGTATCAATTGGTTAGGTCAGTTAAGTTCTCTCGAGTAAAAGCCAAACATAAAGAAAGATGACCAATTTTAAGACAACATGGTACACATGGAGTTGAAGAGCTTCAAATCTTCATTCAACAAGTTCATTGTAGCAACTCCGCGACCGGCTTGTTGATAGCTCTCCAATTGCTCGAACTACTACACAGAGGAGAATGAATGGCAGAGTAACAAGTGTTCAAAATGAAAGATGGCTGCTGATAGATACCTTAAGTACTTGTAGAGACCGAAATGAAACATGTCTTGCGATTGAATTATGGTTCATCATTCTATTTCCTCAGCAGAAATGGTTTCAAAATTTCCATCTTAAAGCAGAAATCAAGCGCAACAGCAGCAGCGAGGAATGTGAAGATATTCTCAGACACATGAAGTGCTCCATTTATTGAGAATGAGATGAGGCTTTCAGTATCTAATTGGAATGTCTTTATGGCTTCTACCTCGGAGAGACCTGCATGTTCATTTTGATTTCTTCTCAGCTATAAAAAAAAAAATACCAAACAGGAATGAAAATATGTCAGGAAGATGTTAGAGGTCTATACCCTTAATGACACCGAAGGCTGCACATGCCCCGGTTTTGAGTTGAAAATTATCCAAATCTCCTCTTACTGTATAACGGAAAGTAACTCCAAATAAAGCACAGGTAATAGAAACAACAGCCAGGTGAAGGATAAGTTCAGGATAGCTTGTAGCTTGATACAGAGAAATAGGGGTACTAGCAAGTGTGCCAGTCACAGCAGAAATTAGAGCAGCCTTTGCTGATTCTAATCTCTCTCTATCTTTATCAATAACTTCAGAGGACCCATAGATGTTATTGTTCTCATCTAGATTTGCTGACAAAGACCTTTGAGCTTCTTCTACCTTTCCCCTAGCTTCTAACAATTCCTTTTGCGATTCTGCAATCTTATTTGAAAACCAAAACCAATGAGTGCAACATGCATTTTTATAGGATAAATGACAAGAGGAATTGTGCAAAATCCTCTTGTGTACTGTTTGAGTTCTATAGCAACCAGGTTAAATTAGTTTCATTTGATCCTTTTGAATTACTAACAAATTGATTGTCTAACTGCTTATCCAAAAATTCAGTTGTTACGAAAGAGACCAATTTTAGATTTATATATTAGGCCACTCCACTTGTCCATGTGGGAACTAGAGAGAGCCTTGATCACACAGTGATGTTAAGCAAGGGTCTAAAATAGTAAGGTTTATGATCTAAGATACAATTTTTTTAGACACAAAAATTGCATGTTCTCTATTCGATACAATGCTTCACACAGTGATGAGCTCAAAACTTTACCACTAGAGAGAGCCTTGATCACTCATATAAGAGATGGAAGTTTTACCTTTTTTGCTATTACCCAATAATATTATACAGTATATAAAACTATTTGATCCATGAGGTAACCATAGATAAAAGGTTCTCTTCTTCGCGCTAAATAGGTGATTTCTTTGGAAAACAGTACAGAAAGAAAAACATTCAATTAGGAGTGGAACTTTGACATAGGTATGATTTTCCAATTCCAAAAAACTAAGCTTCTGCAAAGTTAGTAGGAGAAAAGAACTGGCTTCCCCACCATGCTAGATGTCAAAAACTTCACTTCTTGCCTAAGTAGTGCTAATAAACACATGTAAATCATTCTATCCTAAGCAGGTGATTACCATGCTCTTATTAATGTGGAGCTATCTAATAAATGCTTACAAGGATGTAGGTTCACCAAATGTATGGAATAGACTAATAATGAGCTACAAGTATTATTCTATTTTCCTTCAACAACCAATGCCATTTCCCTATGAAAGGTGGTGAAATTCATTATACTCCACCAATTGTCCATGTTAGTTGCACATTTAGTGAAGTGTGACAATAACAATGTATTAAGACAAGTCATAAAAGTAAAATTGATCCCATTATACCACAAACATATATTAGTATGTCAAATTGTAGAGATTAAAGTAGATGAGGAAATAATCTCGAAGGTGCAGGCTACCAAATTGGTAAAGACTAAAGACTTTGAAAGTTATTGCCAAGGTCCTAAGTTCAAGAACAACCTTCACTAAAAGGAGGGAGACCTTTCTCTCTATAATCTTCCAAATTGTTAGTTGAGCATTCAAAACGATTTCAACACAATGTGTGAGACCGAATTGCGAAGGAATGCAGTTATGTAACTATGTTGCATCTATGAGCATTGCAAATCATCAGATCCAAAACCTTCTCTTTAGCCAATGAAGCAATTAGACAACCAAAACAATCATGAAGGAGATGATTAGCACTATCAGTCACAGGGAGGGAGAGCTCACCTCGGCCTCGCGGCTCTGTAGTTGCCGCAGGTACTCCTTAGCCCTCAAGACCTCCACTTCCTGGCGCTCGATATCAGCAAGCGCCTCCCTCGCCCGGTCCACTCTGGCGGAGGACTTCTCCAGCCCGTCCAGAAGCGCTTTGTTCTCCTCCCTCTGCAGCAATTTCTCCACCATGCCGGATAATGCCTCGTCCGATGTCGACCCAGTTCCCTTTGGGTCAGCGCTGCATAGACACCGCAAAGAGCGAGAGAAGGAGATGAAGCAAGAACGGAAGATTATAGGATTCGAGCTAGGCTTTGACTTGCTGATCCGGAAATGGAGAGGGTCACCGGAGATCAGTAGTCTCTGATCGAGAAGGGAGGAGCGCACGTAGTGGATCGGTGGAGCGATGGCGGTGGGCGGCAGCGACAACATTATAATCCGTAGCGGAGCTGCTCCGGTTTGGGGATACCGCAGAATAGGGTTATGTTTATCGATTTAACGATTCAAGACCCAAAACATACCCGAATCTTGGTTCGATACGACAAGGGAGCACATGCGGGGTCCAGAGTCATGCCCTAGAGAGGGGCAGCCATTATCCAACCGCATAAAGCTCGCCCACCGCTGTGGAGAGTGGAAGGGCAGAACGATGGCGGCTTCTTTGTCAACCATGGCGATGGCCACCGCCCGCTAAGACCATCTCCAATGGGTACCCTTTTACATCAAAATGGTGTAAAAGTAACACCATTTTTCTCCAATGGATACACCAAAATGATATCCATGAACAGTGCAACACCATTTTAGTGCTACACCGTTCACTTGCACCAAAATGGTGCAAGTGTAATATTAATTAATTAATTAATATAAAAATATTTTTAAATGCTAAAAATACTATAAATATTAATGCATTAAGTAGAATAAATTAATGTATTAAATATCACATGCACGAAAATATTTTTAAATATTATAAATTGATATTATTTAATTTAATTGAATTAATTTTGTAAATTTTATATATTATAAATTTATATTAGTTATTAACTTAAATAAGTAATATGTAAAATATTTATTATATTGCTAAGTTTATAAATATTTTAAAATTTATAATATTGGTAATTTCATAACAAACACATATTTAAAATTTTAAAATGCATAAATATAAAATACATTAAAGTAAACATGCATTTAAAGGATCTTTAGATAAACACTTCCTAAAATACATTAAAGTAAACATGCGACAAACATTAAAGTAAACATGCATTTAAAATACATTAAAATGAAGTGTTAGTTGTTTTGTGAAATGTATTTTCAATGAAATGTTAGTTGTTTTGTGAAAATATTTAAAATATTTTATCTTAATTGTTTATGATTGTATATTATCTTTAAATAATAGTATGTATACAAAATTATTTCCACCAAAATTAAGAAGAAAGTACTAATATTTATTTTCTTGTAATTAAAAAATATAATATTATGATCATAATTAAAATTAGTTATTATGTACCATAAAAATATTAATTTTATTAATAATTATGATCATAATAAAAATAGGGAACAAATTAATATATATGTTGAAATTAATATATATTATAAGATGGAAAAATAGAATATTCTAAGGAATATTCTTTTTAGTGTAGGAAATAGTGTCTCTTGGTTGGAGTTGAAAAAAAATTTGGTGTTGAAATGACACTAAATTGGTGTTGAAAGAGCATCAAAATGTGTTTTATGGTTGGAGATGGTCTAAGCCTCGCCTCCTCGCCCCCCAAATCCTGAAGATTCATAGCGCTCATTCGACCACCCTTTCTCTCCGATCCGACCAAATGTTCACTGCCATCTCCATTCCTTCCCGAAGGCTGTCGCTTCCACCCGTTCGATCCGCTGGATCGCCGCCGCATCAGGAGTACGAGACCTTTCCCAGGAGCCTCAAGTCCCGCCTAGCCGCCGGCGAGACCCTCTACGGCCTTTTCCTCCTCAGCGCCTCCCCAACTCTCGCCGAGATTGCGGGCCTCGCCGGCTACGACTACGTCGTCGTCGACATGGAGCACGGCCCCGGGGGCATATCCGACGCCCTCCCCTGCCTCCGAGCCCTCGCCGCCGCGCGCACCCCTGCCGTGCTCCGCCTCCCGGAGCCCTCCGCCGTCTGGGCCAAGAAGGCCCTTGATATAGGCCCCCAGGGCATCATGTTCCCCATGGTCGATTCGCCGTCCGCCGCCGCGCACGCCGTCTCCTGCTGCCGCTTCCCGCCGCGCGGCGTGCGCGGCTCCGCCCACACCGTCGTCCGCGCCTCCGCCTACGGCCTCGACGACGGCTACCTAGCCCGCTGCGAGGAGGAGCTGTTGGTGATGTGCCAGGTGGAGTCGGTGGACGCCGCGTCGGAGATCGAGGCGATCGCCGCCGTCGAGGGGGTCGACGTGGTCCAGATGGGCCCTCTGGATCTGAGCGGCAGCATGGGCTACCTGTGGGATCCGGGGAACAAGAAGGTGTGCCAGGTGCTTCGGGAGCTGGAGAGAAGGGTTCTCGGTCTGAAGAAGAGGCAGTCAGGGGCGAACGCCGCGGCGGAGGGAGGGAGCGCCAGCCTCGGCGGGCCCTACCTGGGGGGCTTCGCGATGACGCACGACCCGCCGGAGGAGCTGAAGGCGAGGGGATATGACATGGTGGCGGGGGCAGTGGACGTGGGGCTGTTCCGCCAGGCGGCGGCGGAAGACGTGCGGCTGTTCCGGCGGGCGGAGGCGGAGATCGGCGAAGAGGGGCACGAGGACGAGAAACCGAGGGACGAGTCCTACTGGAGCGAGTGAGCCAAGGCGTCGTTGAACCCTCGAGTCGGTTTTCATGTTGTTGTGTGGCTCTTTGCCGACTTCTTTTGAGACCAGTTTGGGATAGTTCATAGTTATAAGGGTAGCTGCTGTTATGTGGCATTGAGCATACTGCATCGAATCTCTTATCGACTGTATAAGCTGAGAAAAAAAAAATTCTGGTAAGTTCATAATCTTAAACTCCTACAATCTGCATTCTGAAACATAGACATGAATGTAACTTAGCACTTCAAAGCTATATAAATTGCAGCAGCTGCCTGATTCAGTAAAGAGGCATCTTGTGCCAATGTTTACCTGAAGCTGAGTTCAGAGTCCTCTAAAGTTCTGAAAGAGTCGGCCAGTTCATTCAGATCAATGAGGAAACTATCGAGCATAGATTATTTAGTCGAAAACATGAGCCACGCAGACGCCAAACATGAGGTAGACTAGATCCTCTAATGCTCACGGCCAGTCCACGGCTAGCTACGACTCGCGGGCACTCTGTTCTTAGGATTAAACAGAGCAGAGCATTATAGGAGAAAACCTGCCAAAGAAGGTTGTTATCCCAAACTACTCGTCCCCAATTTTCACACCAAAAGAAGACTCTGATATATTATTGATCAAGCTTGCTTATACATAGTTCGGACATGTAGTTTGATCAGCAGCAACATGGAGGCGAGGCGTACAAAATACAAATAACGACTGACACAGTCGTTCTATATGTATGGAAGCGACTCAGTACTAAAGTAAGTACCAAATGACGGCGGAGAACAGCACGGCTGACACAGAGACACAGTAGTCTATATATATATATATATATATGGAAGCGTCTCAGTACTCAAGGAAGTACCAAATAATGGCGGTGAGCAGCACGGCTGACACAGCCCTCGGAGGACGAAGTCCGGCGACTGGCGCCAACGCGGCGACGAGCGCCAGCAGCCACACCGCGTAGGCTACGACGAGCCGGGCCGTTGCCGTGGGGCTGTCGACGAGCGCCTCATGATCGGCCGCCTCGTCCAGAGCGCGAAGGAGGTGTGCGGTGCAGACGACCACCAGGGGGAAGGGCGCAGCACGGACGTCGGACACTGCCCTCGGGAGCCTCCGGAACGCCACCGCCGAGAGCACGGCTACGGCCGCCAGCAGCCAAACGACGTAGGCGCACAGGAGGCGCGCCGGGGAGGCGCCGCCGGCTTCTGCCCCCTGCGCGAGCGGGAGGCCGCGGAGTAGTTTCGCAGCGCAGAACGCCATCACCGAGAAACCAAGCCAGATGAGGAGCCGGTGGCTCCGAACGTCGTCGCCGTTGCCCATCGCAATTCTCCATGAATTGGGTTATCGTAGCCGGCGATGCAAGTGTAGAGAGCGAGAGGGAAGGAAGTGATTCACGAAGCAGTGAAGAAGACGCAACTGGAGGAAGAGGTCGCAAAAGTTTATTTATAGCGGTTGGAAGATATTATAGGGGTCGTTATCTCAACGGTCCCCTGGAGTGGTGGTGGTAGTGCGGTGTCAAGGGTGGGAAAAGCAGCTCTCAAGTTTATTCAGGGATTAGGCAGATTCGAGGAAGTTTCGCTTCCACTATCGGCTGACCAAAAAAATTATTAAAAAATAATCTACCGAACTGATTTTTTAAATTTGTTCATCTAGAAAAAAAAATCGAGGTCAACGTCAACCGAACCGCGAAAACACTACAGATCGGTTAAAAATTTTAGACAGTGATAAATTAATCTGTCTAAATTCTAAAATAAATAGGAGTTTTAATCCTTCCATTTGTCATTTTGAAATTTTAAAGCAAATAAATTTCAATCATTAACTAATTAATCATAAAAGGCGGGTTGAGGATTTTACTTACTTTAGGGTGATATTTTCTATATCAATTGATTACTTATCTATATTTTTCATATAGATTTGTTATGAGTAAGAAAAAAAATAATAATTTTTACTTTAAGAAAAGGAAAAAAAATCCCTATCACATAATTGAGTTGGCCTTTCGCGTCAAGAAGCTTTTTCAATTGATTCCGTCCGACACGATGGATTTGAAAACGAATTGTCCTCGATCAGTTGTGGTGGATAATTGTTCAAATAAAGGAGTTGGAGGTTTTAATAAAGCACATGAAGTTGGCGAAAGGAGATATATCAGATTTTGGCATGATCCATGGACGATGTTCTTTTAGGTGAATGATTGGGTGGAATTTCATGGTTCCATTAAAACAAGTGGCCTTCAAAACCCTAGACCTATTTTCCTTTTCAATCGTGAATTCTTCCCCATTTTAATAAGGTTTATGAGGTTTTTTATGCACTTTTAATTTAGGAAAATTTTGTGCTCCTTATAAGAGAATAAACACTAAGTTTGGAATAGGGTATAACTTGGCCACTCAGAAATCAGAATATTCGTCCTATTTAATATTTAAATTCTTTTTTTATTCTTATTTCTTTGGGCGCGGTAGTAAAAAACAAACTCTTCTAAACTAACTAGTTTATAAAAGGTTAGAAAGTAGTGATAGATAATGTTTGTCAGGTGACAGCTTAGATCTTCTGGCGTTTATTTATGTGATGTGATGCTCAAATCAGAAAGAAAAAAAAAAAGGGAAAAACAACTAAGAAAAAAAACGTAACAAGAAAGTAAAGTATCTATGGATTATGTAGCCACTGATGTAACGTGTCTGATATAATAGAAGAAATTTTGACTTGCATACAAGTTGGATTCATGAATGCGATTGGATTAACACAAACTTGACTATATATGAATGTAATGTGAAATCATTAGGAAATATAAAATTAAAATTAATTTTATTGATGGATTAAATGTTTAATCGATGATTATAATATTAATTAGTTAATATTTATAATAGATTAATCATAACTAGAATATTAATTTAATTAATTAATATTATTAATTAATTAAATTAATTTATGATAATTAATAATATTTAAGTGTTTAGCTCGAAACCTTTTATCTCCAAGTAATTAATACCGCGTTAATAACAAAAACTCATTCCTTCCCCTGACGTGGAATCATTCAATTTTTTATTTTTTTGAACCATCTCTGGAACAACTGATATTGAATTAGGGTTTTGGATGTGTTATAACAAGGCAGCATTGCAGATGCTCTTACAGCATGCAGCATATTTTTAGCAAATTCAGAAATGTCTAAATTAAATCCCTCCCTCATTGATACAGTACTCCTAGCCTCGAGTTGAATATTTATTGTATTTGCAACGTGCTAAAAGGCAATATTTTAAAGGTGTTCGACTAGAACACAATCTTCTTTCAAGTCTTAGTCAAGAGAAACAATAAAACAAACCAAAACAAAAGAAGAGAAATAGAGACAGTTACGAAAAGCAATGGAACAACTACCTCATCGTGTGACAAGTTCTAACTTCTAAGCTAAAAATCCTAAACAAATTGACATCATGAGAACACATAATGCAACCAAGAAATACTGCTAAATCTCTACATCTACCGGCCGAAATCGCCGCCAAATTCCGGCCGAATCGGGGCCGGACTCCGGCCGCGGTCGACGCGCCGGCACCGGGCGCGTCGACCACGGCCGGTCTCCGGCCCCGATTCGGCCGGATTCCGGCCGACAGTGGCGCCAGGCACTGTTGCCTTGTTTCGGCCGGAATTCCGGTCGGATTCCGGCCCAATCCGGCCGGAATTCGATGCCGGAATGTGCGCCGGCGAGTTGCGGTTCCAACGAGTCCGGTCCGGCGATCGTCGGTGGTCGGACGGCGATGAACGGACACCGGAAGCGCTTGGAGGTCAGCGGTCGGCGCGTAGGAAGCCGGCGCTCATAATAGCATTTCTCTCTATCTATTAATTCAATTAAGCATAATCAATGACATTGTGTATATCAGTATCTTGAATCTGGATTTTACTCGGTTAATATATAGTTTGTTTATAAGATTGAGTTTGAGATTGTCTATGAGGAAGAGCTTCCGACTTTACTAAGTTGAGCTCGTTGAGAGCTTGACGAAGTGTATGATAAACAAGCACACAAGTTATCCATCCTGAATTGCAAGGTAAAGTTCAACAAGATTCTTGTTTTTTTACCTAAATTTTCACAGCCAACAAGTTTGAAGATGGTTGGTATTGACTCAGCTACTCATTGCAGGGAGTAAAATCATCATAGTAGAGTAACAGATAAGCACAGGAACAAATCTTATGATAAATCTTGATGTAGTTGAGCATTCAAAACGATTTCAACACAATGTGTGAGACCGAATTGCGAAAGGAATACAGTTATGTAACTATGTTGCCTCTATGAGCATTGCAAATCATCAGATCCAAAACCTTCTCTTTAGCCAATGAAGCAATTAGACAACCAAAATAATCATGAAGGAGATGATTAGCACTATCAGTGACAGGGAGGGAGAGCTCACCTCGGCCTCGCGGCTCTGTAGTTGCCGCACGTACTCCTTAGCCCTCAAGACCTCCACTTCCTGGCGCTCGATATCAGCAAGCGCCTCCCTCGCCCGGTCCACTCTGGCGGAGGACTTCTCCAGCCCGTCCAGAAGCGCTTTGTTCTCCTCCCTCTGCAGCAATTTCTCCACCATGCCGGATAATGCCTCGTCCGATGTCGACCCAGTTCCCTTTGGGTCAGCGCTGCATAGACACCGCAAAGAGCGAGAGAAGGAGATGAAGCAAGAACGGAAGATTATAGGATTCGAGCTAGGCTTTGACTTGCTGATCCGGAAATGGAGAGGGTCACCGGAGATCAGTAGTTTCTGACCGAAAAGGGAGGAGCGCACGTAGTGGAGCGGTGGAGCGATGGCGGTGGGCGGCAGCGACGACATTATAATCCGTAGCGGAGCTGCTCCGGTTTGGGGATCCCGCAGAATAGGGTTATGTTTATCGATTTAATGATTCAGGACCCAAAACATACCCGAATCATGGTTCGATACGACAAGGGAGCACATGCGGGGTCCCGAGTCATGCCCTAGAGAGGGGCGGCCATTATCCAACCGCATAAAGCTCGCCGCCCACCGCTGTGGAGAGTGGAAGGGCAGAACGATGGCGGCTTCTCTGTCAACCATGGCGTTGGCCACCGCCGCTAAGCCTCGCCTCCTCGCCCCCCAAATCCTGCAGATTCAAAGCGCTCGTTCGACCACCCTTTCTCTCCGATCCGATCAAATGTTCACTGCCATCTCCATTCCCTCCCGAAGGCCGTCGCTTCCACCCGTTCGATCCGCTGGATCGCCGCCGCATCAGGAGTACGAGACCTTTCCCAGGAGCCTCAAGTCCCGCCTAGCCGCCGGCGAGACCCTCTACGGCCTCTTCCTCCTCAGCGCCTCCCCAACTCTCGCCGAGATTGCGGGCCTCGCCGGCTACGACTACGTCGTCGTCGACATGGAGCACGGCCCCGGGGGCATATCCGACGCCCTCCCCTGCCTCCGAGCCCTCGCCGCCGCGCGCACCCCTGCCGTGCTCCGCCTCCCGGAGCCCTCCGCCGTCTGGGCCAAGAAGGCCCTTGATATAGGCCCCCAGGGCATCATGTTCCCCATGGTCGATTCGCCGGCCGCCGCCGCGCACGCCGTCTCCTGCTGCCGCTTCCCGCCGCGCGGCGTGCGCGGCTCCGCCCACACCGTCGTCCGCGCCTCCGCCTACGGCCTCGACGACGGCTACCTAGCCCGCTGCGAGGAGGAGCTGTTGGTGATGTGCCAGGTGGAGTCGGTGGACGCCGCGTCGGAGATCGAGGCGATCGCCGCCGTCGAGGGGGTCGACGTGGTCCAGATGGGCCCTCTGGATCTGAGCGGGAGCATGGGCTACCTGTGGGATCCGGGGAACAAGAAGGTGCGCCAGGTGCTTCGGGAGCTGGAGAGAAGGGTTCTCGGTCTGAAGAAGAGGCAGTCAGGGGCGAACGCCGCGGCGGAGGGAGGGAGCGCCAGCCTCGGCGGGCCCTACCTGGGGGGCTTCGCGATGCCGCACGACCCGCCGGAGGAGCTGAAGGCGAGGGGGTATCACATGGTGGCGGGGGCAGTGGACGTGGGGCTGTTCCGCCAGGCGGCGGCGGAAGACGTGCGGCGGTTCCGGCGGGCGGAGGCGGAGATCGGCGAAGAGGGGCACGAGGACGAGAAACCGAGGGACGAGTCCTACTGGAGCGAGTGAGCCAAGGCGTCGTTGAACCCTCGAGTCGGTTTTCATGTTGTTGTGTGGCTCTTTGCTGACTTCTTTTGTGCCAGCTGCTGTTATGTTGCAAGGTAAGCTGCTGTTATTTGCTAGGTAAGGGTGTGCGGTTTTTGCAGGTGAGCTTACTGCATCGAATCTCTTATCGACTGTATAAGCTCAGAAAAAAAAAATCTCTTAAGTTCATAATCTTAAACTCCTACAATCTGCATTCTGAGATATCGACATGATTGTAACGTAGTACTTCAAAGCTATATAAATTGCAGCAGCTGCCTGATTCAGTAAAGAGGCATCATGTGCCAATGTTTACCTGAAGCTGAGTTCAGAGTCCTCTAAAGTTGTGAAAGAGTCGGCCGGTTCATTCATATCAATGAGGAAACTATCGAGCATAGATTATTTAGTCGAAAACTAGATCCTCTAATGCTCACGGCCAGTACACGGCTAGCTACAACTCACGGGCACTCTGTTCTTAGGATTAAACAGAGCAGAGCATTAGTGGATTGCTGTGTTGGTGCACCACGCAGGTTTATAGGAGAAAACCTGCCCAAGAAGGTAGTTATCCCAAACTACTCGTCCCCAATTTTCACACCAAAAGAGGACTCTGATATATTATTGATGAAGCTTGCATATACATAGTTGCACATTTAGTTCGATCAGCAGCAACATCGAGGCGAGGAGTACAAAATACAAATAACGACTGACACAGGTGTTCTACATGTATGGAAGCGACTCGGTACTAAAGTAAGTACCAAATGACGGCGGAGAGCAGCACGGCTGACACACAGACACGGTAGTCTATATATAGGGAAGCATCTCGGTACTCAAGGAAGTGCCAAATGCCGGCGGCGGCGGGAAGCGTCTCAGTACTAGAGGAAGTACCAAATAACGGCGGTGAGCAGCACGGCTGACACAGCCCTCGGAGGAAGAAGTCCGGCGACTGGCGCCAACGCGGCGACGAGCGCCAGCAGCCACACCGCGTAGGCTACGACGAGGCGGGCCGCTGCCGTGGGGCTGTCGACGAGCGCCTCATGATCGGCCGCCTCGTCCAGAGCGCGAAGGAGGTGGGCGGTGCAGACGACCACCAGGGGGAAGGGCGCAGCACGGCCCATGAGAGCGCGTTCGATGACATCGGCCACTGCCCTCGGGAGCCTCCGGAACGCCACCGCCGAGAGCACGGCTACGACCGCCAGCAGCCAAGCGACGTAGGCGCACAGGAGGCGCGCCGGGGAGGCGCCGCCGGCCTCTGCCCCCTGCGCGAGCGGGAGGCCGCGGAGTAGTTTCGCAGCGCAGAACGCCATCACCGAGAAAGCAAGCCAGATGAGGAGCCGGTGGCTCCGAACGTCGTCGCCGTTGCCCATCGCTTTCTCCATGAATTGGGTTATCGTAGCCGGCGATGCGAGTGTAGAGAGAGAGGGAAGGAAGGGATTCACGAAGCTGTACTGAAGAAGACGCAACTGGAGGAAGAAGTTATTTATAGCGGTGGGAAGTTCGTTATCTCAATGGTCCCTTAACGTCCGTCCCGTTATGCACACCTTCTGTAAAAGGTGGAAACTATCTTCTTAACGGTCCCACATGGTCAGCCCCTCCGTCCCGAAGGGCGAAGGAAGATTCGAGGAAGTTTCGCTTCCAGTATCGGCTGACAAAAAAATTATTAAAAAATAATCTACCGAACTGATTTTTTAAATTTGTTCCTCTAGAAAAAAATCGAGGTCAGCGTCAACCGAACCGCGAAAACACTACAGATCGGTTAAAAATTTTAGACAGTGATAAATTAATCTGTCCAAATTCTAAAATAAATAGGAGTTTTAATCCTTCCATTTGTCATTTTGAAATTTTAAAGCAAATCAATCTCAATCATTAACTAATTGTTACGGTCGTAAGGAGTGGATCTCGGGTAATCAAATCTGAGTGTCTCACAGTGCAAAGACTCTGTGTAACTCAGAGAGCCCGAATCGGATCGGATCCCTTGTCATGTCGACTCTCGAATTGAGTTGGTTGAGTCGAGTCGAGAACCGAGTGGAAGCTCTTCGCAAAACAAGTCTAAATCCTCAGAGATATGGACTCCTAAAAGCTGATCCGAGTCCTCGAAATAGACTCCTCAATATGAACCGAACCAACTCTTAGTAGCTATCCGAGCCGAATCCCCTCGGACATTCTAGCTGAATCAACCGAGTCGATTCAGAGATCGAGTCGGATTCAAAAGGAATAGACCCCTCGAACCGAGTCGGCCCCGCAAGAATGCTAACTTTGGAGGCCGGTCTGAATCCTTGACGCGGACTCTCCCACCCGAGTCAAGTCAACCTAATCGGGTTTAAGCCATGCTGACTCCCCGTATACTCGACCCTGCTTTGACCTGGTCTTGGCGCTCTTCAACTCTCTTCGCCCTTCTCCATTAAAAACCACTCCCCTCATCATGCAGTTATGAGTAATGTCCCCTGGACATCTCTGTCACTAATCATGGTAATACTCTAACAACACGTTAAATGACCCTTCAGCTACAAGTCAATGATGTGACACATACTATGAATATCTCATTCTTCCTGACAAAGTCATACCGCTGATGGGACCTCTACCCTACTCACGATGGGATGTGACCTCTCATTAGAGACATATATAAGGTTGGTCCTTCGAAGGAGCAAGGTATGCAATCTCACCATCTCTACTTTCTCTTCACTTTCTGTTGGCCTTCTTCCTCCCTCTCAGACTGACTTAAACATCGAAGTGGTCGAGCCAAGACAACCTCTGACCTTTCTTCTCACGGTGGCTGTGATTGCAAGTTTCATCAACTTTACAACCCCTTCCTCGCAAGAGCTCATTCGAACATGGTGCTGAAAAAAGTCGACACATCCAGGAGCGGATCTCAACAGAAATACTAATTAATCATAAAACGTGGGTTGAGGATTTTACTTCGTTACTCGAGGGTGATATTTTCTATATCAATTGATTATTTATCAATATTTTTTAAGATGACAAAACCATCTTCAATGTTTTTGTTGTAGATACTTTTATCACACTCATTGATTCTAAATTCACTATTCAACAAGACGTTGTCGAATTTCTCATGTCACTGTTTAGGAGCTTGTTTCAAGTCATACAACGACTTGACCAATCTACATACCTTGTTTTTCTGTCCTAGAGCAGAAAATCTTTCAAGTTGTTCCATATAGATTTTCTATTCTAAATTTCCATTTAGAAAAGCGGTCTTCACATCCATTTGATGTATTTTCAAATTCCACAATGTGGCAATTGCTAATAACACTCTAATAGAGGTTATTCTTGATACTAGAGCATATGTATCAAAATAGTCAAGACCTTCACGCTGTCGGTAACCCTTAATTGTCAATCTAGCCTTGTATCTATCAATTGTGCCATCTGATTTCTTTTTTCTCTTAAAAATTCACTTACAACCTAATGACTTACTTCCAAGAGGAAGATCCACAAGCTCCCAAATATGATTTTGTAAGATATAAGTGATTTCAGATGCAATCGCTTCTTTCCAGTGAGGTCCTTCAAAAGATCTTAGAGCTTATGTATAATTCTGTAGTTCACTTTCCAACATAAAAGTGATAAAATCCGATCCAAAGAATTTTTTCACACGAGCTCTTTTACTCCGTCTAAGCTCTACCACTTCTGGTTCACCCTCATGTTCTTCTTCTTGTGCTTTAAAGATCCTTTTTGAGGAACTTGCTTTCTTTCTAGACTTATACGGAAACACATCTTCAAATAATGAGGCATTTCTCGATTCAATTATCGAGTTCTTAGGTATTTCTGGTATTAGCGATTCATACACTAGAAATCGATAGGCACTATTATTTTGTGCATATCCTAAAAATAGACAGTCAATAGTTTTTGATCATATTTTGATCTTTTTTGGATTAGGTACCAACACCTTAGCAAGACACCCCCACACTCGCAAGTATTTATAGGATGACTTTCTACCATTCCATAATTCATAAGGGCTCTTGTCTATATTTTTCCGGGATATCTTATTTAATAGATAATTCGCTATTAGCACAGCTTCTCCCCATAAATTTTCTGATAGCCCAGAACTTAATGAAAGAGCATTCATCATCTCTTTTAAAGTACAATTTTTCCTCTCAGCAATACCATTTTACTGAGGAGTATATGGAGCCGTTGTTTCGTGCCTTATTCCATGTTCAGCACAAACTTAGCGAATGGTGAAACATATTCACCTCCTCGATCACTTCAAACCACCTTAATCTTCTTATTAAGATGATTTTCAACCTTAATTTTATAGAAAATAAATTTCTCTATAGTCTCATCTTTACTTTTTAGAAGATACACATAATAGAATTTTATGTTATCATCTAAAAGCAATAAAATATTTATTTCCATCACATGTTGGAACCCCTTTTAGGTCACACACGTCTGTATAGATTAAGCCGAGTGGTTCTGTGTTTCTTTTAACATGTTGAAAAGATGACCTTGTCATCTTCGCTTTAACGCAAGTCTTACACTTTTATTTCGAGTCAAGTAGGAATATTGAAATGCTTTGCATGTTAATTAATCTACACATCAAATTGTAATTAACATGACCTAGTCTACTATGCCACAACACAGATGACTCAAGCATATAAGAGCAAGAACTTTCATTTCTATTCATTTTAGGCCTAATGGCCATTACACTGAGCTTAAAAAGTTCATCATTTTTATACCCCTTCCCTACAAACATTTCATTCTTGGACAACACTACCCTGTCCAACTCAAATACAATGCGAAAGTCATGTTTGCTTAAGAGTGATTCGGACACCAGATTCTTCCGAACCTTCGGAACATACAAGACATTGTTTCAGGATTAAATTCTTGCCCAAAGTCATCTTCAGCACCACTTTTCCACGACCTTTGATTTCTGAGGTTGTTGAATTCCCTATATACAGTTTATCTCTATCTTTAACTTCTTCAATGTCGTGGAGAAGCTCCTTGTTGCAGCACACATGTTTGGTGGCAAGTTCGTCGCGAGTTCAAACCAATGAGGTTCACTTCAGAAATGACGGCGCAGAGATCCATATCTGGCCCCTCTCTCACATTAGCCTCTTGCTTCTTCTTTAGCTTTTTGCAGTCCGAAGATTTGTGACCAACACGGTCACAATTGAAGCATTTCCCTGTGAATTCCTTTTTGCTAATGCCTCCTTTAGGCTCCATCTTGGAAGACTTCGACTTCTTCCGTTTTGAGCCCTCGTCATGTTCAACAACATTGGTCTTGACCACTGACTGAGTGAATGATCGTTTTTCCGAGCCCCTGTTGTCTTCTTCAATCCAAAGTCGGACGATAAGCTCCTCGATATTCATCTCTTTTCTTTTGTGCTTCAAATAATTCTTGAAGTTCTTCCAGCCGGGAGGGAGTTTCTCTATGATCGCTACCACCTAGAAGGTCTCACTCAACACCATGCCTTCTGAGTGAATCTCGTGCAGGATCACCTGAAGCTCCTGGACTTAACTAATCACCGTCTTGGAGTCCACTATTTTAAAGTCCAAGAACCGGCCAACAACAAATTTCTTGGCCCCCGCATCCTCTGTTCTGTATTTCCGATCTAAGGATTCCCATAATTCCTTAGCCGACTTCTTTGTGCAGTATACATTATACAACACATCTGCCAAACAGTTGAGGATATAGTTTTTGCAAAGAAACTCCGAGTGTTTCCAAGTCTCCACAACATTGGGCGTCCAAAGTACCCTCAGGTACCTTGGGTGGTTCGTCGGTTAAGAACCTAGCCAGATTAAGAGTGGTCAAGTATAAAAGCATTTTTTGCTGCCACCTCTTGAAATTCAATCCTATGAATTTCTCTAGCTTCTCGGCATGATTGATTGGGACTGTCTCAATCGTTACAGTAGGAGTCATTACCTGCACCTGTTGAGAAGTAGACTTTGCTATCGTCATCTCAACTTGGTCCGCCGCCATCGCAACATATACGAATCTGTTTTAACAATTGTTGTAAAATTTGGCTTCCTTCTAAGGAGAGATCTGCAACAATGGCTTCCAATAGCTCTTTCCGCGACGTCAAAAAGACTCGGACTTGGGCGCGTTCGGGTTTTTATGCTCGAACAGTATAGCGCGGTACTTGTACGAGGTGGTACTCGGACGAGTCGGAGCAGTACCCTGCGATACTCAGATAAGGCGGAGCAGTACTCGAACAATGCGGAGTAGTACTCGGCGGTATTCGGATGAGGTGTAGTACTCAGCGGTACTCGGCCGAGTTGGTGTAGTACTCGAAGATACTCGGACAAGGCAGAAGAGTACTCAACGGTACTTGGCCGAGTTGGTGCAGAACTCGACGATGCTCAGAAGAGTACTCGGCGATACAACTCTTATCCCGGTAAAGTCTTCCGTTGACTAGGAAAACTTGCTTTTAGGCATAGGATCTCGATCCGGAATATAGAAGTCAAAAATTTCACTCTGAAAGCACTCTACTAAAGAGCCGTCTAAGGAGCGTAGCTTATTACTATTGGGATAACCAATATAAATATTCCCTCTATCAATTCCTTTTTCATAAGGCCGAAAGATTTTATAGATTCTGACTTTATGATAGAAGAAGTGAAGTTCCTGAATCTAATTCCTCTAATAAGCAGTCCTTCTGTGCTGTGTAAAGTTAGCTAGTGTGGATTCGCGGAAACTCTTAATATTATCGGACACAACAACCAGAAGCCTTATCGCCGAGAGGAACGGATCTGATGACAATGCGGATAGGAATATGGAAGGTGTAATGGAATTCCGTTTTTCTCCATTATTTGGCCTGGTCGAGTGAAGCTCTCTTTTTTGAGCAAAAGTAATTTCGCCTACATAACTCACCTCCCACAGATAGAAGACTATCGGAAGTTTGTATCAGACCTTCTATGCTATGTAGTTCTCATGGCCCCAAACCAGAAAATACGCATGAATGAATTCAAGCTAGTAAAGTAGTCTGGTTGAACACAGAAAAGAAAGTAGTCTGGTTATAAAAATCCATTTTGTAGAAAACGAAAACGTTGTGGCTTATTAACACGAGAGCCACCCGTGTTGCGAAAGAGATTCTGTCAGCATAATTCCAAGTATTATCATTGCAATAGAGACAGCCAAGGACTTTTTCCTAGCCCCCTCTTCCTTCTTATCTTAGAAGGATTGGATTAGATTAGATTAGAAAACGAATAAGATCAGAAAGGCCATCATTAGGGCAAAGAGGGCAATAGCTTCGGTTAGAGCAAAGCCCAAAATTGCATAACCAAATGATTGTTTAGCCAATGATGGATTTCGCGCCACGGAATGGATCAAAGAACTGAAGACGTTTCCAATACCGACAGCAGCTCCCGCTGAAGCAATTGTAGCAGCTCCTGCACCGATTGATTTTGCACCCTCTAACATTTTCGATTTGAATTGAGAATTAGAATTCTCCTAAAGTCATTTTCCTTTATTCAATCTTCTTTTTTTTCTTAACTATAAAGAAATCGAATCAAAACCTTTCTTTTCTACGGCTACGCTACGATTCTTCTTCTCTTATGATATTGATAGTTGGCAATTTCAGTCTAGTCCTCTGTGCCTGCTTTATGCTGACGAGAGAAGTCCCCTGCATCGAATATGGTATAGGCTGGGGCAATTCGACTCCTCTAAGCTCATGTCATCTCTCCCTGCCTCCCGCTTTCCGAGGTGGAGGAAGACAACCTTTACCGGTGGGCCCTTGACTACTTCTTCCAAACAACCTATTTGTCCTGCAAACGACCTATTCCGAAACCGAGAAAGATCACTCCTAAAAGCAATCTTTCTCTTTCTCTTAGCTGCCTCTTCCTCTACTTACTAAATTAGTTCTTTGTGGTTTGTGCTCTAATAAGAAGGATGTTGCTATTCAACGATGTGGCAAATCGTCTGTTCCAGGAACACTCACTTAACACTTTATCATTCACACCGACCAGCTAGTGCGGAAGACCAAAGCAAGGCCCCGAGCATTGTATTAAGACGCAGGAGTAGGGAGGGGATTTTTTAAATTGAAAGAGGAGCTAAAGTAATTTTGCCAAATCAAGCCAACTTTTCCTCAATAGCTTGACCTGGGAATAGATCAAATGTAAACTAACCTGTGGCGCCTTAGATATTCTCGTTTTTCGAAACTTTGCTCTCTCACAGCACAGTAATTTCCCCTTTTGTTAAAATTGTTTTAAACCGAAAATGACTTTATCAAAAAGCCCGGGATGAGAATCATTCTATGAAACGTCTTTACTCCTTCTTAACAAACAAAAGGATCAAGAATCTAGGCTTTCCGCCTTTCTAGCTCATTCCCCATCTAAAAAGAAAAAGAGTGAAAATCAATCTCCTTTTGAACTCACAAGTCCTTTCTGTGGGTATATTAAAACTCCTCCCGGAATTATGACAGACAACAAATGCGGATGAAAGAGCTATTACCAAGAACTTATTCATATAGCACCCACCCTCTCCTCTTCGTTCTCTTCTTTCCCGAGAACCTCAAAAGGATTCAATGGCATTGCTTATTCCTTCAACATATGCTTAACTTCAAAGAGCTAAGCCCGGCCCGGGTAAGGATGGAACTCTCATCTCAAGGCGACATCTGGGAGATGAGAAGTCGAAAGCGCTAAGGAGAAAGATTCACCATACATACCGGCTATTGCAAGAATCGGATTACACATGAAGTGAAGCTAGCTTTAGTTTTTAGTTTCTAACTCTCACATCGGTTACGAAAGCAGGTGATATTCACTCATAAAAAAAGGAAAGGGCTCGGCTCCTACGTTAAGGACATCTTCAGGGCTTTAGCCTTTGACTTTACCATCTCTTGAAAAAGATCAAGTCCATGCTGGAATTATAGTCGACCCTCTGCTCTTTCTTTTGACAAACTCAACCATCTGGATCAGTGGATTCGGTTTCGTATGAAGCATCTGCGGATTACTAAGCCGTGGATCGAGATCTTAGGATCTAGCTAGATAAGACTTATTACACCTTGGGGAAACCCCCTAAGGCAGAACGAGACCCTTTCATAAGGAAAGAGTTCTTGTTGCTTCAAAAAAGATCTGGCGAAGAGCACCAGTGATGTGAGACATTAAACACTTTAAAGAGCTCACGCGGATTATGCCTAGCTACTGGTGAATATGGAGTAAATTGACTTAACCAAAGCCATACCTGAACTAGCTTGGTCACTGGAAAGATTGCCCCCGGTAAAGTGAACTCAATCCCCAAGAAGTAATTACGAATAGAAGGGCAAAAGATTGGCTGGTTTGACTCTTTACTGATCGAACTGAATTGCTGGATAAAAAAGAACTCTCTTTAAAGGAAAGGGGACTTCCTCTATCTTTCCTCATAAAGATAGGAATCTTGCCCCTGCTTATCTTAAAGCTGCTCTATTTGAATCCGCATATGGTTTAAGATGCCTAATTCTTCCTTGCCGTATCCAGAGATAGCATCTCACTCGCTGGAGGGGAAAGAGACTAGATCGAAAGGCTTAAAACTGGACTTTCAATGGCTGGGCGAAGGCTCCTCTGGTAAAAATACAATTCATACTAGCAAGGAGAAGGAAGGAAGAAACCGCCATCGAATACTTTGACTTATAACCACTCAGCTTTCAAGCCCCCTTTTCTCACTGACAGGAACTGCATTCGATCGTATGGACGGACAAAATACCATAGGCGCGGATCGCCCTACTAAAGGAATTACAGACAGAAGCAAGGCATTAGAAAAGGCATACGAAAGGGATAGAGATGAACGTCTTACCTACTCTCCAACTCCAAGCGAAGGGAATGACTTAGGATTAGGATAGAGAAAGACTGACACTTTAGATCCTCTACTAAATGTAAACCCTGACAATAGGGCTATATATTCATAGCTACTTGCCAATTCATTTTAAAGAGGCCCCTTGCCTTAGTTTATCATATCCCTAAATAAGGAAAGAGTCCTGCTTTCCAAAAGTCATTTCTGTAAACTTGATATGAAAAGCTTTCTCATTTGATGTAAGGAAACTTATCATTTGATAAGACTGCAACAGGCTAAACTCCAACTAGCTATTACTCATGGCCATCGAAAGCTACTTCCTTCCACTGCAACTGCTTCGAAAAGCGAAGGATTGGTAGCAATAAAAGACTAGGAGCCAGAAGGAAGCCATAGGAATGCAACTCCACTCCAACTCAAAGCGCAGGGACAGAAACTGGTTTTATAACTGGATCAACTTCAACTGGCTAAGTTGTAATTTTCAGGGCGAAGCACTTCCACTTAAACTACAACTGAATGTCAGGAAAAATACCATCTGGCCTGGTCGATGGAACTTCTTCTGACAAGGAACTAGCTTGAAAATAAAGAATCCTTCAATTGAAAGGAAGACTCCTCTTTTGACCAAAAATCCCTACTCACCTGAAAAAAGGAGATGTTAAAAAAGAAGGAAGTAGGCTATGGCATTCTATTCTTTAAACTATCATAGTACCTCTGGCATCCTATGCATCTCATGAAAGTTCTTATTAAGCTTTCCATTCCGACCCCGAGAGAAGCGAATGAGCAAGCAAACGAAGGAACTAAGCCCGAACTAGCGATCTCTTGAGTCCAGTCCAAAGGTCGCCACCAACCTTACTCTAAGTAACCTGCATCTTTGTTTGTCTCCATCGAGTCCATTCGATCCTGCCAATAACCAATTCCAATGTTCCATTCCGCCTAGCCAACCAGCTAACTCGAACCAACCTTAAGTGTTGGAGGTAAAGAGAAGGTTGTATAAAAATCAAAACTATCTAGATCTCCATAATGTAATTTCCAGGGCGAGCCAAGCTCCACTTTATCAATCCTTGTCTTCCTCACAAGAGGTGGTGATTCGGGGGTATAAGAAAGGATGCGCGTACCAACCAAAGTATGGAATTTCCGTTCTAGGAACACCTATTTCTATCGATGAAAAGTAGTTAGGCGAGTCTATGTAATTTTCCTGCCAGCACCACTTCTATTTCAAGGTCAAACAAAGTTTTGTGCTGGATCATCCGGTTCATCGTAGTTATTCAGCCATCGGCACGGAGTCCTATGCTGATGAGTCAGACGCTGGAAATTATCACTCGTGTACGAAGGAGAAGTAAGATCATTATGGTACCGCAAAATAAGCACTAAGCTATAGCAGAAGTGTCAAATAGCCAACTGTCCCGAAGATCCGTACTTGAGCGAGAAAGCGTATAGGTAGCTTCTTGCTCTGCCAATAAAGTTTTTCCAATCAATACACCCTACTAAAATGTGAGAGGAAGGACTGCAGTTAGGAAGCCCTCCTTCTTAGTTTGGAAAAGAAGTTCTTTATTTTATTGCCTGTTCCCTTTCACCACTTCGCTCCTGTCACGCAGTAGCCCTACAGAGAGAGGGTAGGGATAGATGAATGGAAAGACTCTTTATTAGCCGAAGACAGAGATTGGGGAGACCATAAGCTCGAGAAGATGATGGACGGAGAGGGGCGAAAGCGAGTTGCTTTAAAAGTTTACGCGTTGGATTTCGAGCGATGGGATATTAGAAAGCGAATGAGAGCCTCAAAATTACTTACGTTCATGAGCACATGAAACTCGTAATTTACATCTATGTTTCGAACAAATAAATAGAGTTGAGACGCCCCAACAAGCCTATTGAATAGCCGTCCTACGAATGAAGCAAATCCCTGCGACATCAGACTATACGGGACGAGGCAGGTCATAGTATATAAGTAGGCGTCGGCCAGAAGGAAACCAACTGTGATTATTGGAAGTCACGACAGTTCGAAGACCTCCCGCCCTGACATCTTCTCTTTTGCCTTAAGAACGGTCCATTGCCTTTGGACGACTAAGTCAGCTCGGTCAGTGACTAATCTCCCCGAACTATGCAACAAACAGTCAGCGCCACTGGGAAAGCACATCGAACTCTAAAAGGAGTAAGGCCTGCTTGCCTTGCTTCGTGGTTTTCCCATCCCCTGCTATTGGCGTAGGGAAGGGCTGCTATCAATCTTCATAGGCTGACGGCCAGTCAGCTATCAATCGCGAGCCATCCGTCTGTCTTTGACTTTACCCATTCTCCTCGCTCAACTATGAGGTTGTCTCTATCTGTTTAATCGGAACCAAAGAATCAAAGTCAAAGTGAGTCTGCGGCACTGAAATAATCAGTAACTATATTATATTCGTAGCTTGGCCTCGTTCCACACCTCAGGTTTTTAAAAAGAAAATGCCAAATCAGAATAGAAAGCGCTTTTCGGATTAAACTAAGCCTTTGCCAAATGTATTTCCAAAGTCTTTCTTCGCTTTCTTCTTTTTTAAGATATACCTTTCGGTGAAGTATTGATAGGGCAAAAAGAGGGAGGAAGAAAGAAAGCCATTTATTCTTTTTTCAATCAAGGGTGAGCTCCTTCTCTTGCAGCCAATTCATATTCAATTGCGACAACAGCTGAGTCAAGGGATGCGCATTCAATACTCAATCCTTCAAAGAGCTCCCTCTCTGCATCAAGACTAGTTGCTTGCCTTACCTTAGTGCAAAAGGAATTATTATAGCACAATAATAATTCCTTCCCCGCTTGAGAAATGAAGTTCATCCAATGCTTGCATTTTGCACGCATTTCTCCAAATGGAAGAGTGACTTTCTCAAAATGTTTAGTAAAAATAGAAGATTTTAGAGGAGGGTTATCCCGAATCTTAGAAGTAATTGCTTCAGTATTTCCTTGTGTTTCGGGCGTCGGAAGGTGTTGGGCCTCGATCTCATCATCGGTGGATTGAATGTTGGGAATGTGATCCTCGTGCGCTATTTCTTTTCCCCTCCGAGATCGATGTGAAGAACTTCCACCGGCCTCCTTCGGATTTGTGGTCGAAAGATGGAGTCGGAACTCGGAAACGCGAACTTACAAAGTTGAGAATGAGAGATTGAGAGTTAGAGAGTAGAGAAGTGTGTGAAAATGATGAAATGAACTCCCTATTTATAGAATTTAGATCATAACGAACACTAAATCATAGTCATTGATCAAAAAACGGTCAAATGATCCTAACCGTTGAAAAAAAATAAAAAAATAAAAAAAACAAAAAAACCCCCTCCAACTGCTCTGAACCGCCGGTTAACCGGCGGTTCAGAGCCGTTGGAACCGGCGGTTCGGACCATTGGAACCGCCGGTTCTAACGGAAACCGCCGGTTCCAACGGAAAAAAAAAAAGACTTGAAACGCCGATTCAACCCCGCCGGTTCCAAATGGGTTGAACCTTAACCTGCCCGGCACTCCTGCCGGGCCGGTTACGGTTTGACCCGGCTAACCGGGTCAACGGGCCAACCGGCCCGTTGACCCGGGTCGATTCCGAGCCGGGTCCGGGTTGGACCCGCCGTGGTCGGGTCTAGGGAGAAGGAGAGGAGTTGGTGGTGGGAAAATGGGAGAAAAGAGTGACCAGGAAAGGAGGATAGGGTTAAAGAGTGGAGTACTAGAAACAAGTGGTGGGTGGGCGACAATTGGATGGTGATGAGTGATAGTAGGTGATAGTTGGCACGTAGTGATGGGCAAGAGTTGTTGTGAGGAATTAGATAAGGAATTATGTCGAGAGAGAGAAAAAGGAAGTGTATTAAATAATTCTTAATCTTTCAAAAATACGATTAACCAAATTAAATACAATTGAACCAAACTATCATATAAATTTGATTCAATTTTAAATTGGTCAAAATAAATCCAAATCAAGCTTGGTTTGAACTCATTTGACCCTCATGTCTATGGACTCCACTTTCACTCGACCATAAAGCTTAAACTATGGTTTGATTTAGCTTAATTACTTTGTCTAGTTTTTAATAAAAAAAGTCTTTTAAAATGAAAAAATTAAATGGGATAAAATTTGGAGTACTATGGTGCTTGTGGTTTGCAAATAACATTGTTTTGGTCGATGAGATATGTGAAAGATTAAATGCTAAGCTCGAATCTTGGTAGAAAATACTGAAGTAAAATGTTTTAGGCTTAGTAAAGGCAAATTATGAAATTTAAGGTTAATAGTATTAGATATAGTAAGATAATGTAAGTTTGGAGATGATGAGTAACTTGTAACTACAAGCTAATATCTAGGATCCTTTTGCAAAAGGATGGAGTTGTACCATATTGTGAGGCATAGTCGAAATGTGTCAATAGTACTTCACATAGCTAATTTATTCTGTCATGTTAATCATGTCAATGCCAATGAGTATTGTCTTATTAATATTTAACACCCCTTGATTTTCTACAATACACGACATAATATTTGTTAATTTTAGAACTTATGTCCATACAATACAATGTCAAAACTATGCCATTCCAAATGGGACAAGTCGGAAGGTAGGCACTTAGTCGTGTGCTCTTTTTTTCTTACATCTCTTCTTGCATCTCCGAGAGCCTCTGTTTCGGCGGTGTTCTGTTTCTGCCGGCTGGAGATCAATGTTTGCCGGAGAAGCTTGATTGCTGTTGAGAGTCTGTTTGCCAGAGAAGAAGGCTATCATCACCGGAGAGGAGCCTCTGCCGTAGTTGCTGCCGGGAAGACCATGTGGGAGTACAGAGGGATGATTGGAACGTCGAAAATGTCCTCCGATCGCTGGAAATTGTATCCAGCCGTTGGATAAGTTTTCGACCGTAGCCAATCAAATCCCGGTCATTAGATGATCGTATGCTAATTTCGTGGAAGCTTACGAAGTTTCCGGAAACCTTTTCCATCATCACCGGAGAGACTTCCGGTCGTTTGTCCTTAATCGATCGTCAATGGTTGACCATCGATAACTATTTTGTGAATACGATTTTCGGTGATAGTTAGAAAGTCCCGGAATGATCTCAACACACGTTGTTGCGTTGCTTCCGGAACAAGACTTCTCT
Source organism: Curcuma longa (assembly GCF_044706935.1). NCBI lineage: Eukaryota > Viridiplantae > Streptophyta > Magnoliopsida > Zingiberales > Zingiberaceae > Curcuma > Curcuma longa. The sequence goes on along the minus strand of NW_027435604.1, from coordinate 972,859 downwards.
CGATTCGATCGTTATCGATCATCGGCTAGTACCGAAGACGATGACGCGACTCGTGGCTTCCGAAGCCGTCCAGACGGGAGCTTGGCGTGGATCACCAGTAGAGGCGGGATTCCGACGAGGACCGCTCGATTGATACCAACACAGCTCAACATCGTCATCGCGAGGTACACGTTTAGAATAATCTTTTATTCTGCAAATGTTATTTGTATGCAAGTAGAATAAATTTTATTCTGAAAAATTTTAATTTCCTGTCATGCCTTGTACACATGTTATTTCCTGTATTGCATGCGTGTGTGTGATAATAATTAGTTTTAATTATCTATATATTTTCGTTGCGCACGTTTACGAAACGTAAGGACACGCGCATTGCACCGGGACGATCCCAACAGATCACACCAGTTGAAGGCGACGGCGACGTGGACCGGATGAAGGTGTAAATGGAACGGTTTAGGATTAGATTCTCTGTTTAGGATAAGAAAAGAAGAGTTTTTGAAAGCTTACTTTCGAAGCAGAGTCGCAAGTTGTCGGCGGAGATCACACCGACTGAAGTCGACAATGGTGTGGACCGACTGCAGGCGACAGCGGACCTGATGGCAGAGGCGAAACCTAACCTCGAGCGGCAACGCAATGAGATGAGCGACAGCAGAAGCGATGGCGGAGGTGAAACCTAACCTCAAGCCTGAACACAACGAGACAAGCGTAGGGTTTAGGGTTAGCTGGGGTCAAGTTTTTTTTTTTCTGTTCACAATTTTTTATTTTCGGCCAGCACGACTCCGCTTGCCACGCACGCAGGGAGAAAATCCCAACAACGTCGGCAACGTGCACGAGTCGCATAAATGGAATCGTGTAGCGTAACATTTCTGTATTAACTATATGGAATTCTATTTTATCTAATGTAAATTAACTTTTCTTGAACTGAATGAATTTTTGCAAATATACCTACTTTATCAAACACATGTTAAATTTATTTTATAAAATTATTAATATCAACTAAACATATTTTAATTTAGATCTATTATTTTCTAAATAAATATGTGCATCATGAGTACACTATTTTTTATTTTGATTTAACACACATTTAAACCTTACTAAATTTTATTTCAAGTCCTAATGATCCTCGGCTTTCCGGGCCAATTTACACCAAAGAAACACTTGAACCATAAACTCATCCACTTCATTACACCAAACCATCTACAAAATTAAACACCTTCGTTTTCCCTTCCATTCTCCCTCCCAAAAACATGCATTCCACATCTCGTAATTCAATCCACCCTTTTAATAAATCCCATGCTCGTTGTCATCATCTTCTTCTTCCAAGATAAATTCCAACCAGCATTTCTGCCTCATCTTTTCCCCAAGTCAAATATAATTCTTTCAGCTTCTGTTTGGGGGCTGTTTAAGCAAAAATATTTTTAATCGATCAATATATCATTTATGAAAATAGTCAAATATAATTAGCATAACAAAAATGATTAAATAAATAATTAACAGCACAAATGATTAAATATAACTACATAACTATTCCTCTTGCAAACAAAATTAATCATTCTTTCATATTAGAATGCTTCAACAAAATCATTCTTTCAGCTTCTGTTTGGGGAGAGCAATGGTGCTTAGAACCAATGTCAGCCGGAAGGTATCGGTCACTGATTACATTGTCGAATTTATCCCCTCGCAACAAACATTGGAAGATGGAAGATGCATGGAGGTAAATTCGAAAAATGAATTCCTATGTCCTCTTGTTTTACTTATGAACATCTGAAAGCACCAGTGCGAATGAACATTTCAAGCTTTTTCACATATACATGGTATAATTTTGATCATGTTGTTTGCAGATAATGATAACTCAGCAAAGAAAAGATCTTCGCATGAACATTCCTGCTCTGCGGAAGCTCGATGCTATGCTCATCGTAAGAACGATGCACATGACTTATCAGAAATGATTTCTAAGCGGTTGTAAAGGAGATTCTGATACTTGACAATTGCAAGGACTAAAAGGAGTTTTGGTATCTGTCAAGGGATAGTAAGGATTCAGAGAAGGGGAATCGGGCAGACGATAAGTGGTGGCTCCCGACAGTGAAAGTCCTGGAAAATGGGTTGTCCGAAGAATCCAGGAAATGGATTCATCATCAGAAAGAGCTTGTTAGCCAAGTGCTCAAAGCTGCTATGGCTATAAATGCTAATGTTCTAATAGTAATGGAGATTCTAGAAGACTACATCGAAAACCTTCCTAAGGTAGAATTTCGATTTCATCCTCAAAATGGTTGCCGATTTACTTGGCGCTTATTCTTCACTATGGACCATGATCACTTTCCATGACACAAAATGGAAGGTCTGTTAAAACCGATGGAATCAAAATATCTCCACAATGACATGATATTGTACAATTTGAGTCTAAGCCCTCGTGGCTTTGTTCTTGGGCTCTCCCCAAAAGGTCTCATCCTAGTGGAGATACTTTCCATCCTTTTAAACTCATGATCTTTCCCATGTATTTTAGATGTGGGACTATATTTGCACCCTTGCAACTCAACAATCCCCCTCAAACAAAGGACCACTGGAAGCTCCCCTACCATTTCTCATGGTCCGGCTGTCATGTCTCTCATGATCCGGCTGTCATGTCCCTCATGGTTCGAACCTCCCCTACTTCCTTTGTTTTTCCCGAGGGTCCCACATGATTAGATCTGGATCATGGCTCATCCGACGATTAGTCCGGTGAAGAGCAGTCTCACTCTGATACCAATTGTAGGGTTCAAAAGGATGTCCGCATCTCCACAATGGCATGATATTGTCCATTTTAGGCCTAAGCCCTCATGGTTTTGTTCTTGGATTCTCCCCAAAAGGCATCATCCCAATGGAGATACTTTCCATCCTTTTAAACCCATGATCTTTCCCATGTGTTTTAGATGTGGAACTATGTTTGCACCCTTGCAACTCAACAAGATCAAACCTTGGAGACTCACTCTATAGATATATCACAAATGAAGGATTTGATGCCGAAGCATTCCTCGAGACCCTAGACTTGTCAACCAAGCACAAAAGACTAGACCTCAAAAACTGAATTGAAGCATCAGTGGTCATTTGGAAGAGGAAGAAGAACAACAAGGATGTCAAGTTATCATGGCTAACAGTTGCAGGGATTGCTGGTGTTAGCCAAGGAGAAGCGGGAACAATTCGAAGATAGGGCAGAGAGTATCTTGCTCATTCTTAAGCACAGATTCCCCGGAATTCCTCAATCAACATTAGGTATAAGCCGATAACAAAAAAAATTCAAACTTGTTTCCATATAAATGCAATTCTTCCCTAGCAAAGTAATTGATCCAAAATTGACCTCCTCGGATTGTTGAAAATGTTTCAGGATGTTGGGTTAGATATCCTGGAAAGCCACTCAAGGGTTCTAGAAAATTTAGCTCTCACCGTGATATCGCGGATAGAAGATGTTCTCCGTGTGGATAATCTTGCTTGCAATCCACCCGAGGAAGACTTAAAGAGAAAGTCACCAAGGATAGAACCAGAACCAGTTAAAAAAAAAAGAGGAAGTTATTCAACTTCAGAAATAGAATCCAATGATTCCATGACACTATCAGATTTCACGGATTGGCAGGTGGATCAAGATGTTCAGGCAAACGACGAAGACTCAGACCGTGGACAAAAATCCCAGATCGGAAGATGCCAAGTCGGCGAAGAAATCTCAGAATGTTGCGCCTAACAAGAAATTCTACTACTTAGAGAAGCTAGTGTACTGGGAGGGTTAAGCTGCTCAAAATCTTGCTTTGGAAAAGCCCTTGGAAGATGGCGGACGCAGTGATATGATCAAAGATGAACAATGTACATACTTTTGCACAAAACCAGAACAGCCATTGATCTAAACACAGTTTGCTACTCTCTTGAACGGCTTATGTTGGTGAGAAAAAAATCTATAATTTCAAAAAAAATACATATAGATCTGGCACAATAAAGATCACTTAAAACAAGAGGAGAAGAAAATTAGGGATTACTCCATTGCATTACGGTGCCAAAAGAGGAGGAGAGTGTGAGAACCTGCGAAGAAGCGAGGGGATGGCTTGACGGAGAGATTATCGCCTCCGTAGAAGGAGTTTTCCCCGGCGGTCTCCGTGGCGGCGACTGGGGTCGCCTCCGCTGCCGGCTGGCTTCGCCACTGCGCCACTGAAGTGAAGTGCTCTTCGGTTCCCAAACAAATAGGGTAGAATTTGGGCACCCGTTAACTAGGATCCGGATCCGGATTTGGAAATATTTATTTATTTAATGGACCCAATTAGGATCCAATTTTTAATGTCGGATTCGGGTTTCGGTCTCGAGACGTATACGTTCGCCGTCTCCTTGGGATTTGAGGGCGTCGCTCTTGCACCGGCGATGGCGGAGCCGGAGACGATGAGCGTGCCGTTTCTTTCTCCGGCGATGAAACGGTGAAATATTTTTGAGGATGTATGAGGTAAATCTACCTCTCTGTTTGTTACCAGTTTATCCTTCAATTTGATAGATAGTTTAGTTCTTCTCCCCGTGATCTAAGAACCAAGATATGATTCTCGTTTTTCTTTCGACGTTGTTCCAAAATCAAATTTGTGCCTTTTTTTCTCCAAGCATTGATCTCTAACGAGGGTTTGGTTGAATCTTGTGCCTTTATTATTGTAGAATGGAGCTTCCTTTGGATGTTTTTTTTTAATTATCGTCTTCCTCAGTCTCAACATGATCAAATTTATGTCAATGATCATGATACAAAATGAACAGAAAATTTGCGAACTGGAGGTAAGCCGAAGTTTAAAGTCCTAGGGCTAAGATTGGTCCTTTTGTTGGATTGTTTCTGGTCTTCTATTCCAAGGATATTACCAGTGATTTCCCTGTTTCTGTTGTGGTATGATGGTGCAGAGGCTTGTCGTAGGTCCTGTCAACTTTGAGCAGTGAAAAATAAATGGTGGAAAGAAAACTTGAAAGGAAGGAGGGGGATTCTGAAGACTGTATGCAAAGAATTTTCTAATGTACAAAGAATTTTCTTTTACAGAGGTGATTTCCCCCTAATTCACATTCATAGAACAGCCATACCCTTCCAAAAGATACAATTTTCAAAGAGTAAAATGGGCAAAAATAAAATGACTCTGGATAAAAAATTAGAACATATATGCAAGTGTGTGTTTAATTTGAAGTTCATGAATAAGTCCAAAATCACATGCCATTGGAAACCCCAAGGGCTTGGTGAAAGAAGAGCGCTAACAGGAGTAGCAATAATTTGTAAAACTCAAGAAATGGGACCTAAGGATTGTGCCATCCTTAGGTTTGAAATTTTAGATTTTGTCTTTAGGTTTCCAACATTTTGCGCCATCTTTACTTCCAATGATGGTTAATTGTTTTAGGTAACAAACATTGCTTTATAAGAACTCATTGGAAAAGGAATCTCTGGCTGCATTAATCCTGCTTTTCAACCTAGATCTGCAATTTAATTTGTTCTAGTGTAAATTCTACGGTTAATGTTTGAAAAAGCGAACACTTACATAATCATCTGCCCTTTGTCTTATCCTACTATAAATTCTTTTCTCCTTTACAGAATAATGGTCACAAGTTAACTGATACAAACTGCATTGGCTAGCCATCCTCACATTTAAAGGCTTTTTTTATATTTTGCAATGTACACGAAATAAGTGCATTCACACTCTCCACTGATTCCATTGTTAGTTTTGCTGAAGGCGATGAATTGGCAAGAATTTGGAATGCTATTGTTAGCAAAGATCCTCCTTCCAGTGTCCTCTCTTCTGGCCTAGATGTGATCACGAGAGGCCTAGTCTCGAGCCCATCAGGAAGAATAGAGAATCCCGATGGCAATATAGACAAGCTACTTGAGTCACACCCATTTATCACTGATTGCATGCCATCCATGTCCACAGGGGCAAATACCACCATTGACTCAAAAGAGTTAGTACTACTATCTTGAAGAACCCAAATGTTAGGCTTCTCTGTTGAGTTCATTGTCTGTATAGGGACATCAAATAGTGCATCAAATCAATATATATAGTAATTCATCAAAAATAGGGAACTAAACTGCTATATTTTTTCAAGTAGCGAGTGTGACTCATGAACTAACTGGTAGAATGAATGAGTACTTACATAGACTGTAACAGAGTTGCCACGATCTTGGCCCTTTGCTAAGTTGACCAGTGTTTTAGTTGGGCCAGATGGAAGCATGATGTCCCACTGCAAATAAAAAAATAGCTATAAGTTAGCATCATTCCAGCAAATATGTCAAAAAGGAATGATGAATCCTTATCTTACTTCAGTTCTTCTTGATTCATCCCTTAAAAAATCAAACAGAGATACTGCTGGAATAGGCATCCATGTTGACATAACTGCACAAACTATCACCCCAAGCGGTTCCCCAGGTTCATTGACTATCTTCCTATATGTGAATCGAATCTCTTCTCCTACCTTTGTTGATATCTTGTTCCATGTACGGTTACGTGGTGCGCCAATGTTTCTGCAAAAGCTTGCAGTCATTCTTTGCCCCAGCTTCAGGATGCTCTTTCTTCCGGCCAGTGTGGAGACCCCTGTGTTATTCTATGATGTTCAGCAATAAATTCATATTTCTTTTTATAACAAATGATGAAATCTTGCTATACCATTGCAGTCTCTGGTTGGTACGTTAGTCGCCATGAAGAACACTGCCCTTTCACATTGCAGTCGCAGTGTTGACATCCAGTGTCGAGCACCAAAAGCAAGGCCATTGGTAACAATTGAGCGATATAGGGTTGTAATTACATTCCTTTGGCATTCCCAATGCTCTACCCATATCACCTAGATACAAAGGTTGAAATCTGATGGATTAAAATGATTTACATCTGCTTTTGGAAGAATCTCATAGACTTTCTATAACTTCCTTAGAACATAAGTGAATGGTTAAGATACAATTTAATTACCTTGCAATGACCATTGTCTTGGTCCTCTAATATACAGCCTGAGGGCTGCTTGCTGCACTTCACAAGTGATGCATCTATAGTTTCATCAAGTTTGTCAATTGATATATCTACGATTGCCCACCTATTTGGGCTTAGTTTCTTACAATGCCTCACAAAGTATGTCTCTCTTGTTGGCACCAGAGGTGTAAGCATCTGAATTTCTGCAAACATCTGGAAAAAAAAAAAATCTAATGTGGCGTCATTAAGAAATTATACTTGTCTTACAATATGAGTGTTTGTGGAACTTACCAACTGTGTTAGTCCGTTATTGTCACCTTGTCCACTACAAATTACCTCGACAATGGAACCATTGGAGATGAGGCAAGGAAACATTTCCTTCCATTGGTTCTAAATATAAAAGTAGACAGATATTAGAAGGGCACGTATTGACATTGAATCACTGATTTTTTATTTATGGTAAGGATGTTAACAGCATGTGAATTCATATTAAGAGTGAGTTACTACACTGTTTCTGATTTCTTTTCGTTTTCCTGATGTTTATATTGACACTGAGAAGGTTGTCAGAACAAGAAAGTTGTAAAAGCAAATTCTATGAGGGCTAATTATCATAAATTTACTTTGTCAAGCAATGTTTGATGCTTGTATATATGTATGAACTTACCACATCCATGAAAGCTTGTACAAGCTTTAAAACATCGAAGAAGACAACACCTATCTCTCTGGAAGCCTCAATGTTCCTATTACATCCATTCCTCAAAACATCATGTGAGAATTCCTTGACATACTCATCATAGTTTAATATCTCCCTTCCAGTCTCGACACTTTGAATCCACAAAGGTTCACGGGCGCTGGACATCTTGATCAGCTCATCCAGGGCAGCATTAACAATCTCTAGAATTCTTGATTTATCTAAACTGAAGAACCCACTATTGCTATTTAATGAGCTCTTGTTTTGTTCAGTTCCTGCAGAGCCTGATGAACTAGGTGAAGAAGTTCCATCTGGGACACTACCTTGCATTCGGCGCAGTTTTTCTATCTACAAAATAGAACGAAGATAGTTATTGCGGTAGGAATGATATCAGATGAAATGTTTGAATGGTGATAGTAGTGAGACTTGTGTTGCAGCAGCAGCCCAATCTGTAGCATACCTCTGCTTTTAGCCTGGCATTTTCAATGCGAAGTTGTTGCTCCTCTGTTGCCATGGTATTATCCTTGCTTATGGTTGTAAAACCACAGTGGGGACAGCATGACTTCTTGATTGTCTCCCTCATCGCCCGGTTATCCTCTTGTAACTTCTCTATCTCAGACTTAAGTAGTGAATTCTCGTGCCTCTCCTGCACTGCCTAAAGTCGAAACCGTACCATGTTTAGTTAGGGGAAGGATGAATGCTACCGACATGTAATGTAAGACTAGCCTTGTTAAGAGTTTTTGGACACTGATACGTTCTCTTTTACTCTTTATGCAGACAATCTGTTTTCAACTTGTTACCTTGATCTGGGTTCGTCGATTTTGGAACCAGAACTTGACTTGCCTAGTAGAAAGTCCTAGCTGCTTGCTCAACTGCTGCCTCTGCTTTTCATCTGGATGAGGTGACTCCTTGAACAAGCTGTTTTCAAAATTGTGAATGAAAGAATTAGCATTATCGACAGCTCGAAAAAGTATTGTTTAGTTTAGATAATGGTGCATATATCTTTCTGAGCTCAAATTTGTTGGTTTGTCACAAAAAATTAGAATTCAACTCACACTTCCATTTCTCTTATCTGTTCAGCAGTGTGCCTGTGGTACTTCTTCCTCTTCAGCTTGTTCCCAGCATCCCTGTCGTTGTTGTCAAGAGATTCATTTGACTCCTGCTCTTCATCAGACCGATCTGCTGGCCCAGAGTTTTCGCCGCTGATCCCTGCCTGCTCTCCACAGTACCCTCCACCACCACTTCCTTCCTCTCCATCCTCCACCTCAGCGGCTTCCAATGCATTGTTCCTGAACACACCTGCCTATTGATATTTCCAAAAAGAAGTAACCAAATAGAGAGACGTTATACGATCATGAAACACGCAGAATGTCTCTAGTCCAAAAGCAAGTAAAAGAGTACTTACAAGGGAGAGGGAGAGAGCTGGAGACGCAAAGAAGTCTTTCACTGGGGGATTGCTGCGGTTCATGCTACTGCCTGGACAATTCCAATTGTAATCCGAAGCTGCAATGTGTAGACACTCGAGAGAGAGCGAATAGCATCAAGGGGGGAAGTTGAAGAAGGTGGAACATGGAGAAAGAGGAATTAAATGATGAAAAACAAAGACTGGGTTGAGCACCAACAAAAGGGTCTAATGGAGGACTGTTAGGGTTGAATGGCAGCTGACAACAATGGTGGCATCATCAGCATCCATGGGCACTTCATATTAAATTCTATGGATTCAACAAATTCAACGGTCTTCACCATGCTACTGTCTAAATGTTCTCCGAACCAGAGCATAATTTAGCAGGAAAAAGAACAATCGAGCGAGAACGCAGAGAAACCCCCCGAATTTTATGTCATTTTATTGCTCCATGGTGTGCATTTGCCCTGTGCTCTTTAGGTATGAATGACACACATGTTTGGTATTGGTTTAGTGAACTTGCCCAGTCCAATAAGTTCAACTGTTTTTGATTTAGAGACTACTCGAAAAGTGTATTAAAGTGAACAACATCGCTTGAACTTTTAGGGTTCTAACAAATCTAGTTTGAACTTGTAATTTTCGCAGTCCTAGTCATCAGTTATTTCATTTGTAACATATAGTGGTGTTGGACTAACTAATTTCTTGCATAGGTCATGTTTTCATATAGTCATGGGAATGAGTTATGAAGAGATTTGCTATCTACTGCACGACTAGTGTTCGCACAAGAATATTAGTCATCTAAGCGCACGAGGTTAGGCTTGTCTCTTTGTAGTTTTATCCAAATCCTTGAACACAACATGAAGGCCTTTTTTATTCCAACTTGGAATGGACCGAGCAAGTCGAACAAGGTGATCGGATAAGAATGTTTAGCGGTTGAGTTTCATGTGCCTCTAGGTGCAAAGTGCCCCGCGAAGAAAGCAACGATGATAGAAAATTAATAGAGTCATCATGAAGTTAATATAGGAGTAAAGTGTAGTTAATGTTTACAAGCATTGTGCTTAAGGACTATAGTTCATTATTAGGTGGAATGGTTGTTGAGAGTTTGGATCGAGTTCGACTAATGTTGACAACAAAATTGCGTGTGCGATGAGTTGTTTCAATCTCCGCGATAAGCTTCAAAGTGTATATGTACACATATGTATATCGATATTGAATGGTTGTTGAGAATGTAAAAGATGAGCTTGACTAATTTTGGCATCATGTTACTTGCGAATAAGTTGTTTGTTCTAATCTTGCGGTTGATCTTCAAGTGCATTATATAATAACTTGGACAAGTTTTATAATAAGAATGAGCATGCCATTAAAAATTCTATGGAAGAAAACATGACGTTATGGATAAATTTTCATTATTTTTATTTATTGTACGAAAACCTTCTAAATTTAGGAATTATTTAGTATCTAAGAAAATGATAATATTGATTATTAAAAAACAAATAATTTCATTCTTAAAAAAAACAAAAATCATTTTCTTTAAAATGTCTATATTTTTATTAGGAAATGATCATTATAAAATGGCCAAGGAAAGTGGTTGTGGAATGGTAGTTGGCAAAGAGACACATAAAATAATAATGTGAGATAAATAATTGAGCATGCATCTTTTGGATAGCGTAGCATATCATATAACAAATGAAATCTAATTAATGGGGTCTTCTATTTTGTCCCTAAGTTCCTCATTTAATTCTATATCTTGGAGTAACTCCTGAACCTGGAGTTCCACTGGAAGAAATTGAGACTGCGATAGCTACCGAATCTTTTACTAGTACACGAACAACTGTGTAGACAGATGGACTTATCCATCTTGATTGTTACAAAGGGCAATACTATCACATCGAGACGGTTATTCAAGAAGGTATAACTCTTTATTAAAGAATAAAAGACTTATGATGATCCACGTGAAATACTATTAATGTTTGATTTATCGTTCACAATTGCTAATCCACCCTTTGGCCTTCAATATTTTTTTTCTATCATATAAAAACACATTACCAACTGCTCTTTATGACAGAACGTTAAACCTCTTTTCCTACTAAGCATTCAACACAAAAAACAAAGGTCTTGAAAAACATGTAAAATATCAGATTGGTAGTTTTGCATGGTAGTTGGAGCACAAACTTTTTATTTGTTAATTTCTTAGGCTTCAAAAAAGTTCTTCAACTAATGGCATTTTCTTCACCAATTTTTGCTAATAATGTTTGTCATGTGTTAATGCCAAGGTTTTAAGTGTCCTACGGCACACAATCTTAGTAAACTTTTAATAGTGATCACTAATAGTGAGTTTAAGGAAATGGAGGAAGAACAATACACCTTTTCTTCGTGGTCTCAACCAACAACAATAGTTAACAAACCATAGAGAAACCACTACTAGTCACCGGCGAGCCATAGCACGGTAGGACCGCCGTGACTACACACCACTGGCTATTGTTAAACCACCAACAATCATCGTCAAACCATGACTACACTAGACTACTACCATCACGATACCACACTAGGATATAAGTATCATCAAAAGATAGGCGTTTAGAGGAAATGCACATAGAAATATGATAATAAACACAATTTTTATTAGGGGACAGATGAGAGCCATGGCAAGCACAAACAATCTTGATTTGGTTTTTGTTAAACTTGTAGGTGACACCCAATATGGTTACCTTTAGGACCGCACCCGGTCTTTGGTCTTTGAGACCCATGGAAGGTCGGGGTATGAGCCACAACCTCCGAATTCCATGTTCCATGCAACACCAGGTTGTATGGTGGATCCTTCATGAGGAAAGTCTTCGGCCGAAGTGGTTGCAATCTGCTTCTGCCAGGATGAGGATGATGTTCTAGTCTCCATGATAGGTTCACCATTCCATTTCAATGAATGGATCTGAAGAGGAACTGCAAAAACATGACATGGGAATTCAAATCATGTGAATAAACTTACAAATAACATATGCCTCAACAAGTTTAAAGTTCTAAGTAAGAGATATCAAGGTAATTCGGTATGCAGGACGTTAAATGCACAATCAAAACAATGGATATTAAAATGCTGGCAAGGATGTTAATTCATATAGACAAGGAGCAATCCACTTTAACTTGCAAGACAATATATCAATTTAATCAATAGATGTTGGTTCATACATGAACGTTATTTGATGTCCACATCTTAAAGCCAATTTGACAATAAAATACTATATTGAAACACTATATCAAATTTAGATCATTCGCGACCTCTTAGTGAAAAGCAAAGAGACAATGTATGTACAACTACTAATTCACTTCAACATATATTACACCTCCCTAAGTGTAATCCAGCTTTACAATTGTCATAAGGAATAATATAGACACAAGGAGATGCTACTTGCATATAATCTAAACTTGTTGCCATACAATGGAATAAGGAAATGACTGTTTAGTTGCCCCAATCACCTCTAGTGGCAGTTCCAAATTAGCATTCACCTAGTAATTACAATTCATTCATGGATGATTTATGATGAGTGCAAAGACAAGAGTCGCTTCTAGCTGCACAGTGCTGTAGCACTAATAACTACTAAGAGAATGGAAATTTTGTAAAGGCAATGGCTACAAGAATGAATGAAACAGATGTATAAAGAGAATATGACTGTTTAATCTCTTTGCATCATCTTCGGTGAGATGTTGGTTTGATGTTTCATGACCTAAGGAAGAGACAGCCTGAAGCTGAGAACCAAATGCCCATGAATAATTTGTCTCAAGTGTCAGAAGTTGAATCAATGAGTATGCAAAAACAAGCTTCTCAGCATCAAAATCTGTTCCTTGGGAGACAGAAGGATCTCCATTTGACGGAAGTGTTGATTGCACCATGCACGGTAAAGGAGAGCTTGTGGGAGTACGAGCGCCAACATCAGTTGGCTTAGGAGATACTGCATAAGCTACCATTGAGGGCGTATGAGTTTGAAGAGGCGATGAAGTCCCAAATGCAACTTCAACAAAATCACAGGATGCACTTCTTAAAATTTTTTGCTGTTTCTGTCCTTGGAAACCAATTCCAGTTGGCTTGTTTAAGGCATGCTCAGAAGTTAGTAGTTTGTGAAGATCAGTGCGCTTGGTAGTGTCTACAGTCTGCGAAACTAACCAAGAGCTTGAAACTTCAGCCTCAGATTCTGCAATGCCCTCATTTCACCAGTTGGACCATCATCAGTAGCAATTGAAAGATGTGACTTCTTCATGAGTGGGTAACCCACATTCTCTAGATTCTGAAAATTCATCTCCTCAGATGATCTTGGTTTCTTTGAACATGAATTCTCTTCCTCAGCCTCAGTGATCCTTTTCTTACCACCGCATTGTTCTTTGTGCTTAGTGAACATCAGCTGACTACTCTATGAGATATCATAACCTTCTGAAAATTTGCTAATGTCATTCCAGAAGTTTTCTTGGGGTGGTGACAGAGCTTGTTTCCCACTTTGATCCGGCATTCCAATATTGTTCTGGAGCAAGTTATCAAATGGAACATCAGAAACTGCTATTGCTTGATTTGTGCTTCCTTCCTCGACTTTAGCAATGGCTGTGCCTTTAAGTTTTCCTGAAGATCCTCCAAAAGAACGACCCAAACTAAGCTCAAGCTCATTGCCATCCTCCATAAAAATAGACTTCCAAAACAAGTAACAACTATCAGTTTATTTTGGAACTTCATACATTGTCACTCTGTAGATTGATAGATCTGCAGAGCTAACATTATTCAGAGAAAACAGAACTTCTACAGAATCTGCATACACAAACTAAAAGTAGGGAAATTAAGGAGGTTATTATATGTATAATTGAAAGTAAAACAAATGCAACATTAAGGTGTTAATGTTGAGAGTTTATTAATATAAGGGCATGTAAATTAAAGAGAACAGAAAAATAAATACAAAAACAAAAACTTGGACCTGTGTGAAACATGAACACTTTACAGATAAATAGATTTTTAAAGCTTTCGTCTCAAGGTGAAAAATATTCTTACACATTGCAAGCTGTTGAGAACAAGATCATAACAGTGCAGATCAATCTCCAAATGAACCAACTAGAAAACATAGATCACAACTATTGCCAATTAATAGTAGAATCTTCCACTTCATCATCCACAGAAAAAAAAAAAAAAAAAGCTGCAAACATTGCCTCGGAACACATTATGGCTTCTCTTGATTAACTTTCAAGGCAATCCAAAAGGATTAAAGGTTATACGAGTAAAAAAATCCTCCATAGATCTATCGAAGGCCCAAGCAGCGATCAAACGATAATCAGCCAATGCATATTAAACAAACCCCATCTCATCACTATCCCCACTGATTCGCCATGCTATCGACCAAAGGCGAGAACTTTAACCACAGATACCCTATCCCTCCCGTAAAAATCAACTTCGGTGTAAACTATTGACCTGGATCATGAAGTTCTCGCTCCCAACCTAACGAAACCCTAATCACACATCGCCAGCGTGTTCACAGTTCTCGCTCCCAACCTAACGAAACCCTAATCGCACATCGCCAAGGTGATCACAAATCGCAGGAAGGGAAGAAATTAAAAAGAAAACAAGCCCAAAGCAAACCCAAACCTTGGCATCTGGAGGAGAAGGCAATGGCCGCAGCCGACGAGGTGGGTGGTACGTCGCCATATCGATCCAGCGACGCGGCTTTCCACCGGCGGCTTGAGGAAGGGGAGTATTTAAGAGGCTCCCATGATGCGGAGCACAAATCTCGAAGCATGATCCACGGTACACGTGCGAGATGTCCATTTTAGCTTTGCTTAGCCTTCTTTTTTTTTTAAAAAAAATATTTTTATCAAATTAAAAATAATAATATAATGTAAATTTAATAAACATTAAACATATTAAATATAATTCAAACCGCATAATTAAGGAAATGATAAAATATTAAAAATAATAATTTTATTTAACATAAAAGGGAACATATATTCTTTAAGAACTACAATATTTAATAAAGAAAATTTACCAAAAGCAACTCTTCTTAATTGAAAATAACAAAAAAGATAATTTCAAGTTCTTAAGGGTCTAAGTTATAGTTTATATTTATATTTGATATGTATATTAAGTAGTGCATAAAATTTGGCAAGAAGTTCGCTACTCGATGGGATTAAGTGTTGATGATGGCGTAGTATGCCTAATGATTTAGCGGTACGATAAAATTCGGAAATAATTACATGAGACACTTGAGAGATTATTATGCTTGTAATATAGATGTCTGGTCAAGATTGATTAGGTTGATCAAGCTCAAATTGACTCTAATTGGGATTGTGATATTTGATCAATACGTTAATTAATTGAGCGAAGAGTTAAGTAGGTCAAGGTTGATTGGATATTTGACAAGATACGAAAAGTCTAAGTGAGTTATGGATGACCGAACGCTTAACGGTCAGAAGTCCAACACAGAGTTGGAAATGAGACAAAAAAGTCCAAATGAATCATAAAGAATTGGACACTCGATGATGACGGCAGTCTTGACAAGTCAAGATTAATTGGATACTAGATCAATAATGAAGTCTTGTAGGTCAAGGTTGACTGAATACTAGGCAACGAGAAGTTTCGACAGATCAAGATTGATTAGATGTTAAGCAAAGGAAATTTTGGTAGATTGAGGTCAACCGGATACCAAGGTGATGACGGAAGTTCTAACAGTTCAAGATTGATTGAAAGGCAATGATAAAGTCCCGACAGATCAAAGATTGGTCAGATGCTTGGCAATGGAATGTTTAAGAAGGTCAAAATTGATCAAATGTTAAGCAAAGAAGTCTTAATAGGTTGAAGTTGATCGAATACCAAACAATATGAGAATTCAATTTAGTAAAGTTGAAATAGGAGTATTAATCGATTGATAGAATTTATCGATCAACTGATGGACTTTAAACTTCAAAATTTAAATTTTGAAGTGTTTTTAGGATTTGTTACAATAACTAGAGCTTCTGCTAGGGGTTGCTATAATATTCATAGTTTCTTGTAAACCTTGCAATTAAAAAATTAGGATTTGCTATAGTAATTAGGGTTTATCACGTTAACTTTGAGGTTGGCTATAGTAATCGGGTTTAGGACTATTGCTACCAAGTTTTGCTATAGTGTCAATTGATTGGTGAGTTCTATCAATCAATTGATGGCACTGTAGCAACGAATAACATGCTTCTAAATTGATTGATTGGTTCGGCTCGGCACTTCAAATGCAAGCAATCGATTGCCACTTCGGCTCGGCAGCCCACTTCAGTCAGTTCGGCTCGGCAGCCCACTTCAGCCACTCTCACCAATCAATTTGTAAGGTAAAAAAGAACTGTTTTGGCCTAGAGCTCAGCACTACCATAAACGGTCGAATTTGATAAAAATCAATTGAACTCATCATAATGTCTAGCAATCGATTGCCATGCCTTGTCAAGGAAAAATATGCCCAAGACCATACCTTGTCATATCAAGGTCTTCTCAAGACCATAAAGAAGATATCATGATCTCCTTAAGGATCATGTCTTGTCAGGATCTCATCTCTTCTCAAGCTTATAAAAATGCTCCGTCAATCTCTCCGATGGCTCTCCTCTCTCTCTCTCTCTCTGAGAAGTTAGAGACGAAGTATTATTGGCATTTTCAACATCAAGAGGTATTCCGGAAGCCGATCTCAACAGTGCTTCTGACAAATAAACATCCAAAGTAAAGTTCTCAATTGTAAAATATTTTTGTTTTCATTTACATTTGTATTTTATATTGCTTGTATTTGTTCTTGTAATAACTTGTTGTAAGAGGTTTCTCTGCTTCCAAAAGGTATATAAAAAAGTGAAGTTCATAGTGGAGGGAGATCATTATGAGTAGGCCTTGGATTAGTCGTTTAAGAGGCAGATACCAAGTAAACTTCAGAGTTATACATGTGACATTGATTTTGGATTCAATTTTTTGTTACGTATTCAAACGACGAGCACGAAATTAAGATGAGAGCGATCGGAGCTATTCACCCTCTCCCACTCTAGCTCACAAGATCCTAACATGTTGGACTAAAAATATTGAGATGGTGTAGGAGTAGCTCGTGAAGTATGATTTGGCATAGTTAAATTATTTGAATTGATGACTTGAGGTCCACTAAAAATTAGAGAAAATGATATACAATGTGTGAGATGAGGAGTATTGAAACACAATTTTAATGACAATTAGAAAAACATAAACTATATAAGTGAAATGTAAAGGATGACATGTAATAGTCAAATTGTAAAAGATAAATTTTTTAAATATGTAATAAATTGTAATTTTCGATGACAAACGATGATGAATCAACTCCTTAAAATAACGATCAGAATTTGAAACTATTTAAAGAAAGAAATAGAGAGAAATAAATATGAATCTGATATATTTTAATATTATTTTTTAAAATATATATTATATACATAATATTAATTTAAAAAAATCAGTGGTGCTCGTACCCCTCCGCCCTCACTTGGCTAGCAGTCTTTGTTTTTTTATAATTCACATCAAAAAAGTCTACCAATTAAATATTTTTATTAGATAAATTTGATTGATAATTTATTAAAGTTAGAATTAATCAATAAAAAATTAAAAATTAAAATTAAAATGTATATTAATCAATATTATAATAATAATTTAGCATTCATTATCAAATTTAATTTGTATTTTAAATATTATATTGGCTAAATTTAACTTGATTAAAACATTTATTAGATAAATATATTATTTTTCTAACAAATTATACTTCAAAGCTTATGAGAATTATTTGTTATTTTTATTAATAAAGAAGTTGAACTTAATGATGAAATTACTACTATATAATTATTATTCAATCATGAAAATAACCTTTTATAATGCACTGATTTATTCTTTTAAATTTTAGTAGAATTTAATAAATAATAAAATTGTTATTGTAATCATATATATTTTTCAATCTCAAAAATTACCTTTTATAATGCATTGAGTTATTCTTTTAGATTTTATTAATAATTAAATATCTTTAATAATATTTTATATAAAATTATTTTTAATTTTTAAAATTTATTTTTTAAAAAATATTAAGACCTAATATTTTTTCTATCTGGAGCTAAATATGAGACTACCCTGTCAAGACAACAAACAACATTAAAAATAACTAAAACATTGTTGCATCTATTCACCTAAAAATAGGAAAAACATGAAAAGAAAAACAAATTCAAGCCAACTAACAGAAAAACATTATTCATATTTGACAAATTTAGGAGAAAATTTAACTCCTTTTCCTCTCTGTACAAATTATCTAGCTTTTGTGGTAGAGGAAAAAAAACACTATTTTTAAAAATAAAAATATTTTTTTTGCACAAAATTGTTTTCCCCCTTAATTATATTAATTAATCACATAATAAAATAATATATAATATATATGTAGATATATATACATTGGAAAAATGGATGCTTCCATCGATCTTTGACGTCCAAATGCCTGCTCTTCGCCGCCTTCTCCTCTTCTTCCTCCTCCTCCTCGGAGTCTTCGTCGACAGCGACGGGAAAACAGCGTATCCGGAGACGGTAGTCCTCCCGCTGCGCCGCGGGGGCGCGGCGGCATCGATTCACGAGCTCCTCCGAAGCGATTGGCTGCGGCAGCGGACAATCCGGCAAAGGTTGATCCGGCGGGGAGCCCTCGACATCTCGCCTGCGGCGGCGGTGGCGGCGGAGGAGGAGGAGGAGTGGTTCAGGATGCCGATGACGTCGGGGGCGTACGCCGGCACGGGGCAGTACTTCGTGCGGTTCCTGCTCGGCACGCCGGCACGGCCGTTCCTGCTGGTGGTGGACACCGGCAGCGACCTCACCTGGGTGAAGTGCCGCCTCCGCGGCCGCCGCCGGCGCCACCGGGTCTTCCACCCCGCCTCGTCGAAGACCTTCCGGACCATCCCCTGCGCGGCGGAGATGTGCAAGAACGATCTGCCTTTCTCGTTGTCGGCGTGCCCGACGCCGGCGAGCCCCTGCCGTTACGACTACAAGTAAGTAACGGAATCCAAAATTTACCCTTTACGTTTGATTCAGATTCCGCTTTGGAAGAAGACAAATCGAAGATCTTCCCCTTTCCTAAAAATTGAAAGAGTAATTTCAAATTTGGTTTTCATACCTTTAATTTTTTTTTAATAATATTAAATTGTTCTAGAGAGTTTTACTATTCAATGCCGTCGAAGCTTTATGATGCATGGTGGTTGAGATTGTTTTGGTTCCGATTGCAGGTACTCCGACGAGTCGTCGGCGCAAGGCGTGTACGCGAACGAGTCCGCCACCGTGATCCTCGCTGGCCGCCGCCGCGCGAAGCTGCGGGGCCTGGTGGTGGGCTGCACCGCCACCTTCTCCGGGGCTAGCTTCTGGGCGGCGGACGGCGTCCTGGGGCTGGGCAACAGCGGCAGCTCCTTCGCGGCGCGGGCGGCCGCTCGTTTCGGCGGCGGATTCTCCTACTGCCTCGTCGACCACCTCAGCCTCCGCAACGCCTCCAGCTTCCTCCGTTTCGGCCCCGCGATGCCGCCTGCGGCGGCGCCGGTGCATGAGACGCCGCTAGTGCTCGACTTACAACCGTTCTACGGGGTGGGGATCATGGGCGTCTCCGTTGACGGGAAGCTGCTGGCAATCCCGGCGATCGTGTGGGATTTCGCCTCCGGCGGCGGTACCATCGTGGACTCGGGGACGAGCCTAACGTTACTGGCGGAACCGGCGTACGGGTTGGTGGTGGGAGCACTGAGCCGGCGGCTGGCGTGGGCGCCGAGAGTGAGCATGGACCCCTTCGAGTTCTGTTACAACTGGACGGCGGCGACTGCAGGGGAGAAAGCGGGGCCGGTCCCAGCGATGGTGGTGCACCTGGCCGGCGGGGCGAGGCTGAACCCGCCGGCGAAGAGCTACCTGATCGACGTGGCTGACGGCGTCAAGTGCCTGGGGATCCAGTCGTCGCCGTGGCCGGGCGTCTCCACCCTCGGCAACATCCTGCAGCAGGAGCACATGTGGGAGTTCGACGTGGCAAATCAACGGCTGCGATTCAGCCGATCGACGTGCCACGCCAAATGACCCCGAATTCTTACGGTCAAGATACGAACACGTGAACGGCAGATGAACTCATACGATTGCCACGTGGAATTAAGAAAGAGGAGGGGTAGGAGGAGGAGGATGCGGGTCCCAGAGCCGATACCTCACGTTCCCTCCACGTGATGGTTAAACCGTCACAATTTATTTCCTTTAATTCATAATTTAATAAAATAAATTTCACCGATATTCGCTATAAAGGGCCAATCCAGTTTTGGGCCCAATAAAGGGCCCAATAAGGGTCCAACATTGCATGCTGCCCGCGGCGCAGCACGTGACGCGACGACGACGCTGTCCATTTGTCGAACTCTTCCTTCCTCCCGCTGTCGCGCATATTTGTACTCCTCCTTCGACGGCCGGCGCAGCGCATTGCCCCCCTTCTCCTTCCTCCTCCTTCCCTTTCCCCTGTTCTCTTCCCCTTTACGCACACACTACGATCCCATCAATCCCTCTCACTCTCCCCACGCTTTCCGCCTGTCCTTCCCCTGTTTCACTCCGTCCACTGTGCAGATTCTCCGTATCCACCTATTTATAAGCACGACAAGCAAGCATTACTCCTTAAGTGCTCAGTGACTTCTTCTTTCTTTTTGTTGCTGTTGTTGTTGTTCTTTGCCATGGATAACGATGGCTCTATTACGAAGGGGGCGAGGTCCAACGCCTGGTTGCTCGCCGGAAACTACTTCCTACTCTGCGTCGGCTCACTCTCCTCTTCTCTGCTCTCGCGCTTCTACTTCGTCCACGGAGGCGGAAGCCGGTGGGTGTCCACCTTCGTCCAGTCCGCCGGATTCCCCTTGCTCCTCGTCCCCGTTTACTTCTGCTCGTCCTCTGTTTCCGGCCACCGGCCCTTCTGTGGCTTCAGTTCGCGCCTCCTTTGGCTCGCGCTCGGCCTCGGGCTCCTCCTGGGACTTAATAATCTCCTCTTCTCCTGCGCCTCGTCCTATTTATCGGTCTCCACTTCGTCGCTACTCCTCGCTTCGCAACTGGCCTTCACTCTGCTTCTGTCTGTTGTCCTCGTCCGCCACCCGATCACGTTTTTTAATCTGAATTCGGTGGTTTTGCTCACTGTAAGCTCTGTTCTGCTCGCGCTCAACTCGTCGCACGACTGCCCGCCGGGCGTCGACCGGCGGCACTTCTTTCTGGGACTGGCGGCGGCGCTCGGCGCCGCCGCGCTCTTCGCAGTGTACCTGCCGGTGATGCAGCTGGTCTACCGCGGGCTCAGCGGCGGGTACCGGGAGGTGGTGGAGGTGCAGGTGCTGATGGAGGCGGCGGCGACGGCTCTGGCGGTGGCGGCGATGGCGGCGGACGGCGGCGGCGCTGGCGGGGGAAAGTGGTGGTGGCCGAGGGAGGAAAGGTGGGACCTTGGTGCGGCGGCGTACTGGACCGTGGTGGCGACGACTGTGCTGGCGTGGCAGATGTGCTTCATGGGGACGGCGGGGATGGTGTTCCTCACGTCGTCGGTCAACGGGGGGATCTGCATGACGGCGCTGCTGACGGTCAACGTGGTGGGCGGCGTGGCGGCGTTTGGCGACGAGTTCAGCGGCGGGAAGGCGGTGGCGATGGCGCTCTGCCTCTGGGGGTTCGGGTCTTATCTTTACGGGGAGTGGAAGATGAAGGCGGGCGCAGAGGCGGAAGCGCCGCCGACGGCAATGGAGGAGAAGGAGAAGGTGAAGGCGATGGAGACAAGTGGCGACAGAGACGGTAACGATGGCAACGTGTAAAAAGAACTCTTCCCTTGAAAACAAAAAACAAAAAATAATGCAAATAAGATAATTTTCTTTTTTCAAAAAAAAAAATAAATCCTTATTTTATACATTTCGTGTAAACAAATAACAATTTCTCACAATTATCAATATATACAAACTTTATAAAAAAACACTCTTTCGAGTATCGATCATCATCGAGATCAAATTGGAATTGAATTGGAGAGCTAAAATAGTTTCTATAGAGAATTCACCAATCTCGATCCACATCTTATGTTAATCACTAGTTGACCTTTTGAGTCAACCTCTAGTAAGCTCAAGGTTGGGTTGAGTGGTCCTTAGCTTTTTGTCAACCAATGCGACTCGTTCAAGTATTGCACGAATTCATTCATCTTGAGCGAGACCTCATAAGATGACAAATTCGCGTGGATTTAAATTTCTTCTATCAAGTTAATTATAAATATATACACCACCACTTTTATCCTTAGACTCGTTGATATGAGCTCTCTAGCCCTGGTAAAGCAAAATAAAGGCAAACCCTTCAATTGTGGTAAAAAAAAAAACAAATAATTATCTTAGTGGCACTCTTTTGCTGACGTATGTTGGCGTGTCGGACATGAAGCATTACTTGAGAATCGCTGATTACTTAAATCAAATAAGATTTTGGTCTCTAAATTTGGTGGAAAGCAAAATAATCAGGCAAGACCCCCAACCAAATGTGCACACCCTAAAAGTGTTTTACACACTCTTAAAGAGGATAAATTATGGAAAGTGTTTGTCTTAATGTAGCAGTCCTTTTGCATGGGAGAGATCAAGTACCCAGTGAGACATTTTGCACCAATTGAGAATTGACCTCAAGATCCATTGTGGTAAACACTATAAGTACCAACTGTGTCAATCCGCAGGGGCAAAGGCAAGCCCTTCATGCTTTGCCCGCCAATGACTTGTGTGACACTCATCATATATTTCTTCTTCTTAGCCTATATTTGATTTCCAATTCAATAATTTAGCCTCCAATTATAATTCACAACTAATAGTTTGATGATTCAGAATCACTAGTTAGGCTATATATTGAGAATCGATAATTCAAAAATAATTACACTTCAAATTCACGAAAATTTTTTTAAAAAAGATAAATTTATAAAAATATAAAATATAAAAAAGAACTACTACTCTAAGTATCCCCTCAAGTATAAGAGAATTAAAATTCACGTAGTTCACTTGCTTTTTTACATTTGTTATCTTAGGAAATGATATTATTCACTTTTGTTTCCTATTCTTGTAATATTAATTCCTTCTATATGAAAGTCTTTTATCTTATCATCTAAAAGTTGCATTCTTTTTTTTTATAGCTCTTGCACAATCATCAAGTAATGTTTGTGCTTTTAAAAAATTAAGAGACAAAGTAGATCATTATTCATCCGATATATTATCTCCAGAATTAAACGTCTATTCTCCAACAACAATTAACACTAGACAAGGTAAAATTTCTTTTGCTATCGCAGAGAGGATGAGAAAATTTTGAGTCTTCTGCAATCACCATCATAGAGTATCAAAAATCAAACTCACTATCTATCTGTTTCACTAAAATAAAAAAAATTATAAAATAATTTTCAAATTTCTATATGAAACTTAAGAATCCTTTGTTTCTTCTATGCTTTAATAAAAATTATACTTTTATAAATTTTAAATTACTATTACTATTAAAATATTATTTCAGATATATTTGTCTATAATTTATATTTTAAATATTATATAATTTTATTGTAGTATTTTATATAATATCAGTAGGATCAAAAAATCTTTAAATAAAATTAAAAGATCATAAAACATAATTAATATTTTATGTAAAATATCTAATTAAACTGATATAAAGCAAATACAATTATATAAACATTAAAAATATAATTAATTTTTTTTATTTTATTTTCATTGCTAATACGCATTAGATAAAAATTTATTCATAATATATTCATTTAAAATTAAAATTATACTATAAAAATTTATCATAACTAAATGAGAAGTCGGATAATAAATATTAAAAAATTATTTAATTGTATCATTAAATACTTTTAAATTTTCATAAATACTAATACATATATTTTAATGGTATGAAAATAAATATACATTAATATTATTAATATTTTATGCATAATAATAATAATATATAATTCTTTATATTAAAATGAATCTTATTATAATTGATATATTGAATTTCATATGTTGGTACATCACATAAAAAAATTTAAGTATTACTATTAATTTTTTAAAATATATTTAGTATTAAAACTAACATTATCAAATAATATTAAAAATATTTTAAAAATTAATTCATATTCTTCTTAAATTAAATATCAATAATTAAGAAATACTATCAACATTATGTGCTTCATCGATATGCTAATAAATATTTTTAAATATCATAAGTTATTAATCCAATACAAGTTACACTCATTATGTAAGTTTGTTAATAACTTCAAATATCAAAACATAAAAAAATATTATTAAATTTATTAAAGTTTCATTAAATCTTATTTTCCTTCCTTAAATTTTTTATTGTATAAATATATAGTTCGGAGAAGTTTTATTATTTAATTTAATTAAGTGATTCATAAAAACAAATTTAATTTTCATTTATTATTAATTTATTTATTATATAAATAAATATAGTTCAGAGAACACATTTACTAGATGAATTAAGTGATTCTTGATAAAAATCTTAAAATATGCATCTAAAACTCAAAACTAAAAGAAAAAATTCTTTAAAACCAAATTTAACTCTCTTAATTTATTATCAGAATATTTCAAATAAATTTGAATCGATACCTCAATTTAATTTGAGAATGTTTGACTTCAAATTTCATTGAGTGTTTTATTTTGACAAGTTGAAAAAATAAGAAATCAATTGACTATTTATAGAGTTTAAAGAATAACGAATATTAAATCATAGTTGTTGATAAAAAATAATCAAATAATCTCAACCGTTTAAAAATAAAATAAATAAATAACCTTTTAACAGTCAAAATTGGTGATTTCAATGTTCAACTCCAAAAAAAACTTAACCATCTATTAATTTGGGGCCGGAATTGTAACCAACGCAACCCTGACTAGTCAGTTACAGTTCTGACCCATTTAACTGCCCGTTGACCAAGTTACAGATCCAGACCGAGTCCGGTTCAAATCTAGACCAAGTCGAGCCTACCTCCATCTAAAAACGATCCAACAAATAATCTTTGAAAACTATCACGATACTTTAATGAAGAACTTCAATAGGGGAATCTATCTATATATATCTAAATAAAATCTAGACCATATCAAATACTGTAATCTTTCTGTTTAGCATATTTGATTTGGGGGATTTGGAACCTAATTATAATATTATAACACCCAATCAATCTCAAAAGATCAGATTGGCTTCTAAATCTCTTCAGTTAGTGAGCTTTATCCCCTGCTCATGTCATGAATGAAACAGATAACAGTGTGAAATTTCTGAAAAATATTAAATTCTATTATTGCTATAATTATTAGATGGTGGTGGTTGTTTGCTTTGTTTGATATTGAGCTCTTTATTCATCTTCTCTCCCATGTTTTTTTTTTCAAGTGCCACAAGTGGTTCCACTTCAAGTCCATTTGATTTGTAGATATCAATCAGGTTCACTTTTTTTGGATTCTTGCTCAGATAGGCATTGACCTATATTCTATGTTGTTGTTTTTTTAAATAAAAATATAAAATAAAATAAAATTCATGTTAAAGAGGAGAGATAAAAGCTAAATATTATAAATAATATAGCTTTGTGTAGAGTTCATGATGTTCATAGGACCTTAATATAAATAATTAAAATTGTATATATTTAAATAAATTAAAGTTAAAATTGGTGGAATGATATTGTGAGTGGCATTGCTAAAAGCAAGCAATAGCTGCTAGAGATGTGGAAAAACCTGAATGGAATATGTGAGAAAGCATTACTAGTCCACATCACATTTGGGGTCTCATGTGATGGATGAGAATCCAAATTTGGAGATATTGTAATTTTAAAAAAGTTTATATTTTCCAATTTCCTAAAAAAATAAGGAAAAAAAGAGATGGAAGTCATTTTATTCAATCATGCTCTAGGTGAGTCACATTTATAGCGACTTAGTAATATCGACTCTTTACGACAAATGAAGAGTTATATACTACTATCGAAAGCCGAATTTAATACCCAATTTAACATAATTTGAGTCTCCTAATTAAGCCTATATCCAAACTCATTCTATAATATCTCTTTAGAATGTTACAAAAATAATATGAGAAACTCACTGAATGTATAGATTGCATAAATTAAACTGAGCAAAGAAATTAAGTTTTAAGGGAAAAGAAAAGGAGAGAAATTAAGTAAGGCAAAAAAGAGAAATCAACATTAATTAGATTTGGGATATACATGAATGGCATTGTCAAAAGGTCAACTATTTGGGTGCTAATCAAAGCTATCGATCCTTGTCAACTTTCAAGTGCTCTCAACTTAATTAATGAAAGATATGGGAGGAAAGCAATTAAATGGGAATCCCCTTTTTATCTCTTCGAATGAAAGAAAAGAGGATTCATTTTGTTCTTTTCTTGTCGTTGAGCAGGAAAAAAAAAAGAATTCAATTTCCTAACTCTCAATGAGATTTATTTTGTCAACGTTGACTTCCCATCTCATGCCATGCCTATCCTCACAGCTCTTGAACACTCGGCATATATAGCAACAAACAATACCCAAGTTTGCAAATGATGTTTGTCTTATCCCTTTAGTAACCAGTTCTATGATAGAACAAAGTTTGGGGTCTAAGTTGTTGTCTCTGAGCTATTTAAAACTATTTAAATTCTTTCTGAAGAATAAGTTTCTTGTGATCTATTGAATCTATTCTGACTCTTTTGTGTAACCAGTTCTAGTTTTTGTGTACAATCTACAACCTGATGCTAGAATCAATTTAAGCATGAGCAGCAAGGATAATGTTGAAGCTGTAAAGAATAGGTTGAGAGAGTACCTGGAAGAAGTAGCAATTTCCAGTGTGCCTCTAGAACTTGGCCAGGTCAGATTCTGCTAAATGACCTTCAAATTTGCATCCAACAAGATGTCATTGCAGTTTAAACTCAAACAAGAGAACTGATCTAGAGATTGATTCCCCGTTCAATCAGGTCGACGTTTGGTTCGACCAAACTATCGAAACTAGGATTCAGGTCCAACCTACTGATTGAAGTTATCTGCAAGCAGGTCATTGCATCAGTTCAAAGGGATCCACATTAGGAAAACACAAGAGGAACTGCCATTAGGGGTTCTTTTTAATCATAGCAGAACACTCACAAGAACAAAAGATTGCACAAAGAGAATTCTCAAAGTAGCAAATGGAGATAGGGCCAAGGAACAAAGGAGAAAAGAATATCCAAAAGTCGTTCGATACAAAACATCTTTTGCAGTAATCTAATGTACAGTTATCACTACTTCTCTAGCACATTGATTATGGATGATTGATTGGCAGGATACTAATAAATTTACCAACTAGAACAATTCAAAGTTGAGATAAGAACAATTACTTGGTTTACACTTGCTGCTTGGATTGGCACCAATGATAAGAAGAATCACTTTTACTGCAAAAGAATGGTATTAGTTCCCTTCAGTTCAGAAAGATAAACAGAGCCAATATCTATCCATTTAACAAGCATTAGAATTCATATCTAAACCATCATCTGTTGTGCTGTTGTATCTACATCGATTGTTACAATTGGGATTACCGGTCTTCGTCTCCCATGCAGGGTGGTGATCTTGCCAAAGATGAAGTAGATGCTGAGGTAGATGTTGCCCCTGGAACTTATCACTTTTGGATTAGAGAACCAGCTAGGATGAACACCTGAGCTTGGCCATAAGTCAATTGTCAAAGTAGTATCATCTTTTTTATACGCATCTTTTTCTTGTGTTTCGGTTACAAGTTCTCAAATGCCTTCTTTGTATTTGATGCAGGTGTAGTCCATCTATAAGTCCAGAACTTTGGCTTCCATTATCATCATTACTCCTGAAAGTTGGACCAACTTTTTTACTCCTGGTTGATGCTTCATCAGTCATCTGAAATTCAATCTGACTTCTTTTTGCTTTGATGATTTTTATAAAATTTCCTCAAACCAATGCAAAGAAAATACTCCAACCACCACAGAACAATGAGAAACGAATGATACTATTATTTGATGGTTGCTGCTCCATCAGCAGTTCCAACTGATCCATGTTCATCAACTTGGTACTTGTCATGTTGGTCTAATCTTGAAATTCTCTCAGCCTGCATCTCTACTTGGATTTCTGACCATACTACACCATGCTGTCCCTGTCACAACCTGGAGAGAACAATCTCATCTGGAGGTAGAATTCATAAGAAACCTTCAATGTCAAATAGCTTATCACCTTCAACTTTTTGAACGTTCAATGGGAAATAGCTAAATGGCATTTCCCCCTTAAAGATGTATTCTTTCTGCTGGTAAGAAACTTGGTAAGCAACAGATGGAATACTAAGGCAGTTCTAAACCAAAAAATTCAACTATTAACAGTATTCAGAGAAATCATCTCAGGATTTGGAAGAATGCAGTCTAGCTAGGCAAGACTGGAAGATAATATTCAGGTACTTCCATTATCCCATTGAAAGACCTTACACTTACTTCATCTCCCAATTCAGTCGACTATAACAATATGATAGTTGGTTATAGGAGCTAATATTTCAACCATGGTGTGGGTGGTCCATTTGGAGAGCAAAGTTTGTGATCACTCTTCTAAGAATAGTGCAGCATGTTCCAGCAGCTGATAATACAAATCAGATTATGCATAATCATAGAAATGGGATTCTTTCTATTGCTTACTATATAGAAGTATTGTCATACTGATCTACTTCGATGATTTTAGCACTTAAAACGTTTGAACATTCAGCTGATGCAACATAAGCAGCATAAACCAAGGGAGATTCTCAATAGATACAATCCTCCCAAAAAATATACAGAAATGAAACTGATCACAATCCCAAGGCAAGATTCGTGCACTCCAACAACTAATTAATAATAACTTGAAACAACAACTGAGCAAGAAAGCAGGCATTGTAGGAAGGCAAGCTTGTAGCAACAACTGCTCTTCATCTTATCAGTATTCAAGTTACTTTCTGTTTTACTATTCCCTCTTTGTTTACAGAAGAAATTTTCAAACCCATAGCTTGATGGTCTCTTCTTCATCATCTGTGTTCTCCAAAACTGAATACTATTTTCTTCTTCTGCATTGAAAAAATTTCAGGTAAAATAAATTGAACAAGTAATGGAGACCTCATGTCATTTTGGTATAGCATCTGACTTTAGGAAATTTTTGTAGAGCACAAGAAACCTGAGAATGTAGTTAAAAGGGTTGAACACTGTAAAAGTACAAGCAAGAAAATTATTGTAGTCTTGAGCAAAAATATTGATTTCCTTTTTATTCAAACTAGAGAACAGAAGTACAACTGCATAATGGATATTGAAGATTATCCTATGCAAAGCAAATGTAGCTTGATATAGAGCTAATAGCCTCATCTCTTCCATGTCTTTTGTTCTCGCAACTTCATGAGCAGCCTTATAAACAAGGGAACTCACAGGGGTTTTCTCCATCTTCAACATCTTTTACAATTTGGAATGACATCTTTGTTTCTTTGATCTTTGCAAACCTTCCCCTTACTCTGGGTTGATTGTCGGCAAGAGCCTTCCTGCAAGCATACTGCCAAACCCAAAAAAGTTTATTACTTTATGAAATTTATCGAAAAACAAGTGTTAGTTGTATTATCTAGACAACACGTGTTTTAATGATAACAGTATCACGGTTCTACCTACAAAGTGGATGTTTGTGAATAAGTGCTAGATCTGATGAATATGAGCCACACAGTATGCGTGTTTAAATCTTCAGTTTTTTTTCTAGAAAATTTTGTCCTTAGATCATGAGGTTTCTTTCTCAGTTTAAGGAGTTGCCCTTTTGTTGTGCAAACTGCTATGCAGTTTAAAAATTACGATGGAAGATACTAATCCTTTTTCATTCTGATTAGCCAAGTTCATGTCATCTTGCAGAAAGAAAAAGTAAAGGTGCAAACCTTGATCTTCCTTCCAAAATTTCTCCTACTCTTCTTCTCCCTATATCTGGAAAGTTTTTGTCGTCGCTGTTCTGTCTTGTTATCACTAATGGCTAGGAGCTTCTTAAATGAAGAAGATACAGTGGCTGTATTTCTCATGTTTGTGTTTTTATTGCCAAGATTCTGCCAAAAAAAAGAGTAAATGATGTTACGAATTCATAATATTCTTTCTTGATGGAAATCTAATTTATGGAAATTTTCACTGACTAATCAATGAGAATTTTAAAATTTTGAAGTCACTTTACGGAACAACCTTGTTGTAGAGATTGTTTAGGACATGGGAAAATGTAAAATTAGAAACAAGTTTTCATTGGCTATTATACCTCAACAATATCTATAGAAGGATAAATCAATTTCTATATAGAAAAGTGTAGACCAAAAAATCAATAAAAGACATAAAATACAAATAATATCTAATTGTAACTTTACGTAGAGCGGTAGAGGGGATAGGTTACAAAAGAGGAAACTAAATGAATGATTAGGAGACTAAAAGTTTATTTATACCTGGATATCTCCATCACTGTGTGTCCTCCTCAGACCAAGCACAACTTCAAAGTCCAATCCTTGGAAATCGAGAAAGTCTGGTCCCATAGTGCAACTAGGGATCCATTCCACTGAGCTTAAGCACTCAGAACTGATGCTTTTCTGAATTGACCTTTCCGCAGAGATACATTTTTCGAGAGGTGAAACTTCAACCATCTGGGCTGGAGGAATCTTCGCAACTAGAAGTTCAGAAATCGTATCTTCAATTTCAGACTTCTCCAAAACATCCTCCTTAAACTCATAGTATATGCCACTCATGAACTTTTTGAATGACTTTATATCTGCAGAATTAACACTTTTCTGAATTGATGTTTCTGCAGAGTTAGCTTTTTCTAATGTTGAAAGTTCACCCACTTGGACTGGAGGAATCTTCACATCTAGGAGTTCAGAAATTGTATCTTCAATCTCAGAGTCGTTCAGAAGGTCCTTGCAGTCATAGTATATGTCACTCAGATAATGATTTTGAATGGACTTTATATCTGCAGCCTTGATTGTTTCTGTGATGACATCTCTGCTTGATATAATAGACATCGCAAAGGTCACAGGGTCTAGCACAAGATCTTCTAAGATGGGTTCTGGTGCTTTGAAAAGATCTCCTTCTCCTCCCATGTCATATTCTGAAACTGTGGGAACTTGTACAATGTTGGTCTATGACAAAAATCAACAAGTTATGAGAAATAATTCAGTATCATAAGCCAAAGACATGTTGGAGGAGCATTTTCAGTGAAAGTCAGCAGTTCATTGCATCGTAGCAGAAAATTATGATCTTCAGTAAATTTGCTATTGATCTGATGCTTGAATTTTTAATACAAGTAAAAACTGTATAACAAAAAGGTCAGAAATAATAAAACAGAGGAACAAATGTAGATTCTTCTTCCTCACTGAGACAGACACAACCATTACATATCTCTATTTTTTCTTCATTTCTCATTTCATAGGCATCATCGGAAAACTAAACATTACCAACAATTCGACAGTTGAAAATTCAATTTTTTTTTTCTTTTTGCTTAAAATCTTACATAAACTGTACTGTTCAGTTTTTGTCAAAAAAAAAAAAAAAGATTCAGTTCCATGGATACAAAAGATTTAGTTTTTTCTAGCATTGAGCTTTTGTCAAATTTCACCAAGAAATACACAGTCTTCAATCTTAACCTACTCAAATCTCAACAACAGAATCCAAAAACAGGATCAGTAATTTCCTAATGAATAAAAAACTTCAATTCCTTTGTTACCACACGGTTTTTGTCCAATTTCGCCAAATACACTCTTAGATTGTAATCTTCTCACAACTTAACAATCTCACCTTTGCTAGTTTTTCCGGAGGACAAAGGCAACTTCAAACTCTAACCAACAAATAGGGAGTTCTGAAATCAAAGTTTCTACAGTATTTCGTATCTCATTTTCCTATCCCATCCGAATCTATCCAAGACCTAATACACCACCAAATTTCGCCGGAGCCATTCATGGAAAAGGGAAATGGACAACGATTTAAACAGGGATCAAACTTACCAAGTCGATCCAATCATCCTCGACCCCGAGATCGAATCGGGAGATGAATCCCTCGTCGGAGATGGGCAGATCGGAGTAGTGTCCGGTGCCGATGCAGTCGTTGAAGAATCCCTGGGAAAAGGGCGCGGGAAACTGAAGCCCAGCCTCGGCATACATCTCTGATCGGAGCAGCGACCAGCTTCTTTTCGATCGCTTCTTTGACTTCACTGCTCGCCCTTGTTCTTCGAGGAAGTCGAGGGAGGGAACTGCGAAAGTGGCTTTTTAAAGAGGGAGGAACCGCTAAACGACAAATTTCGAATAAATATTTATTTCTTTAGTTCATAAATAAATATTATACTTAATTGATTAAATAAATAAATATATATATATATGTATGTTAATTTTGTAATAAAATTTATTTTTTACGCTTATAAGCTTGATTAGTCTATTTGATTTGACTAATCCATCGACTAAATTACGTACTCAGATTAACATGTTCGTCCAAATTAAACTAATAAGTTCATCCGGTTTAATTAATTGACTCGATGGCCCGATTGATTTGTTCAGATCAATTAGCTTGTTTGGCATGTAGATCTATAGACCGGCTAACTCATTTTGTCCGATCTAAATTGACTAATCTATCTAACCTAATATCATCTAATTGATTGATCGAGTTGGCCAATATAATCCTGGCGAAGCCAGATTGATTTGTTCAGATCAACCAACTGTACTTTCTCGATTTACCTCCTACAGATAACACATTTTGTCCGATCTAAATTGACTAATCTATCTAACGGATCCACCTTTTTGCGGATTGGTCAGACATACCATCTAACATCATTATGATTGATACAGTTATTTTTAAATATACTATTCGATATTATTATCTTTTACTATACGCACCAATCATATGAATCGGATAAGTCTGTGTTATAGCAACTACAATTTTATAATTACTACCGTAGCCATTACTGCTATAATTTTATAACAATTACAATGTAGACTTATCTTCTTTTAGAGAAATGATTAAAAAATCACTATATGACACACTTAAATGCATTTATAACTATGTAATCACTGCATGCAGTGTGTTATGTTGATTTCATGTGTATTTTTTCATGCTGCATATCATTACTCCGTATTCTACGATAGTAACTATGAGATCGTAGCTATTATAATATTATAGTAGTTATGATTTCGTAATGGTTAAAATGCGATCAATTAATTTAGTATTTAATAGTAAATAATAATATTAAACAGTGTAAAATGATTGATAGGATGATTTTTTTTTATATAAAATGTGAGTATTCAAAAAAAAAACACAAAGAGACGTTTGATTTTTGGCTTTGTTTTAATTAGTTTGTTTTCTTCGTCAAGTAAATAAAAAATGAATTGCTCCACGTCACATCATAATCGTTAGATACGATTCAAACTTTTAATTTTTATAATAAATGTAATAAATTATAAATTTAATTATTACATAAAATCATACTTTTATTCACTATAATTCAATAACACATATCTCTATTTAGTAGAAAATTTTCATTTTACTGCTTGAAGTTTTCCTCTGTCTCCACATCGTTTATTTCAGAGTTCGAAAAGGGTCAAAAAAAAATACTTATAAACTCACAATTATTAAGTATAATCTTAAAAAATTTATTAAAAATAAATTATGGACTATAAGAATTAAATAAAAAGAGAGAAAGCCATGCATATTCTTTTTTTTTTTTTTTTGCTCATAATAAAAATGGAAGAGAAAAAGGGCTACAAGTTCGATTAAAATTAAATTAATTTGAATCAAATTAATTAAAATCAAATCTAATTAAATTTTTTTTAAACTAATTGAACCGATCAAATTTTTAAATTTAAAATCGAATAAACCAAATCGATAAAATATCGATTAATTGAGTTTTCGACTGAATTAATCGAAATAACTAAATTTTTTAATATTATAAAATATTTATCAATTAATTAAGAATTTATAAGTTTACTAACTTAAAATTTTATAAATTATTTTTTTATTTGATTAATTCAGTTTATTCGATTTAACTGAATAAAGAATTTTAAAATCGAAATCGAACCGAATTAATCAATTTTTTTAGAAAAAATAATCAAAATTCTGAAATAACTGAATCACATTTTTAAATTCGAAAAGTTTGATCGATTTAATCGAATTTTTGCTCCCCCTAGTTCTAGTAATTAATGGAAGTAATGCATGTTTATAAGGGGAAAAAAATGGAGGGGGTTAATTTAGATTGATCAAAAACAAACAAAATAAAAATAATTTTAGTGATAATATTAATCTAATTAATTTTCCTATCATAAATGAGTAGTTTTAGCGCCTTATAATGATAGATGTTCGAGTAAAAAATAGATGACAAATCATGACACACATCTAATCCATTTAATACCATCGATAAAGATGACTACTTGAGTTACATTTTATAGCTTGAAATCGTTCTCGAATCTCCTCTTCTGTCTCCTATCAATTAAATTAGGCCACTCGTCTCTTTCACTTTATTAAGAGGAATATGGATGACCCTACAAAATAGAAATGATCAAAACCCTTGGTTTGGAAGGTAGCTCATGGAGGGGGCCATGATCCATCATCTCATCGAATGTATAGATGACAACAAATGATGGAACCTCTTATCACTTTGTATGACACCTTGCCAAGATTCAAACCACTTTGTCAAATTTTAGTTATTTATTTTCATCATCTCCTTGATCGCATTCCACCGCTCATTCTGTTTTTCGTTCGTTTGTGTTCTTGTCTCGAGAAGGAAACAAAATTCGGACCCCATCAATTGTGAAGGAATATTAAGGAGATTGACGTTTGTTGTCCGAATCAAGAGGGGCAACGATTTCATTATTATGAAAAA
The DNA here is from genome assembly GCF_044706935.1 of Curcuma longa. NCBI lineage: Eukaryota > Viridiplantae > Streptophyta > Magnoliopsida > Zingiberales > Zingiberaceae > Curcuma > Curcuma longa. The sequence continues at coordinate 938,023 of NW_027435604.1, read as the reverse complement.
TACAAATGGGAAATAACTTTTAGAAGCTATCGAGCGAGGTAGTAGTAGTAGTAGTAGGAGTTCATCCTAATTATCGAGGTTTTCACTCGGATAGATTAGGCTTGTTGTAGCATTGCCATTTGAGATAAAATTAGGGCATATGGGTTTGAGTGAACTTTCATGATTGTTATATTTTCTTTCAAGATAAAAATGATGCTTAATGGATATGAATTCTTAATGTTATCCCGATCAATTTCTAGCGGAAGTCTTATGGACTCCTCTAAGTCATTTTGTCACTACTACGATGACAAGAGGAGAGGAGAGAGAAGCGAACAGAAGAGAGAAAGAAGATTTTATCTTTATCTCGTAGCCTTTGATCCCTCGCATATTTATTAATGTCTTTGCTTTCACAATAAGTTGAGTACTTTCTTCTCGTAATAATAAAGTTGCTGTCATGTGATTTTAAGATTATGAATTCTTGTAAGATAATTTCTTGTAATATAGAATAGGATTATCTGTATCATATTATCTTTTTTTATCCATTTATTTAACTAAGTAGGCACTCGTTGAGTATACTTATCCAATTCACTACGTCAAGCTTGCCGTTGGGTGTCAACCGGGTGGGGTCATGCTGGGTCATGATGCACTCAGCATGATCTATACCCATGATACGGTGGTTCTTTATCGGTCTGACGTGGTAAAATGGAAGTCAATAATCGATCCGACTTGGCAAGTTAATAGGTCAAACGACATATCCTGTTTGACTGGTCCAACGATGGTTGCACTCAATCCGACCTTATAAAGATCTTGAACTCGGCCGCCCAGTCTTGCTCTCGGTCTTAATCAGCTCGGTCGCTCAATTCCGTTCCCGGTCTCGATCAGCTCCACCTTAGTGAGCTTGTTCACTCTGCTCCACTCCGGCGCAACATCTCTCTGATACCTCCCCACCAAAGGACAACATAGTAGCCAGACAACCAAGTGTGCCGACTCTGCCACAGGATAGGAGTAGTTACTGGATCCCCAGACCTGGTTCCCTAGATCCTTTTCGATTTTCATTCTTGACTAACAGACAAGAATAATCCGCATGACCAGGTTATAGGGCGGTTACTAGGTTCACAGACCTTGCCCCTTAGATGCTGCTCTATCTGTCCACTTGTCAGCAATGTGCAGAACTTGTCTCTTCGGATACCGACACAACTTATATCTACAAGAATATCTTTTTCAGTGAGTATAAAAGACTCCGGGACAGGTACAAAAATCCTCTCTCAAATCTCATACATTTGAAACACTATTTCGTCTCCATTTCACTATTTTTTGTTACTGACTTGAGTGTCGGAGTGGCCTATCGGAAATCTCCGGTACCCTGCTAATCTGTTCGTTCAGTTCTCTTCTTCCTCTGGTTCTTTTCGTCGGCGGGATCAGTGAAGGTTGAGGTGACATATTATTGATTGGTGACTTGACCGTCCACGATATCCAACCGGAGCAACGCATATGGGTCAGGTTGGATTGTGTCTAGCCCAAAGCCTAGGGTTTGCTTGAACCAATTTGAATTGAATCGGTTCCTTTTCCCGCCGCCTCCACTCTCTCCTTCGGCTCCCTTTACTGCCTCATATCTCCGCCACCCATCGTCTCCTCCTCCTCCTCCTCGACCGATGCAGCTGCCCTCTCTTTGCTCGATCCGAGCCCTAACCCTAACCATCCGCCAGTGCCAGAGCTTGCTATGACGGGAGAGTCGGCGACGCGAGGGGTGTAGGGAGTCGAGTCCAGGCGAGGAGTTGCTCAGGCGGTTCTCCGCCGATAAGGACGCTGATCAAGCCTTAGAGATAGTCGCGGAAGCACTTGTGATTTCTCTGAGTGACATTGAAGTTCGCCCATCAGATGGGATTATGGTGATCTGTAGCGCGTGCACTTGTTATTTCTTCACATTACATTACACACGAGTTATTGACAAAGTTATGATCCAAATTCTTCAGCATGTAGACTTTAATTGTAGTGGATCCAAGTCTCCTCCACAAACCTGCATCCATGTTCTAAATTCTAAATCGATATTTTGGAGCATATTAAATATTAGTTACTTCAGCTTTTATGTTCGATCTTCTCATGGTCTGAATGCTATTTAACTAGCTTCCTCAAAGGATGGTAGATGGCATTGCTCTCAGGAAGCAGCTTTTATCCCAATATGATCTTCTTCAGGCTCAAATCAAAGAGCTTTAATTGACTAGCAGCCGACAGAGAGGTCTGTTTTTTCTTTGTTCTCCTTTAGTAACTTTCATACCACAAGGACCTCCTGATGGCTTGAATTTTTTATATTTCTTTACATTGTTTCTGACTAAACTGTGATATTCTCTTTTAGGATTTGAATCAGTCCCCATGCTTTGAAACAATCTGTCTTTGGTGATCGGCGAAGAGTCAAGAAGGTACGAAGAAGCTTGGAAAGTTCCCTTTCAGGGAGGATTGAACTAATTGAGAGCTATGCAAAAGTAAGTTTCGTGGATAGGAAAAGTGTTTCCATTTTGTCTATTGTTTTTCTTTTTTATATTTGACGAATTTGGAATTGTATTTACCCGTGCAAATATCTTCAATGATTGAAATTGAAGTGGGAATGAATTCTGATGTTCTAGCTGCTGAAGCAGTGAACAATGCAGTCAGTATTACAAAATAAACCATTTCTCATTAACCAGAATTTATTTAAATATTAGTTACTTCCATTTTTATTATACTTCATTGTGTAGGAGAACATTGCACAACAAATGCAACAGATTATAGATAGAAAATCTTGAAGAGGCAAGTATATCTCTTCTAGTGTTTGCATAAGTTTGCAGTTAATATTCTTGCGATGTTACCTTAGTACATTGAATGAAATGGTTTCTTTTGAGGGCAAAATACTATAGATGATTCTTTGCAGACTTGATTAGTATAAATGTGTTAAAGCACATTGACACTACAGTGACTGTTGCTCTAATAACATCAATTTGCTTCCGAAACTGGATTTTGTGTTTAAATACTGCATAAAGGCATGTTCCCATTGCAATTATACATGTTAAGTTTGAGCAATCCAGTCAAGTCTAATTATCCGCCCAGGGGAAGTGCAATGATGTAAAAGCATGAATTGCCCTTTGCTTGTGCCATAAACTTTTAGTAGCATCTCTTGTCATTTGAGTGTATAACCTTCCATGCCTACTAATCTTGGTCCAAGATCAATGGATGAGATGGCTCAGCAAAGTAACAACAATCGAATAATTTCGACTGGCTGGATACAAGTCGTGTCGGTCTTCCTTCAAATCTGTCTCTGACTGGTTGAACTTTTTTCAGGTCGGGCTTCAATTGAGGTTGATCTTTGTTGGAAAAATTCATCGGGAGGTTGACCTTTGTTGGGGAGATTTCTTGGGATGACTTCTTAGGAAGTTAGTTTTCTCTAGAGGTAGGCTTTCAATTTTCAAGCACCATAGGAATCTTAGGACATAAGTTTGGAAAGACTCAAGAAAGATGTTAGGAGGACGACCGAGTCAAGGCTTGGCAAGGTTCCTTCGATGCTCAAGTCAAACCTCCGAGAAAAATGGAGAAACGTGAAAATGAATAGCAAAGGGAGTAGAGAAATATGGAATCTTCTTCTTTGATGATGCAATTAGTTACCTTTAAATAGAGAGAAAAAGGATGACCTTGGTTCTCGAAGGTCATACCTCTTCCCTCTTGGCCGAGAAGATACACCTCTTCTTGAGAGACACATTGTTTGATGGTTGGCGCTTTAATAACCATCGTGTCGAATCAGAGTTTCAAATTGGAAGCGAAATCCAACTCAATTGCGACTCGGAGGAACTTGACTTGAGGTCTTTTAGGAGGGCCGACTTGATCCAAACTCGGCTTGACTTAACTTGAGTTCGTCTTGACTTTGACTTCTAGTTCAATTAGACTTTTGATTTAACTATGTCACGTAGTGCTAACTTTCTCCACCATATTACCTACTGTTGGTAGATTGCATCACCTTATATTGGTAGATTGCTCATGGTAAGTATGACCTTCAATTAAATGAGATCAACCCAACTTACAAGATTACCAATATTGAATAATCCTTCAATAAAAATAATTTCTCAACAAGAATATGCTTTTTCTTGCAAAGTTTCTTATTCATGCTAAGAAAAGTGGATATTTTACATTTATTTTCCATGAAGTATCCTTCATGCATGGATCCTGTATGGGCATTGATCCTGCCTTGTGTGAGTCATACATGAAGGTGATCTTGTGCATTCTTAACTTGAAGTTTATCTTTCCCATGTCGAAATCAACATTATTAATCATGCAATGCAATGAATGGATTGCAGTAGCTATGAGGGAAAATAATTGAGTTAGGTTGTGTCCAAACTGTTTGGCAGGGTAACCTAGCAATCTCGAGATCCAGCTCTCAGGCAACTTTTGGACCGTGCATGATGGTTGAGACCCCATTTGGCATGCGAAATTCGTCTTTCTTTGAAAGATTCTTCAACAACCAACTGATCAAGACAAGGAAAGGCAAGCACTAACAATATTTGAAAGTGATACTCCTGTCTCCTGTGTGATTAGCTAATTCAATATATACTCTCACATCATTACCATCACTTCAGACTTGACTCTTCATCTATCACCCATGTATTCATGTCGGGCATCGATACTTCAAGTGGATATTTGAGATCTCTGTTGCTCACAGGTAAAAATATTTTGTACACTATTGTTGATCTTAGTTAGATGCCTAAAGTTTAGATATCTTCATTCTTTATTATGCATGGTGGACCAGAAGTTCATTTGAACAGCATTAATTTGTTCATCTCCCCTGGAATTCATAGTTTAATTGCAAGCTTTTTTCTAATCTTTTGCAGAGTGATTAGGACAAGCTACAGCTTCAACTCTGTTACTTTGTGAGTTGATCAGTTCTTAAAGGTTGGTAGTCATGCATTTGCAGGTTAAGTTCCTCTAGGAGGAACTGATTGGTTGCTGAGTCGTCGAAATTGATTCATTCAAAATCAGGTGGAGTCCATGTAGAGGAACTCCGAGTTCATTGATGGTGATCACTGAGTTATCCGGTTAGACATAATTGAACTCATTGAGTGCCCGTGGCTAGGTGCGATGATTAGGAGTGCAATCGAATTGAGCCGAGTCTAACATCAAGAGGCTCAAGTTTGGCTCGGTTTATTTTTCCCTAAGCTTGATCAGCTTGGTTAGAGTTCGATTCCAGCTTTAATTCTTAAGCTCAAGTTTAATCCGTAATGAAATTAAATACTTCATGAATGGTTTAAACTCAATTCTTCGAAAATAACTTGTTTAAAAGATAAATGAGTTTTTTAATGAATATGTTAGTAAGCTTTTTATCGAATACGTTCTCAAGTCTCTCAATGAACATATTTGTGAGTCCATGAATTAAATATTGTTAAACTCGAGTTTGACTCGATAATATTTTGGAGTTCAAAATCAAATTGGAGCTTGGCTTGTTAACTTAATAGAATGAACTTGAATATTTTTTTTTTGAACCGAAACTTAAATAGTTCATAGGCGGCTTGGCTCGTTATGTTTATTGACTCTTAGTGTTGATCATCGCTATCTTTGATTATCAGTTTCATTATCATCCCTACTTATTCCCTCTTGATAATGACTCTTGAAGTTTATTGATGATGATTGATGTGAACTCCTTGATCAGGGACAATTGGACTCCATGAGTGTCAACAACTACCTACTGTCATCGATTATCTTCAATAGGTACTTCCGTGATCATCCATTCAATGCCTATTCTGTTTTCTTCTCAGTAAAACATTTTCAAAATTCCTTTTTTTTCAAAGAGATTTTCTAAAATTTTCGTATATTTAATAACTAATTATGGTAGTAATTTATGATATGTGATTAACTGTTTTTTTTTTTTTTGCCTTCTGTGGTGGTAAAATACCTTTTAAAAAATAACTAAGAAAATCATGGTTAAAATTTCATTAGGGTTGAATTTTTAGAAGATTAATTTTTGAATATGTATAAGTTGTGCTTTAGATTTATCGAATCCGGAAGACCATCTAATTATTATTCTCAAGTTAGGATTCCTTTATTTGCAACGAAAGCAATGCTTAACTAGTTATTCATGGTTTCATGCGACTCCTTTGATATCAATTAAAGGCAAACAAGTAATTAAAAACAATTAATCTCGTGATGGCAAACAACCTTCTCACTAAAGCTTTGCTAGTGGAATCACTACTATCTCACTTTTTTTTTCTCTTTATAATCTAGATGTCCTAACTTCATCCAATTAATCTCGAAGCTAAATGATGTTCCTTTCTAGTTCTCTTATTGTTCTAAATCCAATGAGAATTGAGAGAATTTTAATCTTATAAAAATAATAATGTGGTTAGTTGAGCTTAGTTAAAAATTTAATGTCGATAAATATTTTAATAAAAAGTTTAAATAATTTTATTGAATAAATAAATAAGTAGACTCATCTATACACCCGTATAGTATATCATGAATCAAAGACAATTTTGTATACCTTTGTAAATATCATAAGATTTTAAATTTTATTTAGCACATATGAGTTTGAAAAATTTATGATGATGAGTTATTTGTCAAAATTTATTTGTGTTTTTCAATTTACTCTGATAATTTAGAATTAGTCTAACCAAAAAAAAGATTGATACTAAAATTTATAATTAATCTTAGTTTAATATATCCTGAGGATTGAATTTACAATTTATCTATCTTAATATTGACTATTGAGGCAAATATTTATTTCACAAAAGAGTTTTTAATTATTTTCTTTTTAATTTATACACAAGAAAATTTTAATTTTTTAGAAAATTTATTTCTTTCTTTACATGCAAATATATTATAAATGCTCTATTTTATAAAAAGATATTTACTTTCTTTTTTTATTTTTAAATGATTGCTATAAAAAATGTAACATGAAATTCAATATCATATACTCAATTGCATGGATATAAATCTCACTGTATGAATGTAGAATTCACTACATAGAATGTGTCATATTGAATTTTATGTTACATATAATGTATCATTGTTGTTTTTAAAATTAGGTTTAGCCAATCCGATCCACTCGATTTAAAATTTAAAGTTAAACTTGATTTAACTCACTCGACTCACTCGACTCGACTCAACTGGACTCAACTGGACTCGATTGAACCATGAATGTGGATAGAGTGCATTAGTTTGAAGCAGTCGTGGAGCCAATCAGAGGTCTGCAAAATGCGGCTATAAATAGAAGTCTGGAAAGAGGATTCGTCGTTTTCATCGCTCGTCATCCCGCATCGCTTCCTCCTCCTCCCCCGCTTCTCCAGCGTTCGATCTCCGAACCGAAAAAAAAAACAAATCAATAATTCCTCGCCGCGCGCCAAATACGAATCAAATCAAAGGTAACGATCCGTCGCGCTGCCTCCTTCGTTCTCCGCTCGCGATCTAGGGTTCGCCTTCCGTGATCTTCGCAATGTTTCTAGGGTTCCGGCAGGGGGGCGGTGGCGGATGGCGGAGGCTTCTTCGTCCAGCACGGTGGATGGAGCCGGAAGCCACGAAAGCGGCGGCAGCGGCAGTGTGAGGGAGCAGGATCGCTTCCTCCCCATCGCCAACATCATTCGGATCATGAAGAAGGGCCTCCCCGCCAACGCCAAGGTCGCCAAGGACGCCAAGGAGACGATGCAGGAGTGCGTCTCGGAGTTCATCAGCTTCGTCACCAGCGAGTGAGATCGATGGCCATCTCCTCTCATTCGTAGTTTTCGTTCCGTTGTTAGTTTGCTGATCAAATTGGAGGGTGTTGATGACGGAAGGGCGAGCGATCGTTGCCAGAAGGAGAAGCGGAAGACGATCAATGGGGACGATCTGCTTTGGTCGATGGCGACGCTAGGGTTTGAGGACTACATCGAGCCGCTGAAGTTGTACCTGCAGAAATACCGTGAAGTATGTTTATATTCTACGCGATGATCTTAATCATGCACTCTGACCCTTGTTTTTTTTCATCTACCGATTTGGATGGATTTTATCGACGCTAATGCTGTTGTTGTAGTTGGAGGTAATTATCTGATCCCTCTATTTTGCTACCTTTAGCCGCTAACGCTTTGAAGTTTGAATGAGGATACATAGGTTTGATTTTCTGCCCAGGGTGGAGATGGGACTGCAAGGAGAGAAATGGGGGGATCTCATCCTGGCACAACCACACCAGGGGAATACCAGGTACCATGTTCAATGATTCTTCTACTCTGCTTGTTAACAGGATCGATTTTTAATTGTTGTCATTTTTTAATACGGTATAACTAGGTTCATCAACAAAATTCTCTTGCACAGGGTATGAATTACGTGAATCCTCAGGTATTCTCCTTCCAAATACATGAAACTCTAACTTATAATATCATATACAGGGTCAATTAGAATTAGAATCCTTTGTAATTTCTTGATCATTGGTATGCAATTTACACTGTTTTTTATTTGGTCTAGTTTCTTTTTCAACTATTTTCTTTGCTTTCTGACCTCCCTGGTTAATAGATGATATGCACATAGCCATCAACTAAGGGAGTTAAATCTATGGGGTGAAAATTGAAGTTGTTCATTTTCGCTAGTTTTCATTTCATGGGGAATAAATGACAATTTTGATCTGAAAAATTGCTAACTAATATTTGTTTTGTTGTTAGGCATAGTGGCATTTGGTGTTTGTCCATACCTCTATTTATCATCTTTCACAACAATCTGGATGGATGCTTGATCCCTCAGATTTTTTGTTCTTAATTTTGTGACGATATACATTTTTCTATATACAGTATCATTCTCAAATGTTATAATTCACTTTATTTGGAAAATTGGGTATTGGTATTTGGTCATAGTAATGCGATAAGATTGTAAAATTATCTTTCTGCAAACTTGGTCTATGGAAAGTACAGGAACCATTACATGGTAGATCATATATTTAAATTCAACTCATTCAAGTTTTGACAAATAAATGAATTGTTCTGTATGCATGATCTAGAAGCACTACCATCACTAGCTTTAGGTTCGCTATTTTTCTTGCTATTTGACAAGTTTGTTTGTTTTTCTTTGTTTTAATTGACCAAATTTATTAGATTGCTGATTGCCTAGGTAATTTTTTGAGCACGTTTTGTACAGTTTTTGTTTGTTCGAATTGCCCAGTTCCTCTTGGTTTTGTGTTGACTTAATTTACTTGGTTAGTTGTCTTGGTCAACAGTTAAAAATTAGTATTATATTAAAATATTTTTCACATATTTTTCTTTAGGTTTAATTAGTTTGATAATAATTTTCACATGTAAGATCCTAATTATTTAGGTTACCTATACGTATAGTGGTCTTTATTCCACATTATTCTAACAACATCAGCAACATAACAGGAACAAATTTCCTCAGCAGCCTTATTGGCGATAAATTCAACAGGACAACATTTAGCTTCATGCATATGATTTTTTTTATTGTGTACCATAGCCACTTCAAAATCTTATGGTTGGAACAATGATGTTCCGTATTTTATCAAAGTCCTTCCAACTAATCTTATTAGCTAAGTGATGTTTCATTGTCACTGGCAACCAAATGATGGTAAAGTAGGTGTAGTGGCTGAAATTTTATGATTTTTTGTTCTCTATTCATAATATCCAAGGACCATTTAGCTTTGTAAAGAATACTAGAAGAAATTTACTATTACCACAAGAAAAAACAAATAAATGAATTATGGCCTTATGTTAAACTTGCACAAATTAAAGAACTGAAGTATAATCTAATATGATAAACCCTTGGTGCAAAATGCTTGGTTTTAACTTGGTGGTGGTATAAGTATCTAATCTCACTAAACTCCCTCATTACTCGACAACTTTCCTTGTGAGACTAGCTAAGAATGTCATAATTTCCCCATTTCAAATTTGATGTCCTCATCAAGGCTTGAAATCCTTTGTTGACGCATATGAGGCCCAGCTAAGATGGCTCCATCACCACATATATCCCTTTTCCAATTTGAACACCTTACCAAGTATAATCCTTGGACTACCTAGATACGAGCTATAACAACATGTCTAAGTGAGACAACCACTGTTAACTTTATAGGCACAAGCATAGGTCCAAAATGCTCGAGACCAAGTTAATTATAAGTTCACTTACTTAAAAGCCTTATGAACTCCTTGCATTAGCCTACAATTTCTTATGTGAGCTTACCTAAAAGCCATTCTATATTGATTTTTAAAGTGTAAGTCATTGTTTTTTGGCATGGGTGAAATCTTTTGTTCCCCGCTGACTAACCCACGAGAAGGCACTAGACATGGTTGCTAGAACCTCCTTTCTTCATTTGTGAGTGACCACGAATGATGAAGCAAGACTAGTGTTCCACAATGAGACTTCTTTAAAGTAAGCCTCTTCCTTTGCCTTTGTTTGCACCTCTTCCTCCTTTTCCTTTGCCTTTGTCCACCTCTTCCTCCTCATCCTTGCCCTCCTTGGAGTGACTAACATTCAATTGAAATGGAACAATATCATCATGTAGGGAAACTTCAAATTAGGTCTGCAATTTGATTTGTAAATCAACTCAAGCTAACATTTTGACCATGGGTGCCTTCTAAATATTATAACTAGAATATTGATACTTTTATATGCTTAAAAGAGCTTATTTTAATAAAAAATTTAATTGCAACTTGTTTTGTAAAATCACATATGCCATGTAATTTAAGGTATTTTGTGAAGAAAGATGCTTTTGGTAATAACATATTGGGCAAAAATCAAGGTGTTTTTTTCCCAAATCATCAAAGGGGCATCCCACTTTAATTTTTTTATCAAAAGGGTGCCTCACCTCACTGTTTGGCCGTGTACAATTACTCAATTACCCCTTCGGTACTGTACAATTATCTCTCGCCTAATTTCTGAACCGGTTGAGCATGTTATAGCAGCTATGGTGCAACAGTTTCGTAGTTGCTATAACATGAATTTTTGAACAACTATAAAACTGAAGTTGCTACACTGTGCCCGACCGGCTCAAGATTTAGGTGGGAGATAGCAGTATTCGAGAGCAGTTGGATAATTATATATGGTTGAATAGTAGGATGAATCATCCTTTGAATAAAAAAATCAAAGTGGGGCGCCTCTTGATGATTTGAAAAAGAAGGGGCACCCTTTTGACTTTTGCCCAAGCATATTTATGGGGGTGTGCCTTTTGGTAATTTTGTAATGTGGGTGACTTTTGGTCATTTCCCATTAGATGTGATACTTTCTTATGCCTAAAAGAGATTACATATTGAAAAATATAATGGGAAGCTATTTTGTAAGATAACTTATGCCTTGTAATTAAGGGTATTATGGGAAGATGGCCTATTGTTTATAAAAGAAAATTATAGGGGTTCCTTTTGATCATTGTCAATTATAAAGGGTGTGTCTTGGTAGATTGCACAAAAAAAATTCCACTTGAGCAAGATAATATTGGAAGTCTGAAGTATCAAATTCAGTTGTATGATACTTGGAAGCACCTAGTTGACAATATACTACTCATTTTGCACATGTAATATTATGGCACATACAGAACTTTCTTTAGACAGTAAAATTAATGTTTCTTTTTATCTCCACATTGTAGTTCTATAATGGCGACCTCTGACTTTCAATATCATCTGTTTACATTCTAGGAGATACTTCTTCCAGGTAAGTTTGCTGAATTTTTACATGATGACGTTCACTTAACATTTGAAGTTATTTATTTTGTGATTAATGCTCAAATGGAGCGTTTAAGTATACTTTTTTTTTTTTTGGCCAGATTCTGTTTTATTTTCTTAAAATTTGTGTTAAAAATAAGACTACACAGTGGCTGTTACCGTTGCTTGTTCTCTACTGTTCCAGTAAATGTGTTCAAGGGATTGCCTCACAACTTATACCAATTGTTGGCGTAGAGCTTTATGCCTCGACGAAGGCTTTCTTTGCTTCATTTTTTGTATTCTCTGATTTTTGATAATATAATGCCTCAGCTTCTCTACATAAATTATTAGTCAAGAGTTAGGATCTAGCAGTTTGAACGGTAGCGTTGCTTAAAGTACACGTGAAATTTTTGTGTTGAATATATCAATGTCTATCCTTCTTCTTATGTTTTTCTTTTTTTCGGAATTTACATTGAATTTGGTCTGGCAAAGTACAAGAGATTGGTGGTCTATCATGTTTGCCAAATCGTATAATTAAATCATGGTTTTTAACACCAACAAACATTGTCTATCATGTTGGCCACTCGGTCAAATTTATTTTATGGAGACGGATGGAAAGCTGATAGAGAGACCAATCAAGCATCAATTCAGTCTAGGAATAGTGTCTAGTGTTACGACAAGTTATCTAAGGAAAGATAAGGAGGGACAATAACTAATGTCGGAAAATAATTAATGTTTTTTTTTAAATATTGACTACAAATATGAATAGTGGCTTATTTACTTGTGTGGATAGAACAGGAGATTGGTTAAACATAAAGGCAGGAACATAAACATGAAGAGGGAGAGAAAAGTGTTAAAACTAGAGAGCTCAATTTATTAAAGTAGCAGGTAATTTAGTTTGATGATAGCTCAATATTTAAGCTCAAAATACCAGCTTTTTCTATTGTGTTTCCCCTTTCATATCTGAATTTATCGCAGTGCTGACTGATTCCACTCTGTCAATGAAATTTTGCTGGTATAACTAATCCATCCCGCTGCCTTTGTAAATACAGGTTCGTCCTGCAACGTAAGAAGTATTTCTTCATGCTGTCATTGTTCTTGAATTTAGCAGTGCCATTTCCTCTTTTCTTTTTTCTTTTTCCCTTTTCATTTGGTGCAAATTGTTTATTTTTGTAGATTGCTAGTTTTCCATAATTCCAACTACTGATCTGGTGTAATTACCGATCCCATTTCACTTAAGACAGACCTGTTATTTTTGTTTTTTTTTTAGTTAACGTATTTTATTTGTTTGTCTTTGCTTGCTTGAGGCACTTTTATATTAAAGCTTAAGACTCGTATGTCTCGGGAAATTAAAGTATTAAAAAATTTATAATATAATTCCAGTTTTGTCAATATTTATAATTTTAAATATCTTCTCTTCAAAATTTAATCGTTCCTCGAAATCTCCTCTCCACTCCCGTAACTCTCTCCTTTAACATCTTCCTCCCTGTACAGTAGTCTTTTCTTCTTTTAATTTGTTTTTAGTTCTTTAAATTTAATCTCCCAATTTTCTTGTGTGTATGCAACGAGAGAGATCTCGAGGGAAGGAGGAGGAACATAAAATGGTCGACTGAATTTTGACGCTGACTCATAAACAAAAAGTCAAATCGATCTAATCGGCGTCAGCAAAACTTTCCACCGGATTTAGATTCTGTGGGTCAACGCGATCTAGTCGAAAAAAAAGTGGTAGCGGCTCATTTAGCAAGTCAATAAAGATTTTAAGGCAAAGAATGAGCCTTAAAAAATGGGCCTTATTAATTAATTAATTTATATACATTTATTAAAAAGATTTGGTCCGATTGTAATCGCAGAAAAGTCCAAACTTAGTAATTACCACTTGTGAAAAACGAGCACCATAAAAGTGTTTGAGACGTGGCAAGTTTGAAGTGTTGCTACCCTCCAAAATGCAATAAGTTCTCGTAAGTGTTGCTACACTCGATCTCTCTTCTCTTTTAGTAGGGAATTTTTTTTTTTTATAAATAGAATAGTTATTTGATCTAGAAAAATGAATATATTAAACCTATTTAATAGACTTTCAAATATATCCTAATTAGATATAAGAAAAATACATTGCCATTGTGATAAGGATATATAACAAAGTCCAAGTTTATGGGCAAAATGTGCTCTCAATTATGGTTTTATCTTTTGCCATGCAGCTTCCTTTAAAGCAAAGCTATCACTATCACTTACACCTTTTTTAATAATAGAAATAATAATAATATAATGATGCATGTTTTCTAGCTAAGCAAAGATGCATGATGGTAGACATCTTCAATGATCATTGCCCCCACAGAGTTAACAAAGTTGACATTAATTCTATCTTCTATTTCACTATTAATGGCTTTTATGTTTTAGATTATATATATATATATATATATATAATTATATGTTATACATACCATGAGTATCTAGTATAATTGTTTTTAATTTAATTTAATTTAAATTTTGAATTTTGAATTTTAAACACTATATCTTAAATCTTAAAAAAAAAAAGATTATATTACTGCTTACAGTCGATGTGTAACATATCAAATTTATATATATATTAATATACACGTATTATTATCAATTTGACCTTTGTTATTTTATTGACTCTTCATTTTGTCAACTAAATAAAACTTATTTAGTTGTTGAAAGAAAGATCATTTGGGTCCCATCATCGTTGTCGTCTCTACCAACGCCATCTTAAGTATGACGAGTGGGCTCGACTTTGGTTTGTTCTACCTTTGCTAGTTCATGCTCTATGAGGATGATGACAAATGTAACAAAGATTATTGTGATAAATGACATTATGATAAACCGAGCACATATACTTATATCGAGCATTTTTGAGAGATCAATTCACCATCACACTAAAACGTCTCTTATACTACGTAATCAAGGGTACGAATGATTTTTAATAAAAACATAATATAGGAGTGTGTTTTTTAAAAATATTTTTCAATAGAAACACATTAATTTTAGTTAATTGTCCTTTAAAATTGTATAATCAATTTATTAAAATTTATCATATCTTAACAATTAATTAATCTAAAATTAAATATTCTATAACCATTCCAAATAGTTAGTTAATATCTATGTTCCTGTTGAGATCGCATCTTGGACACGTCATCGACCATTCAGTATCAGGGTTCACTGCTCGAGGAGGAAAATACACCGAGCTCTGAAATCCTGCAAACACCGAGACAATGAGAAGGAAGACTAAGGGTGTCCTGGCTTGACCACTCCGACACTCAAAATCAGTCACCAGTTAAGGAAGGAAGAAGGACTGAATTGAAGAGGTTTTTTTTTTTGATGTGTGTGCATACCTTGTAGACGTGAAGAATGAGAGTTATATAGGCGAGGGTGAAAGAATGACAAAGACTTGTCGTATCCTTAATTAAGGAGAACATCCGTACATGGAGATCTTGCCAGAAGAAATGTCCCATCCGAGTGAGGAAAATGTTTCATAATTATCATAATAGCCAGAAGTCGTATCATTCAGCATCATATTATGATATAGGACAACAAAAGTAGGGGAGTATGTTATAATTATTTATAACATTTTGGCAGCGATTTGACTGACTGATGAAAATGAGAGGAATCAATCTAGTGTTAGGCAGGAGTCAGATGACCAGGGGTTTGAGGGGACTAATTGGTGGAAAAGTCGGCCCCTTGAGCGGAGCTCGACCACTTGGGTTCGAGTGAAGTACCAATGGGAAGAGGGCCAAGCTGGGGGTATGAGGCCTAATCATTGAGTCAGATCTCCAGGGGTTTGTCCAGGCAGCCCGTGACCAAGTAGTTTCAGGATCAGAGCTCTGAGTCAGGTATAGATTCGAACCTTGAAACAGATTGGCTGTCCCAAGTAGAACCTATTTGTTAGGTCAGGCGGTAGACCTCGACCTGAGCTGCATTGGGCTCGTATGTGGGTGGAGTATGGTGGGATGGCACCGAGTCGGGTAGACTCGACAGAGTGGTCAGTAGTGAGCTTCGGGAGAAGCCACTGTGTGGGAGTTGGTTTTTTCGGAAAGGTCGGAATTTGGATCCTGATCGTTCTATGCATCGGATTGAGGTCACCGACTCCGGGCATGAAAAGTCAACCTTCTGTCTGACATGTCACCTGCTTAGACCGTTCTTGATTTTTTCGAGGTGGATCCGACCACCTCATAACACCCATAATATGAGACCACCTCATAACACCCATACCAATCTATATTCATCTTCTCAAGAACACAACACACATCACAATTTCTCTACAAAAACGTGCATAATTGCGCCTTTGTTTATTTATTTCTAGATGTTCCTAAGAAAATTTTAAATTATCCTCGAGCCAAATTATATTGGCACTATTATGTAAGAAAATATACATTATGGAGAGCTAAATTGAAATTTGTTCCAAGAACATAATAAACCTAAAAAGACGTCTAAAAATCCAATCTTTAAAACAATTTTCAATAATTACCACTTTTTTAAATATATATATATATATAATTTTCTCATTAAAAAGAAATTGTTTGACTAAATTAAAGTTGCTGTCCTATAAATACACGGCGTCACTCCTGCTTTAATCTGCTCTCTCTCTCTCTGTAACGCAGTCCGAAAACTTTCCTTTTCCTTCTTTACTTCATCCTGCTTAACGGGCGAGTGCAGTGCTCGGCAGGAGAAACCAGAGAAGAGTTCGGTGGGCGAGCGATGGGAGGTTGCTTTCCCTGCACCAGACCCCCGAAGAACGACGGGAAGGACCAGATCTCACCAGCGTCAGGTAATCTTCCATCGGGATTTCTCGGCCGCAAGGTGGCCCCTTTTTTTTCCTTTTTTTTTTTTTTTTGCTTCTGAGTGGCTAGTTGAAGATCGTTATGGTCGACGATTTCTTCTGTCTGTTTCTTTTCTGATGGGACAAGTGGATTTTGATCGGGGGAGTTGGATTTCCGGCGGAAAGTTTTGGGTTTTTTTACTGCTCGATTCGCCGATCTGCGACGTTGTTCTTCCGGTTGGTGTTTGGAAAATGGATCGATGCTAGATTTTGAGGTGGGTCGGGTGGGTGGGCTACTGCTGCGGCTTCCATTTGAATGATATTACGAGCGGCGGCAGGCAAGCGATTCGGGAGCGAAAAGGATACCGATCGAGCAGTCGATGGTTGTCATACCTTTGAACTACCAGATTAACCTTTGTATTTTGGTTGCTATTTCGATCAACGATTTTTCCCCTTTGTTTGTTTGATCTGCAACAAGTGTTATTTGAAACAGATTGTGTCCACATCTGGACTTCATTGAACAGTGTTTTCACATGTATCCCAAATGTAACATGGTTTTTCTACTGGTATTCCTTGAAACCCAGAACACCTCTAGATTTAGTACTGGTTCCAAGCTATGGATTCTCTTGTTGAATGCCAAAGTGTAAGCGTGGCTGTCATAACCTTTTTGCTTGGATTTGTATCAGAAAAGTTGGAATCAAAATCATCATCTGCAGACTTGAAGAAACAAAGCTCACTGAAGGAAAAACAGATCTCCAGCAGTACTTCCGGGAGGATCGCCGCTCAGACGCTTACGTTTCGCGAATTGGCTGCTGCAACTAGGAATTTTAGAGCTGATTGCCTCTTGGGGGAAGGTGGATTTGGTCGAGTTTATAAAGGAAGATTGGAAAGTAGCAACCAGGTCAGTTCATCTTAACTCATGGTTTGTTATTTATTTATGATCTACTGTTGAAGCTTCTGATCTTGCTAGTGATGGATGAATAATTGTAACTCGAAATGGTATCTAGTATCATGTCTTTTATTGAAATTATTTAGCATTTCAGATTTGGTGTTGCTATATAAAGTTGATAATGGAAAATTTTGTCTTCTTCTGTCAGGTTGTTGCTATAAAGCAGCTCGATCGCAATGGCTTACAAGGGAACAGGGAATTTCTCGTCGAAGTTCTGATGTTAAGTCTTCTTCACCACCCTAATCTTGTTAATCTTATTGGATATTGTGCTGATGGAGATCAAAGGCTTCTGGTTTATGAATACATGGCATTAGGATCCTTGGAAGATCATCTTCACGGTTCGTTGTGGCATGATCATAACATTTCTCGTATTTTTATTTATTTGGACTCACGATTGCTCTGCTCATGCGAATGCAATGCAATGCAACAGATCCTTCTCCAGATAAGAAGTGGCTTGATTGGAACACTAGAATGAAAATAGCTGCAGGTGCGGCAAAAGGATTAGAGTATTTGCATGATACTGCAAGTCCTCCTGTAATTTATCGAGATTTAAAATGCTCCAATATCCTTCTTGATGAGGATTATAATCCCAAGTTATCAGATTTTGGCTTGGCAAAGCTAGGCCCTGTTGGCGATAACACTCATGTGTCAACAAGAGTGATGGGCACCTATGGGTATTGTGCTCCTGAATATGCAATGACTGGACAATTGACACTAAAGTCTGATGTTTATAGCTTTGGAGTCGTTCTTTTAGAGGTTATCACGGGGAGACGGGCTATTGACAATTCTAGAGCTGCAGGGGAGCACAATCTTGTTGCATGGGTAAGCATATAAGCATGATAATCTAATCTCCTATATCTACATCTGAAGTTCAAAAATAGAAAATAGATGCAGGAACATAAAGGTTTTCTGTTCCAGATTGTGCTGTTCAATTTATTTATTTTCAGCATCATTTTCATGACTCATTACACTATTTTCGGTGCATTTACTCTTTGTTCTAGTTGGGTTAGATTAGGACCTTCTGATATTGTCCAGTATCCAGTTAATGAATTGATCCTATCCCAATTAGTTCAAACCCAGCTTGAGGTGCTTGCCATTATGATTATTCGTAACTGTCTAGCTTAAGACGAACATGATTCTTACTACGGAGGAAAAATTTTCGTTGTTCTTGTACAAAGTCGATTGTCGCTTGAATCATATTGTTTTTCCTTGAATCAGCATATATTCTATGGTTACAGGCACGACCACTGTTCAGAGACAGGAGGAAATTTGCTCAGATGGCTGATCCAATGCTTCTGGGACACTACCCGGTCCGAGGCTTATACCAGGCGCTAGCCGTGGCAGCAATGTGTTTGCAAGAGCAGCCTAGCATGAGGCCTCTGATAGCTGATGTTGTCACAGCCCTCACCTACCTAGCTTCACAATCTTACAACCCCAAGATCCAAAACCAGACCTCCTCCCAATGGGCAGCTCCAGGATCACCTCAGACAAGATTGGACATAGATAAAAGACCACACAATGGATCAGAAAGAGATCGATCCAGAGCATCAAAGTGAAATCACCGGATAGATCACCTTAAGAGTCGATACTGATCTCATTGCAAGATCAATCACCTCCAGAACAGTGCCATGTCCAGACTGAGAAAAGTCCTACCACCATGTGTTCATGGTTAAAGTTACACCATCATTTTGGCATACGGTTAATGAGCTTGCTACAATTGCTGCGTAAACCAACGGGAACCAGATCCTTCTTCGGTCAACGGAATCAGATCTTTGTTTATTTATTTTCCTCATGGTTGTATATGTTGTTTCTAGCCCTTGTATCTAAGTCCAGTGTTAGACATCATATATTATAATATCTAGATTACTTTTGAAATGTTTCTCATTTGTAATGGTAAAAATGACTACTCTAAACCTTGTTCTTCATATTAGGGTATGTTTTATTGGACAGAATGACATGCAGGGGCTTGGCCAGGAGAAAGGACAGCAAGAGGATGCAGCAGCTGAGCCAGCAAGGCCATGTCCTACTATTTTGCCAACCTAGCAATTGCTGCATTCATGAATGGTGTCTGATCACAGCATTCTCAAGAGAAGCAGCCCACAGGTAATGAGCCAGCTCCTCCTCTGGTCCCAGCTTCTTTACACCTTTGTCGCTCTCATTTCCTTCCCACTACACATGTAGCAGGTCTTTGTGGTACTTGATCTATGGATACAATTCTACCAACTCGAGGTGTCGCGCAGTCGAGCTCATGCATGTCTGTCTCACGATGGAAAACAGGATCATGCAGTTATGTGTGTTGAAGCTGAGCTGCTGGATCAACCAATTAAGCTGTGTTTTTCACACTAATTGGACAAGGTCCCTGCTGTTCACTCTTTTAAATACACAACTGTATTTAAATTGCATTGTTCACTTTGCCAGTAGGCAGAAGAAATTTATGTGAAATTGAAGATTGAATTTGAATTACCTGGCGATCTCCCCTGGCATGATATCAGTGCACGAGAACAAGAGACAAAGCTCCACCTGCAGCACACCCACACTAAGTCATGGACTAGCAGAAAAAAGAATAGATGTATTTATCTAAGTGTCATTAGCTAATTGTTTTTCCGATAATTGAACCGGTTGGGTTAGGTTAGGTTGGGTCCGGTCGGAACATGAATGACAAAATCATGGACTGACAACTTCAATCTTTTGACTTGGTGGTGCATCTTCAATTATTTGTTTGTGGTACCACAAGATGAAGGAGATTCCAAAACCTACTGCAGCAGATGTAATGATACATGATTAAAGGGGGGGAATTTAATGTGCTGCGATCTGCAGCCCCCCATAGTGTTTTCTGTCTGAGCCAAACATTCTACATTAATAGATTCTCCAATGGAGGAACACAAGGAAAAAGGGTTACTAGTTTTTCAAATAAATTTTTATTGTAAAACTTTAAAATGCTTGCAAATTTAAGCTTAAAGGTATCTGATGTATAAATACAAAGGGCGTGAGCCACTGTCCTACTCCATCAGACAACAGAACAAATTACAAAAAAAAAGTGTATCTGATGTATAAATACATCCAACAGTGTCTAAAAATTAGAGTAGCAAAACGATTAAAATGAGGTTATCATAATGTGTGCCCTTTTCAACTAAGCATAGCTCATTGGTGTCATTACTGATTACCCCACTTGATCATTAGTCACTGTCAAAGAAAGTGGCTACTAAATGTTAAATCAGTTAAACTAGGAACTAAATGTTACCATGTCAATCGTAATTTCAAAACACTTGGCTCCAGCCCTGTCCATTATTAGACAGAGAACAAGGAGGCCTTGAACAGACATCATATGACTACTCATGCAGTCATCACCAAGATGTCTGTTAAAGCAAATTGCCTTCTAGGAGAGAAGAAAATGAAAGTGTTTTCCACACTAGACTTCACCTTTCAACATGGCACTGTGCTCTGTAGGTTGCCCTTTTTCCTGGAAAAAACAAGTTCACTACCAGATTGGAGATCAAGGAAGATTTACCTGGAGTTACTTGACCGAGACAGGAGGCTTCAGGGCAAAATCATCACATCCTTGCTTTTCATTTTTGTGGACCATGCATCAATCTTCTCTCACAACATAACTACAAGAGTTGGAAATATTTTTGTCCTTTTCCCCAACACATACCTGCAATAATTGCCACTGCAGTACATTGTTCATGGACCATGCTGCACATTACGTTTTTCAGATTTTTTTTTTTTTTTGGATCTGACAAAAGACATTGATGTAAGGTAGCCAAGCTGTTTCTCACTGAATAGGTTTTAGTACAAGAATGGATAAATTATCCTGTGAATGAACATTAGGTATTGGTTACGGTTCTACTCAACCAGTATCTGTCATTTGTCTGGTTGCTGTAGATCATTCTTAGTTCTGTAGTCTGCGGAGATCTTCGGTGAAGCAACAGATGAGATTTTACCTTCACTGGACATTTCCGGCTTACCCTGAAGAAATGCGAAATAAAACCAATCACACAACTAAGCAAGATGCATTTTGCGTGTCCATGTTGAGCATCGCAAGCAAAAATCGAAATAGAGTTCACATTGTAGATTGGGGTACCGACATGTGCATCCGAAACGGACTATTTTTACATGATAATTATTTTAAAAAATATTTATAATAATCAAATACTAATAAAAATATTTTTTTAATTAATATATTTTATATTAAAAAAGTATCGAAATTGCATCGGTACGATGCGTTATCGAAACTGTATCGTTCAGATCATAAATTGAAATTCCATCACAACTCAAAATTTTAAAGCTTAATTCAGATAGATAAAGATTATCATCAATAGATGGATAAATGATAGAGGCATAGAGAACATGGAAACCATGTACATTCAAAGGAGAATTACCATTAGATGCGAGTTGGCAGATAATGAAAGAAAAATTTACAGATTTACATTCCAGGGTAAATACACTCAGAAACATAACTTGAAGTTTTTACTAGGACAGTAGAATCTAAGCAAGCAGAAAGAAACATTTTTGCATGATGAAGGAATTTCTTTTAAACAGTTTCCTACGATTACCTTATTCTTGTCAAGCCAGCTTCCAAATGGTCTTGAAAGCAATCCCAATATCCTGGTAAGAACAATATGAAACAATACTTGATTGGTCATAAAACAAAAACAATCAATTGAAGTAGATAGCAATGCCATCAAAGAAAGGTAGAGACACAAGATATAGATCCTAAGAATATACCTTGGGGAAGATGTAGTTGGGCTTGACTGGCTTTGCAATGTGGACTCCAGCATTCTCTCTGCATTAATAGCCCTTTTCTCCATTTCTGATAGTGCTGCGATGGTTTCTTCGTATTTCTCCTTTATGTGCACAGGAATCAATAGAACAGATCAGTAAAAAAATTACAACAAATTGAACCTGATATGATATAAACTTGCATTATCATGCTTCAATCAATACAGTAAAATTAATGTATCACCAAATAATCAAACATTAAATAATCAATAACCCCTTATGCTTCGACAAATGAGACAAATTAATTCACTTTGCCTCACATGATAATTATTACTCGCGCGGTCAAAGTATAGTATTCTCAGTTTGTCTATGTGATAACTATTAACCTAATGCACCGACAAAGAAGCTGGTATAAATTATTTTTCAAACCCCCATGTCCAATCAAGAACCGATAGCCAACTCGGAACCGATACAGTAAAATTAATGTATCACCAAATAATCAAACATTAAATAATCACTAACCCCTTATGCTTCGACAAATGAGACAAATTAATTCACTTTGTCTCACATGATAATTATTACTCGCGCGGTCAAAGTATAGTATTCTCAGTTTGTCTACGTGATAACTATTAGCCTAATGCACCGACAAAGAAGCTGGTATAAATTATTTTTCAAACCCCCATGTCCAATCAAGAACCGATAGCCAACTCGGAACCAAACTTTAAAACGAGTACCGAACGATGAGATCCAACACTCCTATTGTCAATGGATCGAAATATTATGAAATAATTTAGAGCAGATGATTAACAATTTCACCTTTATTTATCTCACTAAGAACAGTATGATTCTTGATTTTAGCTTCAAGATATTTCCTTCCTTTTACCCAAAAACCCTAAAACCCCAAATAACCCTCACACCTAAATAACCCTTCTACCTAAATAATCCTAATACTCCAAATAACCCCAATAACCTTATACCCTAAATAACCATAATGAAAATTACTTGGAAGATTAAGGAAGAAGAAAGAAAGAAATGACTATAAAATGTTCTTAGTAGAAGACTTCAAAAAACACTCTAGCATAAAAATTTTAAAAATTGAACTGATTGTGTCATTTGTGATAGGAACCCGCGTCCTATCTCATGGGAAATCGGAAAAAAGAATAAAAGAAAGGGAATAAGATGATCACTTCAGGGGGATCGGCCTCCAATAATGATCACTTTGAAGGGATCAACCTCCAATAACCAAAGTAAATTGATTACTTAATTAAATTACTTCATTACTTGTCCCCCAAAAGATTACATAATGACTCTATGTATAACCAAACAATAATATATAACCAAACAATAATATCAAATCAATATAAAAATTATTAATAAATCTAATAACCTATTCAAAGGATAAATATTAATAAATCTAATGACCTTATCTAAATTAATAATAAATCTAATAGCATATTCTAAAGGATAATATTTTGAAGTTGTTATTTGAATAAGTTTATATGGGGATTGTATCATTCCACCGTCCTTCAAAACAATCTTGTCTTCAAGGTTGATCTTTTTCTTCTACTTTTTCTTTCGATGATTTGTATAAAACAGCTTCTTATTATGCACCAATTGAAATCTCCTTTTGACGAAGACAAATGACCTTTTATGATTCTTTCTTAAGTCTAAAAAATTCCTTTGATGAAGAAGTCTATTGTTTTGGGTCTTTGTTGAAAGTTTATGTGCATGCCAATACATTATTTTCCTTCACTTAGCCTTGCGTTGGGTCCTCATGGAGTTATGATAATATAATGCTTGGTGTTGTTGATGATGACAATGTATTATTTCTTTGTTCTTTTGTACGATGGAAGTAGAGATTGTTGTAGATGCAATGACTTCAATTATGGGTGTCACAATGATTGTGATAGGCGAATTCTCCTTATTACTATCAAAGTTTAATTCCTCATGCAAACTGTCTTTACAACTATCTTGTTGTTGCTGAGATTTCTGATTTGTTTCCCTTTGATTGGTGTGCTTGAGCTGTCATCATCTAAATGATCCTTCAATTCTTTTATTATTTTAACCAAGGATGCTATAATTTTTTCTAATTTTTCTAGTTTTGTCTCATACTTAGCTTCAAATTTTATGACCCATTTGATGTCAAGTTGAGATCCTCCTGTCATCATGTTGGAGTGGAGTTAAGACCATGGACTTGATAATGGACGTGGACTTGAGGTGTTGAAGAATCTAATGCTCGGAACTATGCGATGATGATGATGGAATTGAACCTTGCTTTGATACCAAGTTGATAGGAACTCACGTCCTATCTCGTGGGAAATCGGAGAAAAGAATGAAAGAAAGGGGATGAGATGATCACTTTGAGGGGATCAACCTCCAATAATGATCACTTCGAGGGGATCAACCTCCAATAACCAAAGTAAATTGATTATTTAATTAAATCATTTCATTACTCATCCCCCAAAAGATTATATAATGACTCTATACATAACCATACAGTGATACCAAATCAATATAAAAATTATTAATAAATCTAATAACCTATCCAAAGGATAAATATTAATAAATCTAATGACCTTATCTAAATTAATAACAAATCTAATAGCATATTCTAAAGGATACTATTTTAAAGGGGTTATTTGAATAAGTCTATCTGGGAATTGTATCAATTTACTCTTCCACATCAAAATATTTACCATGTTTACAGGTAATTTAGGAATCATAAATTTACAATTACCCTAGGATTTGAGCAGATCTCTTTCTACAGTACTATGTTAAATTTTATTTAATCTACAAATACAATCATTTTCTTAGTTTCGAATTTGATTGAGTTCTTACTTATCCCTAGTTGACCATAATATTTGTGCATCATTCTCTTTATCTACAAATAAATGTATCTATCTCTGGTACTATGGCAAACTAGGAATATTTTGTACAGACATTTATTCCATATTTTCTCCATTTATACATTTTATATTTTAAAATTTTAAAAGCACTTTCTGGTTGATTCCTAATCTAGCATTCTGATCTGCCTATATGGTAGAAAGACTTGTTCCCAACCGTGTTACTGCAAGTCCATCTTGATTCAGACACAGAGATAACCAACTGTGCATACATAATCAGCTTGTTGTGTAAAGTTCTTTGACAAGCCATATATTTTTGTCCTGAAAAGAAGCTTCCTATGCTTGAGTAAGAAAACACACTTTTGTATATGACATTATTAAGTAGATGGCATTTTTTTTGGCAAGTACTGCCTGAAACAAGATGTAATTTCATACTATCCTTCCATTATCTAAATTGCAAATATAAAAATGTGGAAGATCATGAAACAAAAACATACAAGAGTATCATTAAGGAGGAATCAGCTGTGAGTTGAGGAAGTTGAAACCTGAAGCATATGGGTTGCATATTTCTGGGCAGCGGCAGCTTGTTCAGCTAGTATGCGAGCATCTTCAGTCACTTTCCGTTCCTGCTCCAGCCTCCGCAAAACCTAAGGTAGTTCATAAATGTGAGAATATTCTGGTACAAGTGATGTTAATACAAAACCTAATAATGAGAAAGGATAATCATGCAGGAAAATTACACCTGTTGCATGGCATTCTCTTTCTGTTGTTTTGTCATTGTAGTTTGTCGCAATTCAGAAGCCTCTCGCTCTAGCTTCTCAACCTGTGCAATAAGTAACATCCCTTTCTTTGATTACTAAAATTAATGCAATTGAATAGTATTTATTATGTAACAAAATATTCCTAACAATTTGATAACATTTATCAGAACCATATGTAACTCTTATAAGATTTTATAATTATATAGTATGGCATTATTAATTATCTGATATTGTTTCTAAAAGTTACATATTGACAAAAAGAAAAATATTTGATATTATTAATTTAAGAAAAATCTCATATGATTAATAATTTAACAATTGCAATACATATTAAAATTATAGCAAATAAATGTACTCAGTGGCATATTTTATAAGGATATAGTAGGCCGGCCACCCCCAGGGATTGAGTCCATGAGACTGACTGAGATTTATCATTTTTTTATAAGGATATAGTAACACAATCAGCAAAATTAGGTCACAGAACAACTGCTAAAAATACTTTGAGCCAAATATTGGCAAAGCTCAACGAAGTCCTGATGCCTAATTCAGATCTTGTTGAAGGCACATAGTGGCCAGAGTCATTGTTTTATCCTCTGCAATTCCAGCCAACATAGTCCAGCAGTAGCAGCACACCTCTGCAATTCCAGCCAGCATGAACCAACAAAAGCAGGATGAACTCAAAGATTATCAACGTTTTTCACATGGGAAGTGACAAACAAACTAAGTAGCAAGCTAGGCTTTGAACTTATTAATTGGAGTTAATGCAGTTGTGTTAATTGTCAGTGCAGTTCTGTGTCTGCAAGAACTATATGTAGAAGATACTAGAAAGATGTAGGAAATTCTACATTGTTATTTCCAAAGTTTCTTCCAAAGACTGGAGATTGGCAGGTTCTCTCTACTTGTGCCTACACGTATTTTGCAACAATTCGGAAAGGAAAGAAGGCATTAGAGTCTTCATCAGTGGCATTCTCTGAAGGAGGTTTGTAATGTTTCTTCTGAAAGAAAAAGCCCACAGCATGATATTATTACTGCAACTAGAACAAGCCCACTGGCATAAGTTGCAATGTGTATAAAAATGAATACAGCATTTCAATGTCAATGATCTTCAACCATCTTTTGTCAGAGAGAGATGGAAAACAAAGCCTAACCTTATTTTCAGAAAATAAGTGTGTTTATATTTTAAAGCATTTTTAAAAATACCTTGACGCTAAGAAGGCGCCTATTGTCCTGCCTAATTGTTTCCATTAGTGCCGTTTCAAACTCTTCAGCTCTAGCAAAATTAAGAAACAGCAATTGATATTCAAAATAACATAGTCAGAATGGAAAATATAGAATAATGGATATTGAAAATGACATTGTATCAATCACAAGTCACAACATAGAAAAATGTGCAGGATAAGGCCTGAATAAAGAAGAAGGATAAAATACATAAGCAACATATTTACTAAAATCTGAGAATCCAGTAAAAAATGTTCACAGTTAAAGATAATACATATTATTCACACTTTTGTGGCATAGAACCAGCCTAAATAATTTGTTAGGTTCCCTTATTTTCTACTATTATAGCCTTCTATTTATATTGAGACTATAAATTGAATCATCCTGGTAGAGTCTTGTGTCAGGAAATGCTTTAGCAAATGTTTCAAATTTGGAGATGAAGGACTTGTCTTATAACCCCAACCTATGCACCTTATCTCAAGTGCTCAGGGGGTGACAGTGATTCTAGTCAAATAAGCATTTGGCTGGAATAAAGCAATTAAAATAGCTACCAAGTGACAAAGAACGTTTATAAATCCATAAATAATGGTCTACATTTTTAGTAAAAGCGAGGCCATTTTAACAAACCTTAAAAGAGCTGATTGTTTCTCCTCCAGCAATCTGCATAACTCAACCTTCAAAAATGTTACCTATTAAAGGATATAAATGCATAACTTGGCATAGCAAAGAAACAACTACAATGACTTGAAACATGCCCACATTGACTTGAAACATTGGGAATAGTTAAAGCTAAAAAATACAAAAATGAATGAGATGGGATAACTTGTGAATCAAGCTGTGTTTGCCCCATCTATTTAGAGTTGGTTACACGAATCTTTTCACTCCAATAAGCTTTCTATGAAAGTATGTATCTGCAGTAATATTCAAATAATTAAATATTTTTTTGGTCTTCCTCCATCTTCTGCAATCTTCACTTCCGCTCGAATTGATTTTCCTCTTCTATGTTCTCCTTAAAAAATCTATTGGTTGCCTCTGAATATGCTCATATCATATAAATCCCATTCTCATAAAAAATTTGTTGCATGTTTCTAATCTAATGAAGAAATGTGCATCGTCATTAGGAAAATATTTGCATGAAATGCACCAAAGGTTGATCTATGCATGGTAAGTATAGAATGACATATTTTAGTATAAAATTACCAAGTCTCGAACTACTAGTTACTTCCAACCTTATTTGGTTTTGCCCAGAACTTAGACAGGAGTACTGCCCTTATAGATATATTTTTCACATTTATGGAACCAGTTCTGTTGAATAGTGTATCTTATTTTTATACAGTTTCAAAAAAAAATCATTATTTTGTAACAAGGTCAATATTCATGCTTTACAGTCCATAATCTAACTTTGTATAATTGGAATAAAACTCGAGCAGTTAATTTAATCTTTCAAAAAACCCAACCATAATCTGACTCTAGTATGTTAGAATGTAATTTCTTACTAAGGGACATGCATAAGCACTGATTTCTCACAAGTTTTGTGATCATCTTTAATTCTTTATCTTTTAAATTCATATATCTTTTTAATTCGTTATAAATATTTCATAAAGTAAAGGATTCTTTATCACATGGACATGGTGTACCTAGATTCAACACTCAAAATAATTTGGTTTTATTATGGCATTTGATACAAATACATGCTAGAGTTAATTACAAACTACCTGTTCTTGGAGATCAGGTAGAGTATCCAATTGCTCACCGCCTGTTAAGCTACCAACATATCCTTCAGCTGACCAAGAAATTGATGGATACAAATCTATGTGGATTTTGAAATACCTGATTCAGCTGTTGAATTGGTTGCTGTGTATAATAGCTCTGAGTCATAATTAAAGTTCAACAACTTAGATGTTGGACTGAAGGAGTCTTTCCAAGAATGAAGTCCTTTGGACCTTTCCTCCATAACAGCTATAACACCAGCCCTGTGCTTTCTTCTTAAATGCTCCAGTTTCTCTTCATTTACTGTTTGATAACACAAGCAAGCCTTTGCGATAAGTTGGCTGCTATCGAAGGTAGAACCCACAAGGGTTTGTAACAAAGTAATTGCCTCCCCAGCATCTTTTGTTGTCTCCAGTGCAGTGCCTATGCATCACAATCATACTTTGAATATCAATATACAACATAAGGACCATTTTATAAGTACCCCAACAAAAATAGTGGAGAAGAGAATGAATCAATAGCCATTTACCCAGTACCATATAAATCCATCAAAGCAAGTGTTGTCCGGAAAAGCATAACTCTATTTCCATCAAAAATCAGTACATCCCAAACTCGGAGCACTGGAAAAAAGACACTAGCATTCAGCAATCTCTTTTTAACATAATAATATAGAGCTTTAATATATCAGCGTGGTAACAGGTTTGAAATAACTGAAGAAAGTATCCAATATTTCAGGAAGCACCAGCAAATGTGTTAATAAAGCCAGGACATGGCAGAAAATGTTTACTGATATAAAACGGTGAGCTGCTGTAAGCTTAAAGGCAAGGGAGAAAGAGAAACAAAGACACAAAGGTTGATTGAAAGGAAACGGAGTGTAGAAAGAAACTGATTGTGTGCTAATATAGATAATAAGTTTCTTATATAAATAGCTGGAAGGAGAAAAACTGACCACTTTCCCATGGAAGTATATTTACAAAGACTGATAAGAACCAAGGTCCTGTGATCCATGCTACCTGCACTCCCAAGTGCTCAAGATGATTAACTGCAATTAGAATTCTAGAACCTCATCAAACCATTTTTAACAGTCATGTCGATTATTAGATTCACAGGTGTTAGAAACATAGGATAACATTAATGCACAAGAAAAAGAACACACCCAATGCTGGGAGTTTTTCACGAACTAGATCTTCAAGAACAAGTTGGTCTACCTGAAGCAAAAGAAGACTTCATTTGGATATGTAAAGTTTAACAGTAGTATTTTTATATTGTCATTCTTCTTCATTCAGGCATGTAAAAAATCAACACCAGTTTCACTTTTCTAGTTAACATCCTAAAACTGGGATGCTAAAATATGAGATCAAAAAGGTAAATGCTAAGTATGGATTACCACCTGAGAATCAAACATCTCCTTGGAATAATATCCATCAAAATAGCCATCAATTATACTGGCTAAAGTCCTGAGAATAACCATTAGAAGTTGCAAGTAAAACAAATCCAGACAGTTTCAAGCTACTTGAATATGAATACCTACCAGAATGCATTTTCCTCTGGCATTAGAAGAAGTAAAAGGCCAGCAAAAAAGTTCATGACCTATAGATAGAGAGCTCCAAACATAAGTTGCAGTGTATTTGATGTTAGAAGCATTTTTCTCTATGAAACATAATTAATTTGTAATATTAATGCTAAAAAGTGTCTAACTTAATGGAGAAGATCGAAGAGGTAAAAAATAAAGGAAATCAGCTAAAATTTTCATTCTATTGAAAATGTCTCAGATCAATGTAGAAAACATGCTTTCTATTACATTAATACAGAACATTTTGTCTAACATTGTAAATTGTTGGATAATTGAGGAAATCTACAAGGCTAGATGAGCCCACTATCATTAAATTTGAACCTACCATTCATTCTTGTTAAGTTAATAGGCATTTTTTTTAATCATAAAGTCAGGTCATGCTAAATGGTTTGAGAGACCATAGACTTAGGTTTAGCGGACACATAACACAAAAAAAAAGATTTGAACTTTGTGCTTTGACATAAGGGAGATTGTTAATTTCCAATTTATCCCTATATTAGTAGTAAAAGTTGTGGGCTAATTGAGAAATATAGAGCCTAGATGAAACTACTACCATTATGAGATATAGTATTGGACTAATGGATTGGGTATAAAAAATTAGTAGGAGTGTAGGACAATTTCCTCACTTGATTAATAGAAGAACCAACCTTCAAAGTTATTGATATGCATAATTTAGAAAGAAAAAAACTAGAAAAAATAATTAAAATATATCCTAATCCTACCTGACAATACCCAACAGAAGGATTATACCAAGCATAAGCCAAAAGTAGACATCTCAAAGAATTTCTTCCATCTTCACTCAAAGCCGGGTGTCCTGGGAACGTCCTAGGCAAATCCTACAAATTCAAAATCCAAGTTGGCAAATGCTCTATATAAAGAGAATGACTCTTGCAAAATAATAGAAAATAGATTTAGCGTATAAGTTTCTTTATCGGGACAACCTTCTCAATTTGTTGTCTCCATTTATCAGGAATTTGCCTTTTGGGTGCGTTTGACGTCTTGTTAGTGTCATTGGATTTGTTAGATTTGTGTTCTTTTACTTTGCTACTCTCAGCATCCTCTAGTAATTTATCATAATAACCCTCAATCCTACGAAACTTGGTGTTGGCAAAGACTTGCCATACCTACATATAGGACAAATTTAAGCAAAAGGACTTATGCCAATTAGAAATTAGGAAAAAAGAAAAGAAAAACAAGTTCACCAACAGAGGTCAGCTTGCACCTCTCCTCTCAAAGCCATTGGCACTCCTCCATGAACCAGGCTTTCCAATTCTTCCATACAGGGAAAATGAGCTACTTCCTTCAAATCTAAATCAGCAATGTGTGGTGCTTCTTGCATTTTCAGCCTCTCGACATTATCAAACTCTTTGGTGGACCATTCTTCAGATGCCCCTCCTACTTGCCCACAGACATCCCTGTTCTCATCCAGCGTGTGACAGTATCCACTTGTACAAGCGGCTTTTCTATTGCTAGTTGGTACACTCCACTTCTTCACCCGATAACTCATCAATTGCTCAATGGGAGTTAATGATGACCTTAATGGACTCCATCTTTGGATTTTGTGAGTTGTTCCTTCTCTCTTGGTCTCTATGGCAATTTCTGGTGAGGCACCCTCGTGATAACTATCATTTCTTCCTTCAACGTTTAACACTGCAGAAGAACGCTCAACCTCTACCAAAGAATCATTAGATGGCACTGCAGTGGCCTCAAGTCTGTCCAAGAATTCCTTCCATCTCTTGATTCTCTCTTCCTCCTCCTCCTGCATTAACATCCAGATTCACGTAATTGTTACTAAAACAATTAAATACTAGTATATAATCCAATAAGTAGAATGAATCCATGCGTTGCCTTGTATTTCTTCACATAGTCACGGTGTTTTTGCAAGTATTGAGGCCTCACCGGAAACCCGTACAAATCCCTGGCCACACATCAGCACCATTTCAAATCAATTTAAGAAAGGACAAAATCATCTTGCTGAAGCTTCAACATGCAAGAAATTTAACGTTTTGTATTCAACAGTGGGAAAGTCATAGCTATTTTTACCTAGAATCCGCATCCATGAAGATAGACCATCAGGACATAAGGATAAACAATGAGGGTCTATATAAGAGCCGACGCAGGGACCAAAACCCTGGCAATCCAATGATCCAACCAACCACAGCGACAGAAAATGCTAGATCGCACCGCCATTGACAGACAAGGGAGACCTACGCGCCAGCATCTTTGAAATGACAGAGTGGAAATCTATCCGCCGATGAAAACTACATGGGACGAATCAACGAACTTCTATTTTGAGCAAAACCAGATGTTCACGGGGAGGAAGGGGATGCCAGAATGAGACATGGTGAGATGGATTCGATGACGACGACTGACCTCTTGGAGTCGACGGCGAGGACCCGGACGGCCCCTTCTCCTTCGTGCCCCGCTTGCTCTGCCTCCCTCCTCCGGCGGGGGCACCTCCGGTAGCCACGCCAGGTCGTGCGGGTCGGTTAACGAGTATGAATTAGTTATGTTTGGGTTTGTCTCATCTGATTTCTTAATTAATTTTTGTTATTCTTAAAATATTACAATAAATTATTAAAATTTCAAAAAATGGAAAAAAATATTTTAAAATTTAATGTTTGTGTTATCACATTAATTCTCACTTAACTAAAATACGAATAATTTAATAGAAAACAGACATTACTTCTAAAAAAGTTGTGTCAGTTTATATTTATATCCTTTTGAATATTTAGAATTAAAGTAGTTACGCTGGTCATTAATTGTTGATTAATTTTAAAAGTAGATAACTTTCTAAATAACTCAAAAGTTAATTTTTAAAATATTTTTCCTATTTAAATTTAGAATAATAATTTTCCTTACCTTTTATTTAGTATTTTGAGATAAAAAAGTAATAGAAATTAATTGTTTTAATTATTCAAGAACAGAGATGCCTTTTCGAAGTTCTTCGTAAAGGCAGTAGCCATGAAGTACTGCGCGCGGCAGCTCGCATCGGGGACGGAGGAGGGAGACAGTAGCAGTGATGTCGTGCGGGAAAGGAGAATGATACGCGGAGGGAGGAGACATGTCACGTCTCCTGCGCACCGCCACTGCCCTCCTGCCCTGCCTCTGCTTCTGCTTCTGCTTCTGCTTCGCTCTCGCACCTTCCTCTTCTCCTCTTCTCCTCTTCTCCTCTTCTCCTGGCTTTCCAAACGTCCAACCGAAGCTACCCAGTTGACTTTTCCACGCTCCATAAATTAAACGAACCTCTCTTCTTCTCTGCGTACCAACTGATGGACTGTCGTAATCACCAGCGAGCACGGTTAATGAGAGATTTGAGAGCTGGCAGGCGAACGCTGCCCAACAAGCGCTTGATCTATCAGCTCGATCCCTGACACCATGCATGCATGGAAGCCGGTGAATGCAATCGACGCAAACCATTTCGTCCACGTACTGTTCACGTACGGTGCTAACGCCAGCGCTAGCTCTCCCAACTAATTCCAAACGCAACGACGAGCTTGAAAATTGCGATTGAGTTCTGGCTGTGATACGTGACTTCTCATGCGTACTGTACAGACAAAGCTTGCTCTGTTCTGATGCCTCTGATCTCTGATCGAGCATTTATGTATCTCGTACCGCACCATTGATGATGGAATATTAAATTAAACTGCATTACGTAATTAGTTTCTAGCTAGACATTCTTTAGATAGATCGATCGATCGATGTGATGTGTACAATTCCTTCTCTCACCTTCTTCTCATGCGCGGCGGAGAAGCATTGAATTGTTGTTCCGTGCATGCTGAGTACTTCTGCTACGTCCATTTCAAGCAACTGCGCCGTTAGCTCCATGTCGTTGCTTTTCCTCGCCTCCTTTAGTTTTTTTCTATAAATAGCTTGTCGCCCAGAATAACCGAACCTGTGGGAGCCGGGAAGGGACAAACCGGTCATGTCTCAGACTTGGTCGCGTTCTTCGTCTGCGAGGTGGTGCCCGACGCCAGAGCAGCTGGTGATACTGGAGGAGATGTACAGGAACGGGGCGAGGACGCCGAACGCGGCGCAGATCCAGCAAATCACCGCCCACCTCGCCTGCTTCGGCAGGATCGAGGGCAAGAACGTCTTCTACTGGTTCCAAAACCACAAGGCCAGGGAGCGGCAGAGGCTCCGCCGGAGGCTCATCGGCCGCCACTACCAGCTCCTCTACTCTGCTCCTCCTCCTCCTCCTCCTCCTCAGGTCAAATATTTCCCATTTCATCCTTTACTCGAATGGGTCGCAAAATTAACTACTTCATCATCGGACGCTAGTTCATCACAGGAAGCGGAATGGACGGCCATGCCAGAGGCAGACGACGAAAGTTCACCGCCGGCGTGTCATGGGGCTCTCCGGACTCTCGAGCTCTTCCCTACGACGAGCACCGGCGGCGGGCTGAAGGATGAAGGCGCCACCTCGTCCTCCTGCTCTGCAACAATTAACTAGTTAATTAAAAGTACAATTTTGATGTTAAATCTCAGTGTATGTTATTGGGATCCCGTCCTTGTACAAGCTTTCATGAGCTCCTGTGATCGAAGAAGCTAAGCCAGATAGTTAATGACTTGTATTATCTGATAATGTTAGATAATGATCCAAAGTATAATAACAGCGAGCACTACTAATTGAGTATAAAATAAATATTATGATAAAAATAATTCTCCCTAATTACATACATTAATACAATATATAAATTTTATTTTTATATAAATGTCGCACTCGCTTAAAGAGGTGGCTGGTAAACTGTCGGGTAAATCGGGAGAAGTGACGAGTTCCAGTTGAGTCACTGGGCCCCGTTGACAGCTGTAATCCTTGATAGAGTGTCGTATTCTTGCCAAAGAAAAATGGATTATTCTTATGTGCACCTGAATGGTTTACCCAGTTCGAGACCCGGACACTCGACACCGTCGCCGATCTTTGTTCGCCCGTTAAAACTAGGATTCGAGAGCTCCTGTTCCTTCCTCGCACTCTCTCCCGATCCCTCGATCCCTTGAACCTTGATCTCCTCCGTCCTCTACCTCCCCACCTTGCGGAGGCGTCCAATGTGGAGGAAGAGGCGGAAGTGTTGGGTGGAGATGGTGGTATGACGAAGGCGAGGCGGATAGGGAATGATCTCTCCGTGGGTTGAAGTGTTTGGGGAGAAGGGGAGGGACATAGAGACCGGAAGATGCCAGCAGAGGAGGCGATGCCTGGGTCGTCGAAGCGGGCACTGAGCTATAGCCCTTCTCGGACGCCTGCCATGACGAGGCTCTACGGGGTGACCTCTCAGAGGTCGCATAGGTCGCATAGGTGCAGGTGCCGGCCAAGAAGCTACCCGAGCCGCTGCGTAGGGCCGTCGCGGATTGTCTCTCGCCCGCCGCGTCCCAGCACGGGAGCTCCTCGGCGCAGACTTCCGAGGCTGCGAGGATCCTCCGGGTCGGTCGCCTTCGTTGGAGATATCTTTGACATTTTAGGGCATAGTTTTTGGTTTTGTTCGAAAATTCATGTTTGGTTTTAATTTTTCCTTTTTTGCATTCATTCTCTCGATTACGATTAGGGCTTGAACTCGTTTCGTTTCGACTTGGCATTTTATCGCTTTTTTTATTCTTCCAACGGCATTAATACTCCGGTCCGTTGAGGGTGATTTGGAATTTTGCTGCCAAAGAAGTGAGGCATTTTGAGTCAAATCTCGCCTTTAGTTGTAGTTTAGTGTACTTGGGCGTTTCTTCCCACAGTGAAATTAGCAAAAAATTTATATCTAGGACAATTATCCTATACAACAATATGTTACTAAATTCCCATTAATATGTGAACTTTCTGAACTGATGAACGCAATTTCTGAAGCATAGTCTGTCTTGTTTATCTTTTCTTAAAATACATTTTGTTGACGTGCAAGCCCAATATCTTATACACTAAACACCATAGTAGAAGTTATACACCAACGGGATATAACTTTTGAATGAATGTGTGATTCAATTGATCAATATCTCACTACTAATTTTATGTATTGTTTCCAACTGTTTAGATACCTGTAATTTTGTTTTGTTTTGTATTGTTTTTGACTTTCAGATTATTGCATGCTGACAGGACTTCATGGCCAACTCATCAACCACTGACATGGCTTATATCATGCTTCTAGAGCATGCACTAGCAGAAAGAGATCGGAGGTAATACTAGTGTATATTCTGATATTAATTTTTTAAAATAATCATAGATCTAGAACTAGTTGTTTTATGTTTAAATTCTACTTGACAAATAGATTTCATTAGTTGGAAAGCTCATTTGGAAAGAAAAAGTGATTGATTTTGCGCAATATTAAAATATGCCAAATCTTACTAGTAGTTGTTTGTCTGATAATAGAAGCATGGTTTTGCACATGTATTCTTTTTTTCTTGATCATTCTCCATGAAATGGTTATGATTTTGGTAATCTAACGTATGCAATAAGAGAATATTACCTCGTGATGCATAGCATAAACATGTATGATGTATAGATACTTAGAATTTATCATCTACTTTAAAGTCTTTTAAGGCCTTGAATTTGTTGAATGTTGACTGATAAATAAGATGCCAAGCCAGGCATGTTTTTACTGGATACTGATTTACTTTGAATTTAGTCTTTTGTTTTTCATATTATAAAATTGATCTGCACTTGAGAGGCATTTTCTACAGAGGTTGCACTTGCAAGACCATTTTATAAACGGTGATTCATTGTGTCATATTAAATTGACACCAAAATAAAGAAAACTTAAATTGCCTAGTATGGTGCATGATAATTATAAACACCAGTACATACTTATTCCTAAACACTGCATGCTTCATTTGTTGAGTTGGATACTTATTTACTTCAAATATAGCCTTTTTTCATACACTTGGGAGGTATTTTACAATTATTTGAGCTATAGAGGTTGCATTAGCAGACCATTTTATAAGCTGTTACTGATTGTATAATATTTAATTGACCCAAATAAAGATAACTTTAATCACCAAGTATAGTGCATCATAATTGAAGGGGAGCCTTGACACAACGGTAAAGTTGTTGCCATGTGACCTTGAGGTCACGAGTTCGAGTTGCGGCAACAGATAAGGCTGGGTACAATAGACCTAATGTGGTCTCACCCTTCTCCGGGACCCCGCATTGGCAAGAGCTTCGTGCACCAGATTGCCCTATGGTGCATCATAATTACAAACACCTGTACATACTTGTTCCTAGATACTGCATTTTTTTGGTTAGTTTTTTTATAGGTTTGCATTTTTGTTATTTTTAACTGTGGACTACTGGAAATTCTCTTTTGCATCTGTTGAGTTTCGTGCACATTTCTAAATATTCTTTGGGAAGCTGAATAAATTGTTTATCACAGTTTCCATCTTGCATGACAATTTTTTCCTTACCAGGATGAGTTTTTTTGTTTTTATTTTGCGAAATTACATCATGGGCCTTCTGTGAATTTGTATGAAGTTAACCTTTGGCCCATAGAGGTATCTTCGACTTTGCATAACATAGGTGCTAACTGTTCTGAATTGTTAAAGTGATAAATAAAACGATGCTAAAGTGCTGTTCCATGTGAGACACAACTCACAACACACTAATTGAAATGGATGATTTCTGTACCATATGGATAGTAACTAGTAACTATTGTTTTTTTTGGGAATTTGACTATTTCCTTCATAAAATAGGATGAAGAGACAATTTTTAGAAAATTAAACTTAAAGTCAATTATAACTGTGAATATCAAAATAAACTATGAACTATTTTATGAATTATGAACTTAGAACATGATTCTGGGGTCACCCATGGTTCCGTACTATAAAAGATTTCGTGTCTCTAATCTAAATATTTGTTGCTGATGTTCAAATTTCAGTGCCTTCATTCAATAAGCTTTTGCAGTTGTTAAACCAGCTTAGGTGGAGACCTTTTAATGAATCAATAACAATCTTGCGAAAGCTACATTTAAAACCACATTGTGGTTCAATTCTCGATTTTAGACTTTAGATTGTTTAGGATGAGTTTCTCCTTTACTCTACATACCGTTTCAATTATTGCCTATCAAATGCTACTTTTATCTTGTAAATGATATGATTCTATACGCGGTGTTGATCTTTCATTGTGAATCTCAATTTGTGAACCATACTTTTAAGTTGACAAGTATCTTATTCTTCCTCTTTTTTGGACCAGTCCAGCAGTACTTCCAAGGTGTGTGGCCTACCTGAAATTTTATCTGCTCAGGTGATTTTTTGTGTGTTGCCATTCTGCTGATTGTCATCATTGTTAATGCTACAGTCGAGGGAATTTTTTTTTAATCTTTTTATGGTGGTTTGTTGTCCTTGCAGATATATACCAAAGCTTTCAATCCTGCGGCAGATTGATCTTTTTTGTGTGAATTCAATTGCGGAATGTGAATCTGTAAATAATCAAACAGAGCCAGAATTGTCCAATGCATTGACACACCATGCTAAAACAGCATCCAAGGTCTCAAATGTTTATGTTCCTTCACTAGCACCTTCCAACTTTGCTTCTTCTTCACTTATTAAGTCCTTGAATTATGTTCGTTCCCTTGTGGCACGACATGTACCAAAATTGTCTTTCCAACCAATTGCACAATCTATGGTTTCAGCTGCGTCGAAACAATCACTTCCCAGTTTGTCATCTTTGTTGAGTAGATCTTTTAATTCTCATTTAAGTCCTGATGTTGTTAGCAGTAAAGATTCCATTGAGATCAAAGAAATTACTGCTTTGCCTCCTGGACTTTCAAATCTTCAAGAAGTTAATGGAGAAGGAAATAAGTATATATTTTCTGATATATTAAAATGGAGATGGCCTGGGGAAAGAGAATACCAAATGCCATATTCAACAAAAGGAAGGTATTCTACCTATATCTTCAGCTGACATTTTCTATACAACATTTCCAACTAAAGAAGTATTCATAATATACATGAATCTAACTAGATGTTCTCTTCAATCCAGCAATGGTTTTGTGATGCCTCAAGACATTCATACACATGGTTTCTTAGAAGTTGGTGCAGCAAGTCTTTTAATTGGAGACATAGAAACCCAAATCAAGGATCATACTTGGAAATATTTCGTCAATCACAACTTTACAGATGTTGACATGTCACGGCCTTCAACAGCTATACTACCTACCAGCTTTGTTTCATCAAATAGCCATTTGAAAGTAATAACAGCCTTCAAACGCATGAAAGCAGGCCCTAATCAAGTTTGGCACGTCTTTTTCAGCTGCTTTTTAAAAAATGTTTTACCCTAATATTTCATCACGTTTCTAGATTTGCATCCTTTGGTTCAGTTTATATTCCTTTTCAACAACTTTATTGCTCTATATATTCAGAGATTTATTGCCATTCTTAGATTTTTTTTTCTTTTGTAATTTTGATGAAGTTTCGTTATTAGTTTGCTTATATTGTATATTCAATTGTTTCTAAATCTGCCTCTTAGAAATTAAGATTGTGTTTCACATAAAAAATATTCCATTTTTTTCCAGGGAAAAGAAAATCCCTTAAAACAAAATACTTGTGTCATAATTTTTAATTTTTTTTCTAAGAAATTGATTCTATCTAACATGTTATTTTCAATATTTTTACAATTTCTATCAAACATGTTATTTTCAATATTTTTCTTCAAAAAAAATTGAGAAAACCATGAACACTACCAAACATGGACAAAATGTTTTTGTTATGCCCTTTTAGATTGCTGTTGATTGTTGTATCTGTTGGTACTGTAAATAACAAATTAGTGCTGAGGCTTAGGAAGAATTTTTCTAAACATTATCATTGATAGCCAGTTCTTTTGGAGATAATCTTTTCACTTATGTCTGGTATATCTAAAAACTGTAGATTTTCAAGATCTGTAGTAGGCTAAATGTTTAGTCATGTTAAAGTTGTGAGCGTGCTTAATTGTTTCCTTTTTCAGGGATAATGTACCCGTGAGCACATTTAATCCAAGAGTTCGGCCACTTTTTCAGTATAAACATTACAGGTTCAATTAAAGCTCTTATCTTCTGCATTGTTTCTTCATTTGTCTGGAGATAATATTAACATGTTATATTTGGGTATGATTTATGTTTTTGCTTCTTCATTTGATTTAGTGTTCTGCTAAAAGAAAAAAGGACAAAATAACAGAACTGAGATTTAATAGCAGGAAACAAAAGAACATGGCATTGGTAGGGTACCAAAATCTAGGAAATTTTTTTTATTGTGATAGGCTGATATGCAAGGATGAGTATGCCTAGACAATATATGATATCAGGGAGGAGGCATCTTGGAAAGTACACCTGTTCCTGATGCCAATCAGAGCCACATCTTTCCTAGCAGATGGATCCTGTGCTGTTGGGGTAATTCGTCTCCCATCTCCTAGCATTGATGGGATACGAAACAAAATTATTGAACAACAAAACATTTTGTTATCAAGCGCCGTCCATAGGCATCCTCAGTATTGCAAGTAACATGTACTTGGTTGTTTTTCTTGTGTTATTAGTCTTTGTTGGGAGTTTATATGAGGAAGACAATGCCTTTAATGGTGTTTAATGCTGCAATGTTTCATGACAATGCCATATAATCTTATATTCATTTAGAGTCTGAACAGGGAATTGTATGCAAAATTACCATTAGTTGTTAATTGCCAGGTTATTCAGTGTCAGTCAGCAAACATGAGGATGAACTTAAGATCCTCGACAAGTTTTTGCATTAGCTATAATTGTCCTGGAAGTAGTGGAGTATGCAATCCAGATTTCAGGTAACGAGGACTGATTAGTTAGATTGCTGATTGATCCTTTTGATTGTGTGGCTAAATTCTACTGATCTGGATAAGCATGGGAATTATGCCACATAATGTCACTGGCCCAAACCTGAAACAAGTATCCTTCCTGATTGATGACACCAAGCTAACCAAACGTTGCGTTTGCTAGAGGGGGGTGAATAGCAACTTTCGATCTTGCCTACAATATGTTAGCGGAAGCACAATACAAGAACAAAAGTAAGATCAAGAATAATGCTAACCCCTTCGATTTACTTGGTATCCACCTCCTCGAGGTGACTAATCCAAGGATCCACACACACCACCAGCACTTTCCACTATGAACTTTCTCCTTCTCAAAGCAACTTTGAAGGTGGAGAAAACCTTTTCACTAGATCTCTTCCTCTTACAAATGTATAGAGAAGATTGGAGGAAGAGTATGAGAGATTTACAGAGCTTACAACAATGAGAAAGTGAACCTTACTTTTCTGTCTCAAATCTGTCTTTTTTATATTTTCTCGACACCAGTCGACTGTCTCATGACCAGTCGACTGGTGGGCTCCAACGGCTACTGTATATTGCATTAATTCTCCAGCTGTCAGCCCCAACGTTCGAATACCAGTCGACTGATGACTCAACCAGTCGACTGATCATCAGTCGACTGATCACTCACCCAGTCGACTGATCAGTCGACTGGTCTCTGCTTTTTCACTCAACTGATCTTTCTGTGTGTTTTGGATCAAGACACCAGTCGACTGATGCCATCACCAGTCGACTGATGAAGCTGAAAATCCACCTTTCAGCTTCCTTCTTCATCCCTTAGCCTTGACTCACGCCTTCAAACATCTTCCACAAGCCTCGTGCCCTCCTTGGATGCTTTCTCCTCATCCTTGCACTTGCTTGAGATGTTTCCCTCAGCTTTGTCATGCTAAGTCTTCCTTTTGCCAAGAGGCCGCACCTCCGGGACTTCACCATTTGCCAAGAGGCCGCGCCTCCGGGACTTCACCATTTGCCAAGAGGCCGCGCCTCCGGGACTTCACCATTTGCCAAGACTTCAAACCTGGACTTTCCTATTTACTCAAATCACACATGTTAGATCACCAACATTGTCTAACTTAAATTCATTTAGCCAAACATTAAAACCAACTGATACTTGGGGCAAGATTGCACCAACAATCTCTCCCTTTTTGATGTTTGACAAAAACTTATTTAAGTTAGGTCTTTAACATGATAAGACATAATTTCAGCATAAAGCATAATCATGAAGCAATATAAGCATGGATAATAGAAGCATAAAACATGAAGATTCTAACTTAAACCAAACTCATTTCTCCCCCTTTTTTGACACACACCAAAAAGGCTACATCTCCATATGGAGGCAGAAATGAACAAGAGCTAGGGTAAATATCCAAGCAAGAACCTCATCCCCTTGAAATAAGTAATAAGAAAGTTGTTCTTTGAGAGGCACACTCCCCCTAAAACCCTACTCCCCCTAAAGTCATTTCACCAACAATTTAAAGCCCTACTCCCCCTAGACCATTGCACCAACAATGTCTTTGGAAAGTCTCAAAAATACATGCTTGATCAATCCCATTGACCATTATAATTGAAAAATATCATCCAAGGCATTTCCATGGAGTAGTAAGTCATAGGATACCTAAATGACCAAGATACGATCGAAACCACAGAGTTTCAGCCTTATCAGACTCACCAGTCGACTGATTCAGAATCAGTCGACTGTCCCGTGTAGAAAAATCTCACAGAAAGATTGGTCGAGTGAGAAACGAGTGAGAGTCGACTGGTACCAGTCGACTGGTACCTGTATCAGTCGACTGGTACCTGTATCAGTCGACTGGTCCCATGTATCAGCTCAATTCAACATTCTGAGATGAACTTCAGAAATGCCCTATTAATTCCATAAAATTCAAAAAATGATGAAATTTTACAAGCAAGTTTGTTTCAACATTCTCTATCAAGGAAAAATAAAATTTTATGAAAAATCAAAGTATTTCATAAGTTTGACCAAAACTCAAAAGTTTGGCACAAACTTGCACTTATGTATCAACCTCAAGCCATGTTTTGAAACCTTTGATGTTGCAAGTGTATATCACTGTGAGTACAACATGGAAATGTTTTCAAAACATTTAAAATGTCCAACTATGATCAATGGGCAAGATGTCCATGAATTAAACATTTGCTTTCCCCATAGTTGGTCTATGATAGATATATTGATACTCTTCATACCTCATCAAGATGTCATAAGCATAAGTAAGATATGAGTATCGTCCTAGCATCTCACATAATATTCAAATTAAGAAATACACAAGCAAGCCTTCCTAGGGTCTTGTGAGATGTACATAAGTAACTTCTAGCTATGGGATCATGCAAGACTAATGTCATAATTCTACAAAGCACATACCAAGTTCTCTCTACGTCACTATCTACTTTTACATTTGTTCCTATAAGAGAAGAAGCTACCTTAGCATTTTCCAAACCAAATTTCTTGATAATTTCTTTAGCATATTTGGTTTGGTAAACATGAGTTCCTTCTTCTCTCTTACCTATACAACATGAAACACATCACTCTTTGGTACCCAAAAGCTTGATTCACTAACATTTTGTAAGTATTTCTTAGGGACCCATGCTTGCTTTACCTTTCCCTTAATGACTTGTTTGCTAGG
Source organism: Curcuma longa (assembly GCF_044706935.1). Taxonomy (NCBI): domain Eukaryota; kingdom Viridiplantae; phylum Streptophyta; class Magnoliopsida; order Zingiberales; family Zingiberaceae; genus Curcuma; species Curcuma longa. The sequence goes on along the minus strand of NW_027435604.1, from coordinate 894,478 downwards.
TGACCCTTGTCTTCCTACTAGAGAGATGTAGGCAACCTCTTTAGGTTTGTATCCTATTCCTGCCTTGTTGTAAACCGCTCTTTGACTATTTAGGATCATATCAAGGTTTTTAGATCCATTTGAAAATTTTTCTAAGCATTTCCTTAAATCAATCACTTCATCCTTCAACTTTAGCATTTTCCTCATTAATTTCACTAGAGTCACTAGATTCACATGCATTGTTCCTAATGGTCCTAAGTTCCTCTTTTAATGCCTTAACCTTAGACTTTGACTTAATCAAAGCATTTTTAAGATAAGCAATAGTTTTGTAAAGAAATTTTTCTTTAGCAGAATCCATTACCTCATCTTCACTTGATGAAGATTCGTCGCTACTTGATGTCTTCCTCCTCACTTGTAGTCTCTTGGTCACTCTCACGTGCCATTAGTGCCATGTGTCTAGTGATGTGGCACAACTCTTCTTCATCATCCGATGAGTCGCTACTTGATGTATCCCATGTGGCTTGGGCCACCATCACTTCCTTCTTCTTTTTCTCCTTCTTTTTCCTTTCCTTCTCCTCTTTCTTCTTCATCTCCGGACAATTTGTCTTGATGTGTCCCTTCTTGTTGCACTCATAACACGTAACGTTAGGATTAAAACTTGAACTTTGATTATTTTTACCTCTTGATGATGTAAACATCTTCTTTACATCCCTCCTTGTGAATCTTCTTGATTTTCCCATCATCTTCTTGACATAATGAGCAACCTCCTTTGCCGACATTTCCTCATCGCTATCCGAGGATTCTTGATCGGACTCAGATGAAGACTCCTTTTTTCTTCTTCTTCTTCTTCTCCTTCTTTTCTACAATCAAAGCAATACCTTTCTCTTTGGAAGAAACATTAGCTTGTTCATGTAACTCAAATTCACAAAATAACTCATCTAGTTTAACAATTGAAAGATCCCTAGATACTTTATACGCATCAACCATTGATGCCCATAAAGTGGTTCTAGGAAAAGGCTTGAAGTACATACCTTACTAAGTCTCGGTTGTCTATCTTCTCACCTATCACATGTAGTCCATTCACTATTTCTTTGAACCTTCCATGCATTTGACTTACGGTCTCATTTGGCTTCATGTTGAAGGTTTGAAGTTGTCCAACCAAGAGATCCCTCTTGGCTCTTCTAGATTCACTTGACCCTTCATTCAATTCAATGAGCTTCTCCCAAAGCTCTTTGGCCGAATTGAAAGGTCCAACCTTGCTCAATTGCTCTTTGGAGAGTCCACATTGCAAGGTGGTTGTGGCTTTGGCATTTGCTTGAGCCTTCTTGCATATTTCCTTTGACCAATCCTTGGTAGGAAGAGGTGCTCCAAATGCATCCTTTGATTTTTTGAATCCATCTACAACACTAAATCAATTTTCAATATCATTCATTAAATAATATTCCATCCTACCTTTCCAATAGGCAAAATCATTGCCATCGAAGTATGGAGGTCGTGCAGTGTTATATCCCTCTTGAAACGCCATCTAAATGCTCCGGTTGAGGGTGAGTTCTTTCGAAGTTAACCTGCTCTGATACCACTTGTTGGGACCGTTGCGTTTGCTAGAGGGGGGGGGAATAGCAACTTTTGCTCTTGCCTACAATATTGTTAGCGGAAGCACAAGACAAAAACAAAATAAAGATCAAGCAATGCTAACCCCTTCGATTTACTTGGTATCCACCTCCTCGAGGTGACTAATCCAAGGATCCACACACACCACCAGAACTTTCCACTATGAACTTTCTCCTTCTCAAAGCAACTTTGAAGGTGGAGAAAACCTTTTCACTAGATCTCTTCCTCTTACAGATGTATAGAGAAGATTGGAGGAAGAGTATGAGAGATTTACAGAGCTTACAATCAATGATGAAAAAGTGAACCCTTGCTTTTCTGTCTTGAATCTGTCTTTTTATATTTTCTCGATGCCAGCCGACTGTCTCATGGACCAGTCGACTGGTGGGCTTCAACGGCTACTGTAGATTGCATTAATTTCTCCAGCTGTCAACCCCAACGTTCGAATACCAGTCGACTGATCACTCACCCAGTCGACTGAGCAGTCGATTGGTCTCTGTTTTTTCACTCAACCAAAGTTTCTGTGTGTTTTGGATCAAGACACCAGTCGACTGATACCATCACCAGTCGACTGATGAAGCTGAAACTTCACCTTTCAGCTTCCTTCTTCATCCCTTAGCCTTGACTCACGCCTTCAAACATCTTCCACAAGCTTCGTGCCTTCCTTAGATGCTTTCGAGCCCACGGCTCCTCATCCTTGCACTTGCTTGAGATGTTTCCCTCAGCTTCGTCATGCTAAGTCTTCTTTTTGCCAAGAGGCCGCACCTCCGGGACTTCACCATTTGCCAAGAGGCCGCCGCCTCCTCCGGGACTTCACCATTTGCCAAGACTTCAAACCTTGACTTTCCTGTTTACTCAAATCACACATGTTAGATCACCAACATTGCCTAACTTAAACTCATTTAGCCAAACATTAAAATCAATTGATACTTGGGGCAAGATTGCACCAACAAACTCAACTCCTGGATCAGACTTGTACTGGGCTATGTTGGAGATGGTTTACAATGAAAATGTCAAATTATTGGTAGTGGAAACTCCTTTGACATTTTAGTCTGTTAAATCTTAAGATTTCCACTTGACGCATTTGCAAGTGTAAATGCTAATTTTCACTTGCATGAGTTTTATTTTGGGCAATGATGAAATGTTCTTGAATAGCAAGATTTTTCTGTTTCATTGTTTGGCTGGTTTGTTAAAAGGAATTTCCAACCTATCTTTGGCATTTAATTGATCTGAGAACAAAGACAATTTCTAAGTCGATAGAAAACAAGATGTCGAGACAATTCCTCTTTCATGTAATCTAATTTGGGTTGGATGCAGTATGGCTTTGTCAAATGTTTATTACATGTAATGTGTGTCTCTTAAGGTCAAACCAATATTGATAGCTTTGTTTGGGAATGATGGTTGTGAATCTACTAAAATTTACTGTACATTAGCAACAATATTAAGATTGTTATAGGTAACAGATATTTGCTAATAATAAATCTGAATGAAAGTGCTTTTTGGGAAATGTTGAACAATCCTTCTTGGTCCTTTTTTAATGCTTTTGTTCATTATGATGTGAATCTAGCATCCATTATCTGTCTGACTATCATCTTAACATGTGCTAGTGAACAGCAACCTTTAAGGCTAAGTTTTGCTGAGATTCATGAAGTCATAGCTGAAGTTTGCAGAGAGTCCAGTGCCCCAAACCCAAATACAAATAATGCAACATCACGATCTAACCATGCTGGACAACCTGCCACTGATGTTGCAATCAGTGTTCTCATCAAGCTTGTTATTGACATGTATGTTTTAATTTCTCCTATTGCTTTGTATTTGATATGAAAGCCATCATGACTTGTTTATATGTACGGCTCATGACCAGCGGCATAGCAGGCTGGTGTTAGTATGAATGTCTAATGCATTTATTTAGTGTAGATTCCACTATCATACACTAGTTTACTTTTGTGTTGTATTTATACTTTTTTAAGTGAAGGATATGGTTTATCTGAACATATGGTTATACTGAGAAGTATATGAGCTGTATTATCCAGTGTTGTTATATATATTGATAAATTCTGGCTGCATGGTTTGATAGCAGCCCCCTGTCTCACAAAATGGTGCATACATGTCTGACCAGTACCATTATCCTTGCTTGATCGTACTTCATATGAGTCCATAAGAGATTATTTACATTTTTTTGGTGCTACATTCTTTTTGCTCTGAAATATTAGTGACCCGAGATATTCCTAATTCTCAACATCAATGTTGAAAGTTATTCTTACTTTAATTAAGCTGTAAATTGGTGTTTCAAACAAGACGTTTGGTGTCAAATGTCCTTCTGTTTTCCTCTTCACCTTCTGCTGTGATTTTATACCCTCCTTTTAAGTGAAATTGCATTTTACCTGAATGCATATGCATGAAATGTTGACCCGATAACTGGAGATAGGATTTAATTTGTGACAACAGGCAGTTAAAATACTTGTCTAGGTTGTGATTGTGGCCTAATTTCTTTCTTCAATGAGGCTTGTGTGTTATTTATAAATAGACACCTCATATGCCACTAATGTAGCATAGGCTTATGAAGAGATAGCATTGCATCTAAATATGGTAACTTAAGGATCATGCAGGCTAAAGCAATCCCTAGTTTGTTAAAGTCATGTCCAAGATAATATTGATATGATTTAAACAAAACAAGTAGCATGCTCTTTGTATAATATAGGTCAGCTTGTAGATTTTTCTAACGATTGTTGTTGGTTGGTTAACATGCTTTCTTATATGTAATGTGGTTTTTTATTAGTATTGCTTAGATTCATAAGTAAAATTTATATGTAGTTATGAATGCTTGGGATGATTAATTTAATCACTTGGTGATAGGTGGAAAATTATGTCGATATCACTTTCATAGGTTGATCCAATTTGATATATTAAATGGATGGTAAATCAAGTTTTTGACACACAATACTATACATTATTTAGTATAAATATTGCTCTTTTTTGTTTGGAAAATATGGGGTGCCTATGCACCCTTATATGGATCTATGTACGACATGGCTCGGTTGCATGTTGTCCGCATACACCTTTTAAATTTTGATTGATCTAATATTGTGGCTTGACCAAGGATTGAAATCTTAAGCCGTATCGTCCGATATTGGCGAAAAATTTCGTTCCATCAGCGGATCGATATCGGCATCGGCGTTTCAGTGTGGGCTCGGCGACGCCACCGGAGGCGTCGCACAGGCCCGGCGATGCCACCGGAGGCATCACCCTGTCGCGATGTTTTTTTTTAAACTTAGGTTTTAATAATCAACTCCTAGCTATAGTTAGAGATAATTTAAATAGGCTTAATTAAAGCCTCGTAAAATTATCCTATTATTTTTTAAAAACTATTTTATTTTTTATTTTTAAATATTTAGATTAAATTTTTTATTTTAATTAATATATTTTATATTTTAAAAATATCAAAACTATACCGGCACAGTACGATATGGTATTGAAATTGTATCGTTTTGGTCCGGGACCTAAATCTCGGCACGACTTGATATTTTAAACTTTGGGCTTGACTACCCTCAGTATGAACTGCTCAATTCTGGAGTGATGTTTATGAGTGCTTTCTTGTTTTAGAATTTTTAGACATAAGTTTCCTACATCTTTTTCACATGGAATGATAGTTGAGTTTGTTGCTGGTTTGATGTTTGAACCAAATGCTGGTTTTATATGACTGGAAGCCAATCATATTCATGGAAGAGTCTGGATGATAAGAACCAAATCTATATATCTTGACCTCCTGGACCCAAACAGATATTCTCGATATCCACTCTGTCAATAGAAGTTTGTCGATATGCTTTTTTGCTTTAGAAGAAATGTTAACATAGTACAAATAATTATCAGTTAAACTATATATCCCAGAAGACTATGGAAGGGAAACCTGTTCTTTTATTTGTCACTTCTGTCAATGTCATTCTCTTTTTATTGAGCTATTTGAATATTATATTCTTTTAACATTTTTAAGTCAAATGCACCAGAATAGGATCCTCAGTGTCCTCATCTCTGAATCATTTTTTGTTTTTGGTATTTGTTTATTATATTTCGACTTATTGCTTTAATTCATTAAACTAATTCAATAATTGGAATTTTGAGCCAAAGTTGATTCGATGTTTAACAAAAAATTCATTTTCCATTCTTCTGATTTCCTGTATGATCAAATTTGGTAGGTTCATGATGGATGCTGGAACTGCTACTCCTCTCACTCGTTATATGCTGGAGGTGCTGCGATTGCTCAGCAATCTAATAGACTAAGAAGTCAGCATTTCTCATTTTTAATTTTTTTTTTTAATTTTGTTGACTTTAGGGTATGCTTAGCTCTCCAAAAGTGGGATCCAGGGCTCGTGCATTTGATTTCATTTTAAACCTTGGTGTTCATGCACAATTGCTGGAGCCTATGCTTCTTGAAGATCCTACGTCACCCGAGGCAGTTAAGCCTTTGCAAGAACCTTGTTCAAATGACGAAGAACAACCTAGAGCTCCAGGAAAGATGAATAATGAGTCTGACATGCAGCTGAGAATTTTTACAGCTATTGGTAACTTTGAGTCCTGGCTTTTGGTCATACTATTTGAAGTTCTTCGTCTTCTTGTACAGGTAATTTTGTATAGTAGTTACAATTGCCAGGTTGCATCATTTTAAATTTCATGGATTATACCCCCTTTGCCTGCATCTTTGTTATTGAGATAAAGAGTGCAACCTTTGTCCTGTTTTATTGGAGGAGAGATACAAGCATCATATACATCAATGAATTCTGAAGATGACATTTTGGGTATTGCTGGATAATAAATTCACCCCCTTTTATGTATGGTTGTCAGTAACCAAGTCTTTCTTGTTTTTCCTACTTGCTTGTGGAGGCTGTTATAATTATATGGTCTTATAGGTTTTATCTTCAATAGTATTATGTCATAGTTTTAATTCTCTTGCTGTCTAGTCCAATATGGGTGAAGTATCTCGTTTCAGTTCCATAATGAGGCAAACCTTGACACCAAGTTGAACACACCATTCCACACATCAAACATGTTATCTCAACAGGCAAGAATGAAGGACCGACATTCTGGTGAGATATTTATGACATTTGAGAAGTACAACGAACAACTTCTTTGACAAAACATGGTTGAGGCAGAGGCAATAATTAGTATGCTTCTTCTTCCTCCTCTAACCTCCACTGACCTGCATCACATGTTGGATTATATTGCCACCCATAAAAATCCTTCAGATAAATGTCAAAACTAGCAGTTTCAACCTACATGATGTATTATCTTAATTATTATATACATGAGCATAGGTGCTCTTGTTTATAAAAATAATATTGTTATGTTCCACTCAACTTGGAATTAGAGTTGTAAATCTAGGCTTAGTTTTTTTTTTCTTCTCATTTTTGAATCTTTTTATTCAGAGGCTGCAGGTTTAAATGTGGTGGTGCAGCATACCCACACTCCACACTCCTCTTCCTTCCCTCATTCTCCCTATGTTCCTTTGCACCCATCTCTTACCTCCCAGAAACTTTTTAAGTTCTCATTTTTGCATCTCTAGTGGCTGTTGCTTTATTTTGCAGAATCTTTTTTCTGTTGCTGTTTTCCTGTGTATGATAAGACTTCTCTTGTTGCAGATGGAAGAAAGAGAAGAAATTGTATGGGCATCTGCACTTAGTTGTTTATTATATTTTGTTTGTGATAATGGAAAAATATTAAGGAGCAGACTTGCTGGTCTTGACATAAGGGTGAGAACACTTGATCATGAGGTTTTCTTGATTATGGATATCTCATTGAAGTTAAATCATTCTCATCTTTGGTTTTTTGCTGTAGGTTATTAAGACCCTTCTGGAGATCAGTAATAAATATTCATGGGCAGAAGTAGTTCATTGCAAACTTATCTGCATGTTGAGTAACATGTTCTATCAAACTTCAAATGATCCTCCAAAGGATGCTCCACACATTCCCTTATTTTTTGTTGAACAAGAGGATCTTCTTGGAGGGATTGACTTTATTTGTTTGGAGGTGTGCTTTTAATCCATCATTATCAAGTTAAATATTGTTTCTACTACATTATTAATTAAGAATTTCCTTTGAGTTCAATTTGAAAGTGTGTTGGGGTTTTTTTTTCCCCACAAATGATCCCTTCCAAGATAGGATATAGCAGTTATACTTTACTATATAACCCTCTTAATATATCTCTTATCTGAAAATTTGAAGTGGAATATTGGAGTGTTCATAAAATATATTTTTGTATTGGGTACATGTCTGATCACCTCTAAGAGTTTTAGTATTTATTTTCTTTTTGATTATAACTTCTCTAATTGTTTTGTGATGACAAGTGTTTTTTATTGAATCCATTATATCAACTTCATACATACTTTAAACAATGATTATCTTATTGATGTCAAACTAACTACCAATCAAGAAGTGGTCTACCTCGCCTACTAATGATAATATTCCTAAAGGTATATCTTGTCATGCCAACTTTCACAAAGTTGCCAACATATGGGTGCTCTATATTTTGATGTGTTCCCATTCACACTACGCTGTGCCAACTTGCATTTCATCAAACCATGTGATGCTAAGAATTTCTCAATGCCCTGCCACAAAATGCCAATTTTGTCTTTTGATTGTTTTACCTTCTGTTGGAAGGCATAAGATTGTCACGTTACTCATTGAATCCCTCTTTTCACTGTAGTATCTTGTTGAACTCTATGATATATCTTCTATTGCATCTATTTGTTTAGCAGTACATCCAAGATTTCTTATAAATAGAGCTTCATGTTTTCTTTGATTTGCCTAAGGTTACCCTGTTACACGAGTTAGTCTTTGTCAAAATTTTTTGGCTAAGATGCCTAGTTCATTAATGTAAATCAATGTTACAACTTGTTTTAACCTTGCCTTATCGCTATACTTGAATGAGTTGGAGTAGATTAGACTAATCAATCTTCTCTATGCAGTATTCAAAGGCAAGCTCAAAGGAAGAAAAGGATGATCTATTTCTTGTTCTATTTGATTATGTTGTACATCAGATAAATGAAGTTTGCTTGGCTAATGGAGCATCAGTATATGCGTATGATGACATTCAACCTCTTGTGTCCATGCTTATGCTCGCTAATGCTCCTGAAGCTTTTCATATCGCAGTTAAGCATGGTGTAGATGGTATCGGGGAGATCTTGAAAAGATCCATCTCTGCAGCTTTGTTAAGATCATCAAACTATGAGCGACAGAATATGGTATGTTCTTATTGAAATCTTTTTTTTTTTGTGCAGAAAACTAGATATATTACTAACCAATATCTTATGATAAATAGTCACTCATTCAGCAAATTTATCTGAAATTGGCTAGTTTGCTGATTTGATTAATGATCTTGAAAAGACCCATCTCTGCAGTCTTGTTGAGATGGTCAAACTATGAGAGAAGGGGTTAGTTGTGTGTCTATTACAATTATGGTTGTATTTGCAGAAGATTAGATAGATAACTACTAACTACTTTTTGACAAATCATTGCACATTCTGGTCAAAATGTTGAAGTGGATGTCATGCTGAGTTGCTAAATTCTGCCCCAACATGCTGCCTTTGGTCATCTTTCACACTACTGATTTTCCCTGTAGAGAATGTTCCGTGAGCTTGCACTGAATGATAAATAAAATCACTTTCTGACTTTACTTTAATCACTTATTGAATGCTTCTTGTTATTCCTATTTTATTTTAAACATGGTCTAGTTTTACCTATGGTTCATATTACATTTTTGTATATGAACACTATGGTTTACCATTGTTACTCTAGTTGACATTGGATTTGCTTAAATTGTACCTTTTCTTCAAAAATCATCAGTAAGCTATTATATCTTAACTGGATATGTTATTTTCATAGATATTGTATATAAAAATGCGTAACCAAAATAACGTGGTACTAGTTAACAAAATAAATAATACCTTTATCAAATGATAACACTTTTTAAGTCAATGTAGCTAATTTATTGAAACTAGGCATAGTTAGGTATTTAAAAGGGATTTGAGTGGGAACATGACAAGTATGACCAAACATATATAGCAACTATCACTGAAAGAGCAATACCATTATAGCACAATCACTATAGCATCTTACTCAACAACACTGCCAGCAATGTTTTGTTTGACCACATATATGTAATGAATGCAAGAATAGCTCTGCTGACCAATACAACCACATGCACACAACTGCACCCACAACAGCAGTTAAATACATACCAATTTGTAGATGAGAATGTTGTGACATTGGTTTTACTTCCCTGCACAGCCACTGGCGAAGTGGAACTGTAGCATGAGTAAAATGGTTATGCTGATAGTTTGAAATAGCCACTGGCGAAGTGGCACTGTAGCATGAGTAAAATGGTTATGCTGATAGTTTGAAATAGTTCTGCCCAATGTTTCACACACAATTGTCACTGATTGAATTTATGATCAAATCAAGAATTTACAAACACATTTTATGAATCAAATCACTTTTTGAACCATATAAAAATGGAACATGATTCAAAATGAGAAATGGATTGACATCCTGAAATGAGATTGATTTTATTGACAATCTACAGTATTTCAAATCTTGTAATTAATAAAAATTGCGATTAATTTTTGCTAAAATGTTAGAAACTTGAGTTAGAACAAGTAAAAAACATTATTAATTAAATCTCAACAATGAAGGTCCCTGGGCCTTCAGATATGGAATTGCTTTAGTGTTGTAGAATCTAAAGGCAAAGCATGCCCCACTTTATAGGGGATTAGGGCAGCTCTCTTTTTCTCATTGCTTATTCCAGCATTCTACCTGCAAAATTGAGCAAATTATAAGTGCAAATCACTATCAAGTGAAAGAAGTATACAACTTATAAGTGACTAAAAGTCTAAAACTAAAATTCAAAACTTAGTTGGGCTCTACCTTTTTAACTGAGGTCTAAGGTGATCAAATTAATTGACAACTATAAACAAAAGAATAAAAATGTATTAGCAATATAATTAATAATTAATTGTATAATTAATTACAATAAAATAAATAATTAAAAGTTATAACTTATACTAAGTAAAATTAATTGTGTTATCATTAATAATTCAATTAAATAAGTGTTGAAACCATGCCAACATAACATGATACAGTATTGAAACCATATCATTTTGATCAAAGACCAAAACTCCGATACAACTTGAGATTTGAAATCTTGATTCAAATACTAATGAAAAAAACATACTCAAATGCTAACTCATCCAACTGCACTGTGACTAAATCAAATAAGCCATCAGCAACTGATCATCAATTTACATCCTGAGTCGACCCAAAAATCTGGTTCGATAGCATAAAAACCCAAGGATTTATTCATCATCGCCAGGAATGTAATACATACAAATTGTGCAAAGTAGCCAACTATAAAAACTCAACAGTGATCAGAGCCATTGTAGAAATCAGCTCCATCATAAGAGAGATGAGAATCCTGCAACACAACGATCTAAATGGAATAGTCGCTTGCCTATTAACATTAGGTTTCACACAATATTTGGATCTTGGAGCCCTTTGATAATTGTTTGAAATCACTGATCTGAAGTTTCTATGACAAAGAGGCCATCTGGTCCAAATTGACAATACAACCATGGAATCCAGAGCGCTCGTAGATCCTATGTTGAATAACAATTCTCCCATTGTGGAGTTGTACTAGTCAAAAGTCGATGCAAGTTGTTGGCCCATCCCACCACCACCCATTAGCCCTTAGTTCAACACTTCAACTCAATTGGATTCCACAACATGTTAATCTACAACACAATTGAATCCACAACATGTTAATCTACAACACAATTGAATCATCGTTCAATTGTATGGACTAGGAAAATTTTGTTTACTCAACTATCATATTGCTGATCATGATAGTTGGAAGAACAAAGCTCAATTCCGTAGTTCATCGCTGCTGTTTGGTCACTGAAAATGTCCTTAATCTTTGGATCTGCTCATCCATATATTGCATAGAGGAAGAAGGCAAAGGAGCGGTGTAATCACAATCGTGGAACCCCCGTCTCTCTCGATATAGTCGTCATACCTGGACAGAGGAATCGATTAAATCCAATTTAGGTAAAAATTAAATTTCAGATAAGTCCATGATTATTTTACAATCAATTATCAAGTGGAATTTTATTCTTGTTCGAAAATTTCAGTTTGTTCTAAAACTGTTTAGTATCTCTATGTTGGCTGCTTTTTGCTTCTTAATTGTTCATTTGGCTTCTGGTTGTGCCTTGATTATTCTAAACAGTTTTTGAACAAACTGGTTGCATTGTTTATTCAATCTGATCAGGCTGTTTTTATTTTGTAGCTTTTGGACAAGATAATAAGAAAACTTGATACAACCTTGAGTACGTTCACGAGGTTGGATAGTGAGTTTTCATACATGATCCGTCTTACAAAGACATGCAAGTCTTTTATGAGCATAAAAGATGTCCTTTCCAAAACTGATATTGGTGAGAAAGCTAAAGTTTCATGGGCTACGCTGCATTCTCTTCTTCACTCAGACAGGTCTGTTTACCGACATCATGGGTACATCTGGCTTGTTGAATTGCTGCTTATGGAAATCAGTGAGAGTAGAAACGGAAATATCTTTTCTAATGTTAAAAACCTTCAGCAGCTAATTGCTGTTGCTTTTAGTCAAGATTCAGTTTATTCAGAAGTTCCGTTAGCAATTAGTATCTTCTGTGGGCTTTTGAAGTCAAAGCACAATTTTGTCAGATGGGGCTTTCTTTTTGTTCTGGAAAAACTTCTCACACGTTGCAAATTATTACTTGATGAAACTGAGCTGCAAGATACTAGTGCTGAAAGTAGTGCATCTGATCATACTGAAACTCGTCTAAACAAAGCAAATGCAGTTATAGACATGATGAATAGTGCCTTATCGCTGGTGGTTCAGATAAACGAAACTGATCACATCAGCATTTTGAAGGTGGTCTTAAATGTTTGCTAATTTCTTTAATCGTTCTTTCAATGAGACTGATTTGGTACCTGTGCCTACCCAGAATTTTTTTAATAGTAATTGTTCATTTTCGCTCTATTGTATCTCATAGAGACTTGTAAGTATAGACATCTACAATCATGCAATCTGACCTTTTGCTGGAAGAGGTTTGTTCTTAAAATTATTTATTATAAAATGTCAGCCAGGTCATCAAGCAAGAATGCTTTAAGCACCACACATGGTCTTTGTGTCCAAATTGTTTCCTTTTTCTAAAGCCTTTTCAAGTTCTATCTCTATTTGACCATGCATGTCTTGACTTAAAACTTATTCTGACTTAATTGTGGTATCTGCAGATGTGTGATATATTATTTGCTCAATTATGCCTGAGGCTTCACTCTGCCACACGTGTTCCTCTTGTTGATTTCAATGGTCTGAATCATCTGTTTGGTTGCACAACTCATAGTCGTGAAAGTGGTTCAGAAATTCATGTTTCTTTGGAAGGACCAAGGTCTAAGCAATCACAAGATAAGCTTCCACAGACAGATGACTCTCTTAATGATCTTGATCGAGATAGTTTAATCTGTGAGACAACTTCTATGGCAGCATTGCTTCTTCGAGGGCATGCAATTGCTCCTATGCAGCTAGTAGCCCGTGTTCCTTCTTCCTTGTTCTACTGGCCGCTGATACAGCTTGCTGGGGCAGCAACTGATGATGTTGCATTAGGTGTCGCCGTTGGCAGTAATGGAGGAGGGAATATACCAGGTGCTACATCAGACATAAGAGCTGCCCTCCTCTTACTTTTAATTGGTAAATGTACTGCTGATCAGGGAGCACTTTCGGAGATTGAAGGAAAAGAATTCTTCAGGTATGCCATCATCTCAAATTCATCATGGATGTTACATAGTTATGTTGTTTTTTGTTTGATGATACAAGTTCAAACTTTTACAGAGGCCTCTTAGATGACATGGATTCACGAGTAGCATATTATTCTGCTGCTTTTCTCTTGAAGGTATAACATAAATTTGTCATTTACGACTCACCACTGATCCTATTTCATGCTAATAACAAACTCACAATTCAATCAGAGAATGATGACAGAAGAACCAGAAACCTATCAGCGCATGCTTAAGAGTCTTATTTTCAAAGCACAACAGGTACACCTTTTGACTTACAGGTTGCAGCCTTGACATGAATCGTTACTGTATAGTTCGAGTAATATCAGCATGTCGATTAATCAGTTTCTGCTTTTGTACTTGATAGAGCAACAATGAAAAACTTCTAGAGAACCCTTACCTGCAAATGCGTGGTATCCTGCAGCTGTCAAATGACCTTGGCACCATCTTGTAACGTCTAACGGTATGTTCCACAGCCTTTAAAATGAATGGCCAAGTGGAATCCATGCCCAGTACATTTTTCATGTTGCTAGAAGATGCAACTGGCAGACATTCTGGACCAAAGTTTCTTCTGCTGAGTAAAGGTGATTGCGTTTCTTATGTCAGGCAGGGAATTTCTTGGCTGCATACTTAGTTTTCTCAATGCATGATGTTATTCTTCCTCTTCGCCTTATTATTAATGATTTGGTTACCTCACAGGTCTTTCGTCACAATGTATAATCGCACTTCAAGATAAATGATGTGTACAGAAATTTAGCTCATCCCCCAACTGATCTTCGATTATTTATGCCATCAAGCAAGATAAGAAAAGACAACCTTTTCAAAATTCAGGTGTTCAACTCAGTGTGAATCACCCCCGAAGCACATTCTATGCAGATTCTCGCAGGAGCATTGCTGTTGATATACTTTAGAAGCGCATCTCATAATTGTTTCGATTGCAGATAATCTCATCTTTTCTTGGAGATGGTTATTCGCGACGTGAATTTGTTTCTCTTACGCATCCGATTTTGAAATTTCGAAGTACCGAGGTTTATGCAGTTTTTTAGAGGCATTCTCGGTTAGTAATTATTGCTCTTTTAGTGGCTTTAAGGTCATCAGTATCCAAACTCCATCAGTTAACTTCCTCATTCTTGAGCCCAATTTGTATATCTCATCCATGTAATGCAATTTTGTTTATAGTCTTGTTATCATCAGATGATTTTTGTCGTAAAATATAATTATTTTCGTTCTTGCATGACTTCTCAGTGATTCTGCTCTAAGTGCTCATATTTTTAAATTTCTCGTCTCTTATATCATATAAATTTATATATAGTGTTGATAGGTTGATTATGTATTTTTTAAAATAATTTTGCATGATTTAAGTCTAATCACATTATTCCACTTCTAAATCGTGGATGTTTGTTTGTGCAACATGAATCCTTCAACGAGAAAACCCTTAACGCCGGAGGGCTGTTCTTATTGGCCGTAGCGCAGTCCCACGGATCGTGACTTAAATAATCTTCCACCGTCGATTTCGAAGCTATCCAACGGCTGATGGAAGCGATTCGAGGGCCAGCGGCGAACAAGCAAAGAGGCGGGGGCTTTAAATTGATGATTCCTTGGGAATTTTGAATCGCACCGAACCGCGATCGCTTCCAAAACCTAAACCAGATCCCGCGCGATTACCACGTTCGATCGATCGAGATGGAGGCGGGCGGAGCAGGCGCTGGCAAGGTGAAGAAGGGCGCCGCCGGGAGGAGAGTTGGCGGTCCGAAGAAGAAGTCCGTGTCCCGTTCCGTCAAGGCCGGGCTCCAGTTCCCCGTCGGTCGCATCGGCCGATTCCTGAAGAAGGGTCGCTACGCGCAGCGCGTCGGCAGAGGCGCGCCTGTGTACCTGGCGGCCGTGCTGGAGTACCTGGCGGCGGAGGTGCTGGAGCTAGCGGGGAACGCGGCGCGCGACAACAAGAAGAACCGCATCATCCCCCGCCATGTCCTGCTCGCCATCCGCAACGACGAGGAGCTGGGCAAGCTCCTCGCCGGCGTCACCATTGCTCATGGCGGCGTGCTCCCTAACATCAACCCGGTGCTGCTGCCGAAGAAGGACGCCAAGGAGCCCAAGTCGCCGTCGAAGGCCACCAAGTCCCCAAAGAAAGCAGCGTAACAAAAAAACAAAGAAGAAGAAGAATCAAACTTCAGTTTTTGGCTCCTTTTTGTGGATATGATTGGATAGTAGTGTGATTGGATAGTAGTGTATGGTCTGATCCTGTGTGTTCATCTGAATTTTAGCATGGTGTTTGTTGCTTTTAATCTTTTTCTAGGTAAGTCACTTCTATTTTATAATGATTTTATATTACAAATTGATTTGGTCTAAGATGCGTGGAAATTTTACCGTGGTGATGCGGTGATAAAAGAGAATAATAAGTACAAAGGGTTTGTCAGGAGAATAATAAGTACAAAGGGTTTGTCAGGAGTTAATTTATGATGAAATCACTTTGATATCAAAGTTATTATGATGTTTTGATCAAAAGGGGATAAAATAAAAAAAACATCTGCAATAATGTTACTCGTTATTAACATTCTAAAGTTAATAATAAAAAAAAAAGTATGTGAAGTAGGTTAGCTAAGGGTTGGCTCACTTTATTGCCACATGAACGTGTTCATATAGAAGGGTGTTATAATATCCCTTTACATTATACATTAACATCTAAGGGGTGTTATTAACATCCCATTAACTAGGGTTGTTGATGCTCTAAGAGCAAGTAAGTTAGAAAGAGCCTTTTCTTTTCATGGAGCATCTATCTTATTTTTTTTATACATGTAAGACCATCTCCAACGGGTGCCCTTTTACATCAAAATGGTGTAAAAGTGGTACCATTTTTCTCCAATGGATACACCAAAATGGTGTCCAAAATGGTGCAAGTGTAATATTAATTAATTAATTAATATAAAAATATTTTTAAATGCTAAAAATACTATAAATATTAATGCATTAAGTAGAATAAATTAATGTATTAAATATCATATGCACGAAAATATTTTTAAATATTATAAATTAATATTATTTAATTTTATTGAATTAATTTTGTAAATTTATATATTATAAATTTATATTAGTATTAACTTAAATAAGTAATATGTAAAATATTTATTATATTGCTAAGTTTATAAATATTTTAAAATTTATAATATTGGTAATTTCATAACAAACACATATTTAAAATTTTAAAATGCATAAATATTTAAAATATTTTATCTTAATTGTTTATGATTGTATATTATCTTTAAATAATAGTATGGTAATTTTGATAATTAAAATATATAAGTGTTAGTTGTTTTGTGAAATGTATTTTCAATGAAGTGTTAGTTGTGTTTTGTAAAATGTATTTTCAATGAAGTGTTAGTTGTTTTGTGAAATGTATTTTCAATGAAATGTTAGTTGTTTTGTGAAAATATTTAAAATATTTTATCTTAATTGTTTATGATTGTATATTATATTTAAATAATAGTATGTATACAAAATTATTTCCATCAAAATTAAGAAGGAAGTACTAATATTTATTTTCTTGTAATTAAAAAAATATAATATTATGATCATAATTAAAATTAGTTATTATGTACCATAAAAATATTAATTTTATTAATAATTATGATCATAATAAAAATAGGGAACAAATTAATATATATGTTGAAATTAATATATATTATAAGATGGAAAAATAGAATATTCTAAGGAATATTCTTTTTAGTGTAGGAAATGGTGTCTTTTAGTTGGAGTTGAAAAAAAATTTGGTGTTGAAATGACACCAAATTGGTGTTGAAAGAGCACCAAAATGGGTTTTATGGTTGGAGATGGTCTAAGGCTGCGAGGAGGAGCTGTTGGTGATGTGCCAGGTGGAGTCGGTGGACGCCGCGTCGGAGATCGAGGCGATCGCCGCCGTCGAGGGGGTCGACGTGGTCCAGATGAGCCCTCTGGATCTGAGCGGCAGCATGGGCTACCTGTTGGGATCCGGGGAACAAGAAGGTGCGCCAGGTGCTTCGGGAGCTGGAGAGAAGTGTTCTCGGTCTGAAGAAGAGGCAGTCAGGGGCGAACGCCGCGGCGGAGGAGGGGAGCGCCAGCCTCGGCGGGCCCTACCTGGGGGGCTTCGCGATGCCGCACGACCCGCCGGAGCAGCTGAAGGCGAGGGGTATCACATGGTGGCAGGGGCAGTGGACGTGGGGCTGTTCCGCCAGGCGGCGGCGGAAGACGTGCGGCAGTTCCGGCGGGCGGAGGTGGAGATCGGCGAAGAGGGGCACGAGGACGAGAAACCGAGGGACGAGTCCTACTGGAGCGAGTGAGCCAAGGCGTCGTTGAACCCTCGATGGTAAGTTCATAATCTTAAACTCCTACAATCTGCATTCTGAAAGATAGACATGAATGTAACTTAGTACTTGAAAGCTATATAAATTGCAGCAGCTGCCTGATTCAGTAAAGAGGCATCTTGTGCCAGTGTTTACCTGAAGCTGAGTTCAGAGTCCTCTAAAGTTCTGAAAGAGTCGGCCAGTTCATTCAGATCAATGATGAAACTATCGAGCATAGATTGTTTAGTCGAAAACTAGATCCTCTAATGCTCACGGCCAGTACACGGCTAGCTACAACTCGCGGGCACTCTGTTCTTAGGATTAAACAGAGCAGAGCAGAGCATTAGTGGATTGCTGTGTTGGTGCACCACGCAGGTTTATAGGAGAAAACCTGCCCAAGATGGTAGTTAATCCCAAACTACTCGTCCCCAATTTTCACACCAAAAGAGGACTCTGATATATTATTGATGAAGCTTGCGTACATAGTTGCACATTTAGTTCGATCAGCAGCAACATCGAGGCGAGGCGTACAAAATACAAATAACGACTGACACAGGTGTTCTATATGTATGGAAGCGTCTCAGTACTAGAGGAAGTACTAAATGACGGCGGAGAGCAGCACGGCTGACACACAGACACAGTAGTCTATATATAGGGAAGCATCTCGGTACTCAAGGAAGTGCCAAATGCCGGCGGCGGGTGAGCAGCACGGCTGACACACAGACACAGTAGTGTATATATATGGAAGCGTCTCAGTACTAGAGGAAGTACCAAATAACGGCGGTGAGCAGCACGGCTGACACAGCCCTCGGAGGAAGAAGTCCGGCGACTGGGGCCAACGCGGCGACGAGCGCCAGCAGCCACACCGCGTAGGCTACGACGAGGCGGGCCGCTGCCGTGGGGCTGTGGACGAGCGCCTCATGATCGGCCGCCTCGTCCAGAGCGCGAAGGAGGTGGGCGGTGCAGACGGCCACCAGGGGGAAGGGCGCAGCACGGACCATGAGAGCGCGATCGACGACATCGGCCACTGCCCTCGGGAGCCTCCGGAACGCCACCGCCGAGAGCACGGCTACGACTGCCAGCAGCCAAGCGACGTAGGCGCACAGGAGGCGCGCGGGGGAGGCGCCGCCAGCCTCTGCGCCCTGCGCGAGCGGGAGGCCGCGGAGTAGTTTCGCAGCGCAGAACGCCATCACCGACAAACCAAGCCGGATGAGGAGCCGGTGGCTCCGAACGTCGTCGCCGTTGCTCATCGCATTCTCCATGAATTGGGTTATCGTAGCCGGCGATGCAAGTGTAGAGAGAGAGGGAAGGAAGTGATTCACGAAGTAGTGAAGAAGACGCAAACTGGTGGAAGAGGTCGAAGAGCCAAAGTAATTTTTTATAGCGGCTGAAAGATCTTATTCCGGTTTCGGCATTGAAGATTTCCAGGAAGTTTCGTTTCCAAATTTCGGCTGTCAAAAAAATTATTAAAAAATAATCTACGAACTGATTTTTTAAATTTGTTTATCTAGAAAAAATTGAGGTCAACGTCAACCGCGAAAACACTAGGATTCGGATTTGGACAGATAAAAAAACTATTAAAAAATAATTTATGAATTGATTTTTAAATTTATTCATCTGATTCATCCTATTTTATGAAATTAACAAAAAAACAGTATAATTTTTTTTCATTGTTTTTATTTTCATGCTCCCAAATAAACAGAGCTACAGATCGGTTAAAAATTTTAGACGGTGATAAATTAATCTGTCTAAATTCTAAAATAAATTGGAGTTTTAATCCTTAGATTTGTCATTTTGAAATTTTAAAGCAGATCAATCTCAATCATTAACTAATTAATCATAAAATGGTGGGTTGAGGATTTTTCTTCATTATTTTAGGGTTATTATTATTTATAACATTTTATTTTACTGTTTAATTTATGTTATTTAACGTTTATATACCCACAATGCCATTCGAGTCTGAAAGACCTTCTATTTTTTTAATGATAATTAAGACGATGATTCTGATAGAATTTAAAAATAGATATTATTATCATGATCAAATTGATGGATGAAAATAAATTTTTTTATAATAGATAGAACATAAAAAAATTGACAGATCAAAAAGTAATTTTTTTTAAATAAGAAATAGGACATAAAAAATATTGTGCAGGTAAAAGGTTCGATTAGATAATTAAATACGTGTGTTTTCAAGATTAATAATTTATCAGCTAATTGTCAAAGACGAAGGCAAGAAAGCGGGGGCCGCCACCGTCCTTTTGCCCCATTAATGCAAGAAGGTGGGCCCCTCAAATGAAAGGGGTGGGGGCCGGGGCCGCCGCCGCCGCCCCCTCAATTTAATGCAACGCTTTGAATAAAATTAAAAAGTAATAAAAATTAAGAATAAAAAATATTAAAGAGTAAGACATGATAAATTGTCAAACTCGCCTGTCCTGATGTAAGTTTTAAATAATTTTTCTTCTTCAAATAAAATTAAAAAATAATAAAAATTATTTAAAAGGTGAGATCCAGTTGTCCGAATCCTAGTTCAATAGATAGAAGTGGTGATTGAAGGACAGACAGAAGTCAAAAGTCTTAGATCAAATTTTCTCTCTTTATTTTTTAAATTATTGGAGTTATAATTTCAATATAATCTTTCATCTTGGATTCTTCTATATAATTATTTATCATATGTGATGTTTTCTATATCAAATCATTACTTATCAATTTTTTTCATATAGATTTGTCATTAGTATAAAAAATTTGATTCTCACTTTAAAAAAAATATTCAAAATATTTTATATACTAATTGTTTTTTTTTAATTCCTACTTAAAAAAATTATCACATAATTGAGTTGGCCTTTCGCTTCAAACAAGGGCGGAGCCACTCCTTGATCTACTCGGGTTTTTGCCCGAGGGCGATCACAACCAATGACATTGAAAAAGAATGTCAAATGAGTTGGCGGTGGGAGAAAGGAAGGTAGCTCAAGGAAATCGACGGCGGAAGAAATAAAAATAGGCTGGGTAGATGGGTAATTCTGACTCATCGATTGACTTCAAGATGCTTTTTCAATTGCTTCCCACCCGATGGATTTGAAAACGAATGTTGGTTTGTCCTCGATTGGTTGTGGTCGATAATTGTTCAAATAAAGGAGTTGGAGTTTTTAATAAAGCACATGAAGTTGGTGAAAGGAGATATATCAGATTTTGGCATGATCCATGGTGGGTCCTCTCTGCTGCTTTTTTTTTCATTTCCAAATGAAGGTGGAAAATACTTGACGAGACGATGTTGTTTTAGGTGAATGATCCAGGTGGGTGGAATATATATATAGCAGACTTAGATGGTGTATGACATTAAAAGGAGAAGAGTGGCCACAGACAAGTCTAGAAATCATTTTCAATTTTGATTTCTGCCATTATAGTTATCTCAACAAGTTCAGCAAGTTGCTGATCATTTTGACTTGCCAGTACTGATGCATGGAGATGGAAGTTAATTGGATCAAGCCACAGACCAAGTCTAGAAGCAGGCAGCAACACCAAAACTTGAACTAGAAGCAACAAGTCTTTTTTGAAGATTACAGATACATACATGCATGTTTACAAGTCTTTCAACATCATCTGATATTTCTTATTTTATCACATAAAACATTTACCTTTTATATATAAAATAGTGAATAATCTGATAAATAAAAAAATTTTAAAATAAATTAAAATATATGCCCTTCAAATAAATTCTATTAATGAGATAATTTTAATGATAAAAAGATGAATAGTGTATTTTTAAAAAAATAAAAAATATAACAATTTAATGTGGATTCAATGGAAAATGATGATAAAGTTAAATATTAACGTGGATAAATCTCTCTTGCTTTGAGGCATGATTAAGTTAATTACTGTGAAATATATTTATTTAGTAGATAAAAATTAAATCTCGATAATATCCTTTTTAAAATTGATCATATGAAATGATTAGAGTGGCAAATTCTACCCCATTTTAGTTGATAAAACACTCATGATTAAATATCAATTATTTCTTGCAAGTTTCTTCGACGATTATTTAATGTTTTATCAAAAAAATAACAAAAAAGTAAAATTTAACGGAGAAAAAAAAGTCGCATAATCCAAAGCTCGACGCAGAAACTTGAGACTTGAGAGAGCACGGCGGCGTTCGTTGCTGATGGACGCCCTCAACCACTGCGCCCTCGCCGGCCTCCGCCGCCCTGCGATCCTCTTCCACAGAAACTACTCCTCCTCCTACTCAAAGGCCTCGCCTTCGATTCTCTCGCCACTATCCCCTCGCGCCTCCTCTTCCCTCCGCTGATCGCTCCCTCGCCCTCCCCATCGACTTCTACCAGGTACCCGATGATCGACGCCACCGACGCCTACTTCAAAATGCTTCTTTCCTTTTTAATTTGTTGGGTTTTCGTTTTCTGACTGCCGATTTCGTATGGCATCCATATATTTGGGTTTTAAGCGGCGATGGCATTCGGCGAGCCTTCGAAGCTAGGGTTTCTAAGCCCCTCTCTATGGATACAGCCAAGAAGCCCTCATCAGCCGTCGCCAGATCCTCCTGGCTGCTATTGACACCCTGTCCTACCCCAGCTCCCGCGAGGACTACAACCGCGGCCTCGTGGAAGACCCTGATTCCATTATCACAGCCTACGTCCCTTGGGATAAGGTATTATCTGATACTAAGGATATGCCATTTATAGCCTTATTATTTCCCGACCGTCTTTGAGCTGAAAGGTGATATTTTGATTAGGTTCCCGGGGCTCTATGTGTGCTGCAAGAGGCAGCGCAAGCTGAATTGTCCTCAGCATGGGATGTGGTCCTCAGCATGGTGTTAGCTTTTGTGGAGTTCTTGAGGAATGCAATGGACCTAAACCCTCCAGACTTTGTTAATTGCTGTGAAGTTCTTGAGAGGGCTCTGAAGAGAATGAACACTAAGTCTGGAAGAACTTTTGTCTGTTGCCCTGGTTTTAGTACTGTGCCACAGTCTTGGAGGTAAAAATCAAACTCTTCTAAGCTTGTTGAAAATTAAGGTTAGAAACTAGTGATAGATATGATGTTTTCTTTAGAGATGTATCTGACAGGTGAGAGCTTTTTGCCCGTACAGATAGATCTCCTGGCGTTTATGTGATGCTCAAATCAGAGAAAAGAAAAAGAAACGAAGGAAAAGACAAAGGAAGCCACTCTGTTCTTAGGATTAAGCAGAGCAGAGTATTAATTAGTGGATTACAGTGAGAAAACCTGCCAAAGAAGGTAGTTATCGCAGACTCCTTGTTCCCAGATTTCACACCAAAAGAAGACTCTCATATATTTAAAATATTCTGGATAATTTCTCTATAATGAAATATCCATTCGAAGAAAATTATAAAAAGGCGTCGATCTGATACTCTTAATTTTTGCTATTGATATACGTAGTTGCACATATTGTTTAATTATTTTGGTAGCCTCTGTCTCAGTACTGCAGGAAGTAGCAAATGACGGCGGAGAGCAGCACGGCAGACACAGCCCTCGGAGGAAGTCCGGCGACTGGCGCCAACGCGGCGACGAGCACCAGCAACCACACCGCGTAGGCTCCGACGAGGCGGGCCGCTGCCGCGCGGCTGTCGACGAGCGCCTCATGATCGGCCGCCTCAGCCAGAGCGCGAAGGAGGTGGGCGGTGCAGACGGCCGCCAGGGGGAAGGGCGCAGCACGGATCATGAGAGACCGATCGACGACGTCGGCCACTGCCCTCGGGAGCCTCCGGAAAGCCACCGCCGAGAGCACGGCGACGAGCGCCAGAAGCCACGCAACGTAGGCGCGCAGGAGGCGCGCGGGGGAGGCGCCTGCGAGTAGTTGCGCCGCGCAGAACGCCATCGGCGAGAAACCAAGCCAGATGAGGATCTGGCGGGCGCGGACGTTGCCGTCCGGCTTGGCCGGGAACGTCCTCGCCGCCGTTACTCATCGCGTTTTCCATGAATTTGGTTGTCGCAACCGGCGATGCAACTGGAGAGAGAGAAGGAAGCGATCAACGAAATCAAGAAGACGCCACTGGATAAAGAGGTGAAGGACACCGAATTATTTATAGAAGGCGAGAAGAATGGACGGCGAGTCTACGAAAGGAAGTTTTCCTCGAAACTTCGTGCGCCGGTTTCTGTGCTTTTTATTTTTGTATGATTTATATAATTTAGGGTATCTTTTTTATTTCTACCCTTTTATATTTATTTATTTCAGTAGAAAGAATAATATTTTATCCGTCTAACTGGGGTCTGGGGACTGCAACTCACCGCCCCAGCCTCACCTACGGAATTGTCGACGACAATGGTTAGGCAGACTTTTATATTTAGGATCCCACGTCTTCTAGGGTTTTAATATTCTTGTAGAACAATAGAAGCCTTTTATTTATTTATTTATGATAATTTTCTTTACCTTTGATTTTTTGTTAGAAGAATTAGTTGTAATCGACTTATAAAATTAATAAAATTATTTTACAGGGAGTGTTTTTTGTCGTTGAATTGTAAAGCTACATGATAAAAAAGGTTACCTACTCGGGGACTCAAACACTTTAAAAATGGTGATGCTTGGGATCTAGAATGCATGTTAATTATGATGCACCATGGCACCTGGCAATTTAGCAGCTATATCCACTAGAATCTTGGCAATTTAGATGTGACCGGTCAAATAATTTAAATTAATTTAAATTAAAAAAGGAGTACACTTTTAAAATCATACCCAGAGGATACGTAATCAATTTAAATAACATAAATTCTTATATATTTATATATATTAAAATTTATAATTATAAATTATAATTATTTTAGAGGTTAAAATTAAAAATTAAGTTATTAAAATTTATCGGATTGATGATTTTAAACGGTCAATTCTGAACTAGAATTGATCCTCACTCTCTTATGATTTATTTTCCACTTTCTCATGCGACTTAAATATCGGAGAGGTCCTCTAACACGTGTTAATTTATACAGGTTCAATTTTATTCCGGTTGAAAATTTAGCCAACAATCTCAAATGAAATGATAAATTTCTACCATATCAAATGAAATGATAAGAGGATCACTGGAATCGACATTCAATGATCAAATTGATTTGATTAATCAATCTATTGCTGTATAAGAATTCTAAATTTATTCGGTTGGTGAATAACGATCAAAATTTAGACACTTAAAATATAAAAAGCAGGATAAATTACTTGGAAGTTTCGATGATTATTTGATATTTTACTAAAAATAAAAAAAAAAAAAACAAAAAACAAAATTCAACGATGGAAAATAAAAAAGACAAAAAGTCGCAAAATCCAAAGCTCGACGCAGATGCTCGAGACTTGAGAGAGCACGGCGGTGTTCGTTGCCGATGGACGCCCTCAACCACTTCGCCCTCGCCGGCCTCCGCCGCCCTGCGATCCTCTTCTACAGAAACCCCTCCTCCTCCTCCTACTCCAAGGCCTCGCCTTCTCACCGCCCCAGGCACTTCTCCTCCGTCGTCTGCCGCTCCAGCAAGTGGGCCGACCGTCTCCTCGGCGACTTCCATTTCACCGCCTCCACCGCCACCGACAACTCTTCCTCTGCTGACCCTTCTATTCTCTCGCTACTTTCCCCGCCTCCTCTTCCCTCCGCTAATCGCTCCCTCGCCCTCCGCATCGACTTCTACCAGGTACCCGACGGTCGACGCCACCGTCACCTAGTTCAAAATGCTCCTTTCCATTTTAATTTTTTGGGTTTTCGTTTTCTGACCGCCGATCTCGTATGGCATCCATCTATTTGGGTTTTAGGTCCTTGGTGCCGAAACCCACCTCTTGGCCGATGGCATTCGGCGAGCCTTCGAAGCTAGGGTTTCCAAACCCCCTCTCTATGGATACAGCCAAGAAGCCCTCATCGGCCGTCTCCAGATCCTCCAGGTTGCTTATGACACCCTTTCCGACCCCAGCTCCCGCGGGGACTACAACCGCGGCCTCGTGGAGGACCCTGATTCCACTATCACAGCCTACGTCCCATGGGATAAGGTATTTTCTTAACTAAGGATATGCCGTTTATAGCCTAACTATTTCCCCACCGTCTATGAGCTGAAAGGTGATATTTTGATTAGGTTCCCGGGGCTCTATGTGTGCTGCAAGAGGCAGGGCAAGCTGAATTGGTCCTGCGAATAGGAAAGAGTCTTCTCCTTGAGCGTCTTCCAAAAACTTTCAAGCAGGATGTGGTCCTCAGCATGGTGTTAGCTTATGTGGAGTTATCGAGGGATGCAATGGCCCTAAACCCTCCAGAATTTGTTAATTGCTGTGAAGTTCTTGAGAGGGCTCTGAAGCTTCTGCAGGTAGATATTTGAACAATTCTTCTTTCTTATCAATACATTTCTCTCCGTGTCAATGTTTAATTATCTGATTCAATTTTCCATCGAATAATCTCCTAATTGTTTTTGTCCAATTTCAAGAATTTAACGTGAAATCTGCTTCAGGGGTAAAACACCATTGTCCTTGTTACCACATTGTCTCCACCTGACTTACTATTGCATGTGTTACATTGAAGTACGAATGCCTAGCTTTTTTTTTTTTTTTTTCACTAGATGATGCTTTCTAAGTTATCCTTTTTAACTGAAGGGTGTCTGATTGCTTTCATGAGACTTATTATGGTAATGCTACTGATGCTTCCTTTTTCTGAGGAAACCTACTGAATTGTAATTGTGAAATGATTGAATTTTGTATTTCCTTGGAGTATGTAACAAAAGCTATTTGAAGATACTTACAAGAGAAAGAATATGTACATATTATTTATTATGATTGCAGTATTCTTTCTATTCTTCCTCATGCTGTAGTCCTATGTTTGACATTGGGTATATGTTTAACATGAATTTTCTTTCTTCTTCTTTCATAGATTATTTTGTCAACAAATGAGCAAATATAAATGAGAATCCATAATGTAGTTAACCAGTGGGAAAGTCTAGCACATGGTGTTAGGAAAATACATCTGTTTGTTTGTTCACTGTGATGTAAAACTGTTTTTTCCCTAGGAGGAGGGAGCAAGCAACCTTGCACCTGGTCTTCTGGTACAGATTGATGAGACGTTAGAAGAGATAACCCCTCGTTGTGTGCTGGAGCTTCTTGCATTGCCCCTTGACTCAGAACACCAAACTAAGCGTGAGGAGGGTCTACTTGGCGTGCGCAATATACTTTGGGCTGTTGGTAGGGGAGGTGCTACTGCTATTGGAGGAGGATTCACTCGGGAAACCTTCATGAATGAAACCAACATACGTATGACAGTAGCTGAGCAGGTCCGCATAGAGTGCTTTAAATACTCTTTTTTTCTTTTGCTGAGATTTTGAAATTTTGGTCTGATGGATGGTTGCATTTGTTCTTTTACAATTGAAGGTAGAATTATTTGCTGCTAGACCAAGCAATCTACCAGCAGAATATTTTGAGGCATATGGTTTTGCACTTGCATTGGTTGCACAGGCTTTTGTGGGTAAACATCCCCACTATATCAGAACAGCAGACAATCTTTTTCAGCAACTTCAACAGACCATGCTCGTTCCCACGGGTACATTTTCAGAATATGCTGCGATGGCTGATTTTGAAATTCCTTTTGCGCTTGAGAGGGGGCTCTGTTCACTTCTTCTAGGAGATATTGATGAATGCCGCATGTGGTTAGGCATAGATAATGAGAGTTCCCCAAATCGAGACCCAGCAATCATAGAATTCATTGTGGA
Source organism: Curcuma longa (assembly GCF_044706935.1). NCBI lineage: Eukaryota > Viridiplantae > Streptophyta > Magnoliopsida > Zingiberales > Zingiberaceae > Curcuma > Curcuma longa. The sequence continues at coordinate 867,044 of NW_027435604.1, read as the reverse complement.
AAGCTCTGATACAGACAATGATAGTGATCTTCTCCCTGGGCTCTGCAAACTGTTGGAGACTTGGCTGAGAGAGGTGGTTTTCCCCAGAGCTAGAGATACTCAAGATGTTAATTTCAGATTAGGGGATTATTATGATGATCCTATGGTTCTTAAGTATCTTGAACGGCTTGATGGGGGCAATGGTTCACCTTTAGCTGCAGCTGCTGCCATTGTGAAAATTGGGGCTGAGGAGGCTACAGCTGCATTTGGTAGTGTGAAGCTGAGTGTTCTTCAGGCTTTGCGTAGAGTGTTTCCACTTACTCACAATGAAGAAAGTTTGAGGTCAGAGCAATATAGGGATGGAATTGATATGTTACCTGAGATACATACTGAGGAGAATGTACCGATAGAGGATCAGGATAAGTTAAGCCTTCAAGCAGAGGTTTCCAGTAAGGTTGATCCTCAAGATTCAAATCAGCAAGACTTCACCAGCGAAATAAAAAGTTCTGTTGTGAAGATCATGTCTGCTGGCATGGTGATTGGATTACTGACTATGGTTGGGATCAAGTGTTTACCTGGAAGAAATGGTTCTCCTGTTATCAGGAAGGAATCAGGTTCAGCGATGGCTGCCAATTTCATTGATATTGGTAAAAATCCTGACTCATATATCAATATACTGAGCAATAGAACCATAGTAAATAAGAAGAAATGTCAACTTTTTACAAGCAGGACCTAGCTACTGATGTCTGTGCCTAAAGGAATCATAAAATCTCTTGGGTAGTAACTGTCTATCTGATTTTGTAGCAACTTTAGACAATGCTAAGGACCAATGTGGTTAGGATATTGTATCAGTTTCATTAGACCTGACCATCTTGGACCTAAGTTAAAGAGTACTTTTGTCATCAATTTTACTCATTTGAAATCAAATGCCATATCTTTTGTGATAATCTCATTTGGCCTTGATGATATTTTTTTTGTTATGGGATTCATAGCTGAACAAAAACCAGTCTTCCTTTGGAAGTGCTTAATCACGGGGTAGATATGATTAAACATGAGAAGAGTTCTTTCAGTATAGAATAACAATGATTGTTCCAGAATTTACATCATTGATTCAGTTGTCAAGATACATCATTGATTAAGCTATGGAACTTGACTGATTTAGATTGCTAAGCACCAACATGGCTTCACGGTCAAGCTCTCTTGGTCAGTGACCTCTATCTAGATGCTTACCAACTATTCTTACAACAATCTTACCTGAAACCAAAAGACCAATACAACATGTGTCTTTGAGTGGTCTTCAAGTTTAAGACTTCCGCTGAGATGACACTTTCACTGTTATGGAGCTCCACGTTGCTTTATGCCCGTTTCATAAATAATTTGATCAAGTTTTTTTTTTTTTGTTTACATTAGTCACTGACCTACAACATAAGTCAGAATGGAACCATCAAATATAAACTTGTCGCCAAATATCATAACCATGCAATTATACCTAATCCCTACAGAGGAATTTACACTTTCAAGTATAAACTAATTAGACCTGGTCAGTTCTGGTTACTTGGATTCAACTTCATACAACTTAACCAAGTTCTGATTGCTTGACCTTGTTTGACAAACAGGAAGTTTTGGGAACCTTGTCTCTGGTTGGCATGGTTAAGAAATTGATCTGGACATCCATATTAGTTAACCTAAGAGTACTTGAACCTGTTCCAAACCGTTATTTATATGCAGTTAACTTAGGAGTCCTTTCAGTTCATACTGTAGGTGCTAAGCCCTGCAATCAATCTTTATCCATGTTGCTTCTTTCGTGTTTGCATTTAGTATATCTCATTGAATTTTCATGATGTTGTGCACCAATAATTTTATTATGTTAAAGAAGATCATTTATATTTTTTCTATATAAAAAATTACTGCAGATGAAAATTCAATTGAAGAAGTACCTAAGATGGATGCACGGTTAGCAGAAAGTATAGTTCATAAATGGCAGAATGTCAAATCCAGGGCACTTGGATCAGATCATTCTATTGAAGAGCTGCCAGAGGTGTGATGTTTCTTCTTTTGTGAATGACTCTTTGCAACTATGGTATATGATTTCTCTATTTATTGAAGACATGACGAACATTATATATCTATTCACTGATTGCCTACTTACTGTCCAATAACCCTCTTACTCACCATTCTAGTTTCTACCGCATTTTAAACTGTGAATGACAATGAAATTCTAATTCAGGGTCAGAAATCTTTAGGATAGTTTTGACCTATGAACATGTCTTTCAGCAAAAAGGGTGAAAAACTATACAATTACTGGAGTGATAGTCCATTCTTGTGAAGCCACAATATATGAAACTGCTCATTCATGTGCAGGGATCACAGGACTGTATATAATCTAAATGCATATATACAGTAGATATGTATATCAAAGATTTCTTGTGTAAACAAGTAGAATTTCTTGTCATTTTTTCTTTTTCTTTTTCCTCCTGCTACGATCAAATTTATATATTACCTTTATAAATTTTTATTTCCAGCCACATTGAATAGACTGGATAGAGTTTCAGCTGAATACATTGACATCCTACGCATCCATACCAAATTTGATGAACTCGCTATTCACTGCTTTACCTAATTACCTGGACCACCCACATGCTGAAGCTGCTCTTTGAAAGTCTTTGGTACACTAGGAATTATAATAAAAGGACAGTCTAGTACATGAAGCTCCCGTCAATACAGGATTCCGATGAAGGATCAAACCACATTGGGTCAATCATACATAATCTTACTTTGCATTTTGTAAGAGGTTGTTTCTGTGACTCAAATCCATAACCTCAAAGTCACATTGCAACAATTTTACCATTGCATGAAGACTCTTATTCACTAGGAATTATAATGTAAATTCTATTTTTTTATATATATATGAACAGCCACGAGCTACATTAGTTTTCCAAGATTTCCACAAAACATAGATGGACTCTTAGTTCCAAGGCCTTTCTTTATTTACAGACAGAAGCTTTGATAAATAATTTTGTTAATCTGGACATAGATATTACTGCATATTCGTATCGCCACAGGCAGATACTAACTTGGTAGCCATACTTGGTAGATGCTTGTATAATAGTATTTCCCTCTGAAACATGACAGTAAATTCTAAAATTCTGGACAGATTCTGGATGGCCGAATGCTGAAGATATGGACCGATCGAGCTGTGGAGATCGAACAACATGGCTGGTTTTGGGAGTACAGTCTACTAGGCGTGACGATTGATAGTATTACCGTGTCCTTGAATGGCCGTCGGTCGACAGTGGAGGCTACAATCGAGGAATCTGCTAAGTTGACTGACGATGCTCACCCCGAGCATAATGATTCCTGCAGTACCACCTACACTACCAGGTACGAGATGGCGTATACCAAGTCAGGCTGGAAGATAACCGAAGGAGCTGTTCTTAAATCATAGATAGATCTGTGCTGGGTTCTTGGTGACCAATGTAAATAATGTTGGCTTTCCTCTTTCAGGTCAGTTTTTTGTCGACATGTTCTGTTTCTTTGAGTTTGAGCAATTCCATTCTCATGTATTGCGTTTCTTTCAACCAGTTTGAACTTTTGACGAGCATCTGTTGTGCAATGTTCCTGAGGAACTGCCATTAGAAAAGCTTTAGTTCTTCCTTTGTCAGGATATCGCCCAAGTGATATATTAATCTCCCTTTGTTTGTTTTCTGTTATCTGGATGCAAAAGCCCTGCTAAAGCATCAAATTCTCAATCGATTTCTTTATTTATAGAGCATTTTTTTATCTATTAAAGTTGTATAGAGCAGTTTTTTTTATCCATATCGTTTTAAAGGTGTTTCAGAAAGCTGACAAAGAAACAAGTAAAACCTTATGATTGTTTTATTTTTTTATTTACTATTAAGGAAAATTAAAATATTTTTAGTTTAAATTTAATTATTTTAAAATTATAAAACAAGTAAATACTATAGAAATTTTGTTTCGCTCATTCGCTTGACTTAATTTTTATATAAAAGACTTAATCTTCTTCTAATAAAAAAAAAGAACAGAGGGTTGTTTTTGTAAATAAGCACAAATAAAAAAAAGAAATCTAACAAAAAAAATTAACTTCTCGTTAGGTAAGAAATGACAGTTTTGAAACTACGAGGGAGTAAAATGAAAGTTTTTAGAAATTTGATTGACGTTTGGGAGGCGAGTGAAAATGTCCGCGGAAATATATGCGCACACGAAACGTCGCCGTGGTGCCGGGCTTCTGGTGGGTAGTTTCGTGGCGCAACGAACGTAAGGAGATTGAGCGGATCGGGAAGGGAAGGAGGCGAAAGAGGCGAGGGCACGGCCTGTCGTGATGCAGCATCTGCAGCATCAACCGAGATCGGGCGCATCGGTGGCTCCTAGGCGGAGGTGCGAGGGTACGGCCATGGGTGCCATCACCCTTGACCTCCGCCCGGGCCTTGGCATCGGGCCCTTTACCCTCGGTGATCATTTTTTTCTTTAATTCTTCGATATGTAGGATTGCCATCCTTTGATTTCTCAACGATGGATCAATTCGTCGTCTTAGGGCATCTCCATCGTGTTTTGGGTGATTATTTTTTTTAACCTTTAGTAAATTTGCTTCTTTTTTGGTTGTTTTCCCCCTTTCTGTGTTGACTGCATGACTTTTGTTGCTTTGATAGCTTCGGTACCAAATGTAGCACTGCTGCTCAATTTATTTCCTATCAAATTACCCCCTTCTGTGCCGGTGGTCCGACTCTGCATTTGATTGAATTAGGAAAGAATAGGCTTATCTGGCATGTGATTTTATTGGCTTGTTGGACGAGTATAATTTATTTTATGCTCAGTTAAACTTTTTAAGATCTTATCCATTGACGTGATCTGGATATCTACCGCCTTCAGACGATTCATGCCCTGGCTGAAAGATGTGAAGTACAGCATAAGTTTGCTGATGTGCTCGCCTTGATCGAGTAGTAAATTCTTGCTAGGGACTCGAACCCTATGGTTCTCCATTCCTCAACATCTTTTTTTGACAGGGTAACACTTGTAAAGTTTGACAGGGGAATGCATTACTCATCAGCCCATTACTTTTTGCTCACACTACAACAAGATTCATTGGCCTATCAATTTTCATGTTAAATAGTTCATGACCTTGTTAACCATTTCAACTGAATTTCTTGTTAAAATACTTGTTTTTAGTCCTTTGGCCGTAGATGCCTATTTGCTCAATTTAGATCTCACATGTTCTTAAGACCTTTTTGAGATGGAAAACATATTGTTAGCTTGACTTGTGCAAACACATTGAATTTTTTCCTTGATATTTTCTGTTTTCTTTATACTTACTTTATTTGATGTGGTGCAATCTTATCAAGGCATGCCTTTGCATGAAGCATTAGCCCAGGTGGACCTTCAACCTAATATTTATGATGTCATCCACGTGAAGTATCTTGATGAGGTTAGTATGCATTTGTATCTTCTATTATGTTCATCTGATCTCAACTCATTTGTTAACAGTTCATATTCTTAATTGTTCAAAGCTGTGGAATGAACTGTTCCATAAAAAATAAAGGTAAAGTTAAATATTAAGTAATCTCCTTCTTGTAGGTGTTTGTGCAATGATGGATTTAGATAGAGCTATGCTTGTTGGGGGTGGGCATCTAAACCAGCCAATAAACCTAACAAACCCGAATCAAACAATTCAGTTTGTTGTTTATCCTTTAGTTTTGGTTTGTAAACTAGATAAAATTATTGGTTTGGTTTCACCTAGACAAACTATCACCAAGTTGTTAAGGATTTTTAATAGATATATGTTGTATGTATGACCAAGTTAGTGAGTTCTCTTATTGTAATTGGCTTATGTGTTCACTATTCAGCATAAACTTTAAAACTACTATAATTTTTATTTTTATTGTTCTTTTCAGAAGTAAACATGATAAAGGGAAAATAGAGATTTTCCTTGACTTATTGTTCTTTTCATAGAAAATAGAATTTCTTGATAAAAGGAAAAAAAATAGAGATTTTGACTTATAACAGCCAATGGAGAGACGAGAAGAAGAAAATTCCAAGAAAACCCTAATACTACAAAAGGTAAATAAGCAAGATGAGAGAGAAGATCAATCATTTGTATTTCAGCAGGGTGCCTAAGGCACAAATATTCTCAAAATTTTTGCAGTAGAGTGAGCATTCCATCAATGGGAAGACCAAATTTAGCCAAAAACTCATAAGCCATACACCATTGCTCTCATCATTCAAAATGCCTTCTCTCAAATCCTTGAAGAGCAAAACTACAAACAAACATTAACTTTCATGGATAAGACTTTAAAATTTTGTGAAATTTCAGAGATTATATAGGTTTGACGAGTTCTCCCACAATCTTCTCAACATCAAGTCAGCTCTAACACCCAACTTGTCTTAACTCCTGTAACAATTGGAATCTTTAGGAAAATTAATAATTTAGCTGCTATGGAGAAAGCTGATAAGATGTCGCCGAGAATCTGTTTTTTGGATATTCATTATTTTCTGTGGTTGCTGCTTAAACTTTAGCGATAGAAAGTTAATGCGGAAGAAAATTGTCATCTGATGAGACATGTTTGTCAAGTGCAATGTTTTAAATCATGGATGGTTAGCTCAGAAAGTTTATTTGTTTAACTTAGCTTTGACATAGCATGTGGCAGATTTTAACTCAATAAAACTACTTTGGATCTTACTGTTTGTGCATGTCTGTATATGGCTGCAGGAAGCTCTGAAGTTGGACATTGTCGTTTGCTTTCCTGATCATGGTTTTCATCTTCGTTTTGATCCTTGGTCACAGGTGTGGTTTTTTATTGGATGCGTAACCTTCTTTTATGCCCTCTGTTTCTAAAGTCTATATGCATTGTCTTCTCAATCCTCTGGCATCTCATGTTCTAAAGGCTATACATTCCTCAACCTGACTCATTCAGGTTGCAATACCTTTTTTGAGCAGATGATGCCAGATGATCAGCTGTTGTTGCCTATAAAGTAGGGTTGAAACTTCTTCTCTTGTGGTACTTCAAATCAATCTACTACAATATAATAGTTAAATTAAATAATTTTGGAAAATAATTTATTGTAATAATTTTTTTAAAACTTTCTGCGGAGTCAATTAAAATGAAATAAAAAATGTCAGATATCTAAAAAACTATTTTTTTTGGATATACGGGTGGAGTTATTATCTTCATATGCATGTCTTTTCACTTCTGGGGATTGGTAATTCATGCTTTTGGTTTTTTCCGATGTTCTATGTTGTCAGCATTACTAAAAAATGCCTAATTCTTTTTTAGTTTGGTGTTTCTTTAACTATCCATTTCCATATCTTTATTGATTACCTTTCGAAGTCTTGCTGCAATTTTATTTTAATTATCTTGCAGAGGCTACGTCTTATTGAAGTGTATGATGTCAAAAGGTTACAAATGCGATATGCGATGTCTCTGATTGGGTCTGTTGTATTCTCACTATTGTTTAATAACTCTTTGGTGAATATGCTACTAATTTTTTTCTTCTTCTTTTTGTCTTAGTGGCCCTTCTACACTTGCTACTTTCGTAGCAGTATATACACTTTTTGGACCTACATTTCCTGGAACTTATGACAAAGATAGAGGGACATACACCTTATTTTACCCAGTATGTCGAATGTCCTCGGTTTCATTTATTATGCCTTTGTTTGATGTGTTTGCTTACATGAACGATTTGCTGTTAGGGATTGTCCTTTGCTTTTCCTATCCCTAGCCAATATGCATATTGCTGCCAGAATGCAGAAGGTATTAATCGATTAATTGTTTTTATGTTTGTCAGGTTACTCAAGTCAGTACTTTGTATTGATTCCCTCAGTTCTTTTTTATTGTTTCAGTTTCAACTGAGTTGCCTCTTGAATTTCCTGATGGAACAACTCCAGTAGCATGCCGGGTTTGCATATATGATGGTTCTTCAGATAGTAAGGTTGGTGTAGGATCACTTTTAGACAAAGCTATAGTCCCTCCATTGCCTGCTGGCAGTCTATACATGGAAGAAGTCCATGCTAAGGTTAGTATGCTGTCTTAGTTGGACCCTCTCCTATTTGATATTGCTTCTAAGTGATGCAACATCAATAACATGTTATTACTCAAGTTTCTTGTTTTGGCTTTATTTGTGCAATTCTGAAACATTTCACCACCACCAGTGACATTCATTTCTCTGTTGAATATGTGGATTGAAAAGATGTATAAATTCTAAATATTGATCCATTTTTGTAAATTCCCTAGAAATGAGCTTCCTTTTTTTGTTCCTTGTCTGCAGCTTGGAGAGGAATTATGGTTCACTGTTGGAGGTCAGCATATTCCTTTTGGTGCATCACCACAGGCAAGTTTCTTTTTCCCTTCTCTGATAGTTATGGTATGCTTTCTTAAATGATCTCCCATCATCTCTAGTGGAAATATTGCTGCTATATTACTAGCAGTCACTTCTTTCTGACATGCCACCTACACATCTCTATTTTTGCAAAGTTTTATCACAGTTTCACCCAAATGTGTTTCCATGACTTACAAATTCTTATGATTTTTGTAGGATATCTGGACTGAACTTGGACCTCCTTGTGGAATCCATCAGAAGCAGGTGAGTGATTCTACAGTTCAGATATCTTTTTTTTATGCTTTACTAATCTGAACTCTTGGGCACTACTACTTTATAGGGACTCATGTTTGGAAAATTTCTTACCCACCCAAATAGTTGTTTTTTCTTTGAGTTGACTAGGAAGAGGGACAAAACTTTAATCCTCAGTTGGAGTTTCATATTGCATAAATGGGAAAATATCTATAGGTTATTATTCTTTGCATATCATGGATACTCTTCAGATTGTTCTTTATGAAGTAAATTATTTCTACCTGTGCCAAACTATAGATCTAGTTTGGATTGGAGCTGAGAATCTACAGCAAGAAATTTGCCAGTATAGGTTTTCTTTACATTTTAGTTAGCTTGCATTGCATAATTCCCTGGAAGTCATTTGAAGATTTTTTTTCCCTCCCTGTAGATGGTCTAAGGGAAACTGTGCCTAGCATATCCCTTTTAGGCATGATACGAGAGTTATAAGTCCTTGTAAATAGATAGCATCCGCTAAGATATGATTATTCTCACGCTTATTGAATGGTTGGATATTTAGATGTGCCTAGACTGATACCAGGCTCCTGTACAAGTATAATATGATAACCTAGTGAAATTGTATTTTTGAAACCTCAATCAATGAAGCTTTTCTGTGGTGAGTTTTGAGAGTTTGATACTAACTTTATCAAAACTTTTATGTTTCCTTTCACATTTAGGTCGATCAGATGGTGATTCATTCAGCTTCTGATCCTCGTCCAAGGACCACTCTGTGTGGTGATTACTTCTACAATTACTTCTCTCGTGGTCTGGACATATTATTTGATGGACAGGTCCTTTTTTCTAGAAAAACTCTTGGGTTTCTTTTCAAGCAAAGGTCATCTTAACACTATCGTAGTATAGAATATTAATACATATATGCCAATATGCAGACTCACAGAATCAAGAAGTTTGTTTTGCATACAAATGTCCTTGGGCATTCTGACTTTGATTCTTATATGAAATGCAATTTTGTTATCTATGATTCTGATGGTAAGTATTGATTACTTTGTATATAAAAATGATGTCGTATTAGTTTTATGTAACTTTTGAAACTTCATTTTGCAGTTGAAGGTACAATTCAAATTGGAAAGATAACTAAAAACTGTATTACATCTAGCACAAAGTGGGAGCAAATAAAGGTAGAGTGAATCCTGAGCTTTTGCAGTATCTGCTTTATGAAATAACCGAGCTTACCAATATCAATGTGTTAATTAACATACAATCACTATCCCTCCCCCTAAGGGTTAATTAACCCCCCCCCCCCCCCCCCCCCCCCCCCCCCCCCCCCCCCCCCAACTGTATTTTTTCTAAACTGTTGGAGAAGTAATTCAGATGTGCAAACTCTCTAATGCTTATAATTAATCATGATTCGTTGCATTGGGAAATTCTTAACAGTCAGAATATTTGAGTAAGTAAAAGGGAAATTGGTTTGTCGTTTGTTGTACTGAAATCTATTGCAATGACCAATTCATGCTTGTGTTTGAAACAGGATGTAGTTTGGTTAATAACTATAAAAAAATTTCAACACAGTTTGGTTATTTAAGTTCTAATTCCTTTGGACCTTGCTATAGTAAGCAAATGAGATTTAGTTTACAGTAACTAACATATCTTCATGATTTTCAGAAAGAGACTAATATGATCCTCAAATTTTCATGGATTTAAAGAGATTTTGAGCTTGATTCTCACCTAGGAAACTACAATTGAATGTTTTGTTATGTAGGAGATTCTCGGAGATGGTGGTCGGGCCGCAATCCAGACTCAGGGTTCAATGAACAACCCATTTGGATCAACTTTTGTCTACGGATACCCAAATGTTGCTTTTGAAGTAAGTGTTTGCAGTCGTCAAAAATCAATTACACACTCTCTTTCAGATTGAAACTCAGCTGTCTCTTGTCACCAGGTCTTGAAGAACGGGCATATAGCTACTGTTACTCTTTTCAGATCTTAAGGTATATATTTCTTACATGTTTCTAACCAATGTTAACTTTTTTTTTGGCAGTAAGAGCTTGTGATTGTTTTACAGGGTGTGGGACGTTGACAAATGTTGCATAAGTTATGGTTTGTAGATTGTTGTAAATAAGATTCAATTATTTTGGTGGAAGAATGGGATGAACAAAGAAGTGGGAGGGGTCCTAGTTTGGTTAGGATGATTAATGCATTCAAGGAGGCTCTCACATGTGCATGTTCAATTAAAGATCTAACATGTGTCAGGTTCCACTGAAATAAAGCTTAAGTTATCTGACAGGAGCATGCATTCTCTGTGATTGTCATCTCATTGTTGGTAAAATATTTTAGGCAATTTATGAAAACTCCTTGCCAAGTGCTTTCCTTTTAAAAAAATGTTAAAAGGGTGTTCTAGCATATAATTTGTATCAAACACACACATATTTTTATTCCAATGTTATTGTAATAGTTACGGAGTAGTTGCTAATCATATAATTTGTATCAAATATATTTTTTATTCTTGTAGTTGATACAGTAGTTGCTTTGTTATACTATGAAAAATTAATTATTTTATTTTAACTAAAATTATTATATATAGAATATTAATTGTATTAAAATGTTTTTTTATTAATTTTATTAGTAAATTTATTAAAATTATTTTAAAATAATTATAGGATCTATTAGGTAGCTGTTATAATGTTATAACACTGTTGTATTAGTTGCTATATATTATATTTGTATTAGTTGTTATATCTTATAAGATATATTAGTAGCTCATAGTGCTCTTTTAACTTTTTTTTTAAAGTCAAATTATATTTATATATAGTAAAAATAAAAAATCCGAAAAATCCCATTTAGTTTAGTAAGCCGAAGTAAATATAATTTAATGGATGTGGTCGCTATATACTCGCAGATGGTAATACTTAAAACTAGTGGTAGCAACATGCAAATGTGCTACTACGTAATTTACAACGCTCCACTCGTTGCGCTTTACCATCTCCATTCTCCGATTCCGCCTCGTCGTCGGCGAGGTCGGCAAACCAGCGCGATGAAGATGCTCCGCGACGCGGGCGCCAAAGAGTGAGCCTTGTTGTTCTGCTGCGCCGAAGAGGACGCCCTCTGCGGCGCCTCGGGCCGGCGTGGTCCATGGCGCGAAGAAGGTCGCCGGCGAGCACAGCCGCTTCCCCCTCTCCGCCCAGTTCCACCCGATCTGCGACATCTGCTAGGTCCGTACTACATTCAGATCGACTCCGAGACGCGCTTTTGATCGAAAGATTTGATTTTGATCTCTGTAGTTTTTTGGGTTTGAGGAATTGCAGGAGAGGCGACCGGGCGATTCTTCGCAAGGAATGCGATGCTTCCGTCTCAGCATGAGGCACAATAGGTGCATCCTCACCGGCGTCCGGCCCTCTGCCGCCCCTGGGCCAGAACCGCAGGCGCACGATAGCACCGGGACCGCCGTGTCGATGAGCAAACAAAATAAGGCCTTGCTTGCAGACGCCTCCTCCCCCACCGCTTCCACCAGATGCAGCACCACCGGCAGCTGCGCCGCCGAGGCCATCCCGGCCATGCTTGACTTCGCAATGGTTCCTCGAAACCCTTTCCGGATTGGTTAACCCTAAAAATTATGTTTTTTTAACATCGGAGAAGATAAAGTTCAAATTTTTGCCGTGCAGGGAATAAGCTTGCTTCCATTCCCGGAGCCGGGCGGCGGCGAGCTGTAATCCGCGGAAAATAAGTTGCCGGCGCGGGAGCCGCAGGTGCCCCAGTTTCCTCCGCCAGTCTGTGGCCCGCCGCCTCCACTACCGGCGCCTCCGCACACTACCTTCCTTGCCAAGCGAGCAAAGAGGCAGCGCAGTAGCCTTGGCCGGCGTTCTGGAGCACCAATTAGAAAGCTTCTGCCATGGCGAGAGCTTGTTTCGGTTGATGCCTTCACAGAAACATGGCCGATTGAAATCTCCCCACCTTTCTTATCGATCTCAAAGATGCTGATCGTGCCCAAAGAATAGAGAAACAAACTTCGCAATGATCAAAGCCAATTCATCAAGAACACAAACGATCACATCCAAAAAGGAGAAGATGATTGACTTCCCTGAAGACTTTGAAAACTGACCAATCTGATGAACACATCTAGAAAGAATACGTTAGAATGACAGCTACCCCGACGGTCACCGCACTATTGATTGCGTGAAGAAGTGGAGCCTACGTGGGGTCCAGTCCTTCTAACTAATAGTCAAAACACGTGTTCAAATCGGCGGTCACGATTGCTCGTGCTAATGCAGACAATTTTAAATTAAAAAGAAAAAAGGAAAAAAAAAATTGCCCAACAACTAAACAAGAGAAGCGCCGAGGCGGTTTCTGCTCTCTCTCTATCTTGTCCTCTTCTTTCTCTTTCGACCTTCCCTTTTCCAGGGATTCCTCCGCCGACACAAGAGCGAGCTCGAGGTCGGAGACGGAAGCCGACTGGGGGCCGGCGGGCTTGGTGAGATGGCGGCGGAGGAGCCGCGGAGTGATCCGGCGGAGGGGACCACGGGGGAGATGCTCTACCGGACTAAGGTCATCCAGTTCCTCGGCCGAGCGACCCCGATCGTCCTCCAGAACGACAACGGCCCTTGCCCTCTCCTCGCCATCTGTGAGTCTTCGATTGGTCCACGTAGCTTCGTCGCGGCGTTTTTGCAGGAGTTTTTACCTTGATTGACCTAACTCGTGAGGTCTTGTTGGGTTTTCCTCTGGGATAGGTAACGTGTTGCTGCTTCGGAACAATCTCAAATTGAGCCTAGACGTCTCGGAGGTCTCGCTGCAGAAGCTACTCTCTCTTGTCGCGGAAAGGTTGATTGATTCCAACAGCAACGTTCAGGTCTGCGGGTTGGGAAATTAGACTAGTAATGGAATCTTGACCCGGACTTATGCCGTGCTTATTCTTTTGTTCGTCCGTGCAGGACAAGGATGATGGGTATCTCAACAATCAGCAACAGAACATTTCTGACGCAATTGATCTATTGCCTAGGCTCGCGACCGGTATTGATGTCAATGTGCTTTTTAGGAAGTGAGTTATGTTACTTCTTTTAATTGTCGTTTTAATTTTCTAGTTTCAAAATTCATGACGTTGTGTTTTATATGCAGGATTAATGATTTTGAGTTTACAAGGGAATGTGCTATATTTGATCTCCTTGATATTGGTCTATATCATGGTTGGATAGTCGATCCTCAGGTCTACTTCTTAAACTACGAAGTCCTTGCCGTGATGCTGGAATAGTTATATTATAAGTTAACTTTTACTTTGCTAAACACCTGAATGACAGTACTTAAATAATGGTTATATATATAATATGTTATTTGTTGGTTTTCTTTATTTTCGTATCTTCATATAATGTTCCTATGGTTTTTGAAGTTCAAATTGTCTCGAACATCCTACAATTTATTCTGTACCATTATAATTTGAGTCTACTTGTGATGATAGTTATCTGGTTAGTTACTGATTCTGGTCCATGTTTATATTCTCAAAAGCTTTATCTTGGTGTCCACATATAGTATCTCATCTTTTTCATTAATGTTTCATGAGATTGTATAAAATCTTTCATTTATATTTCTTTTTTTCTCACTTCATAACATATTGATTTATTTATTAACTATTCTACTTAATGATTTCCTATTAGGAATTCACTTCACATCTGAGGTGGGAAAGATATTTATAACCTAGGTTCATGTTCTTACTTTGATCGATAGTAATACATCGTAGTAATTGGTGAAAATCATAAATAATTTGAAGCTACATCACATTCTACCAAATGGACAAAAATGAGACTTATTTAGGATCGAGGAAGTAGATGGTACCCTTCAATTTCTCCTCGATTGGCATAATTGGTTGTCTCATTGCAAGTGCTGTTGAATGTCCTATCACGATACCTCTTCTTTGCTAAGGAATAGAGCAAACAACCTGGAATCTTCTCTAAGTCCCCTGTTGGAGCTAAATCTTCTGACTATACTCTTGCTTTTCTCATTAAAAAAAAATTATCCATGTTTCGTACTATTAATGCTATGAAACATTTTTATGCACGAATTTATTTAAAGGAATGAAGCTTTCTAAAGGTTTGCAGTACACCCTGGTTCTTCAACAATTTAATTTAGTTTTTTCTGATATCTGTTGGGTTTAATGCTCTTTTCAACTTGTAATTTTTGGCCTAGTTTCCTTGTCATCATTGTTTGTCCTAACTATTTAGGGTCAGCTGGGATTATATAAGTCATCAATGTTGTTTAAAATATACATTCTGTTCCAGGATACTGATACTGCAGCAGCAATAGGCTCACGATCTTACAATACTCTTGTTAGTGAGCTTGTACAAGCCTTTGAAATGAAAAAGGCTGAAGGAGATATTAAGGGTGAAGAGGAGGAAGATTGTGTTGATTTTTCTGCCGCTACAACTGCTACTCTAGGTGTTCCCTCACCTTCGCTTTCAAGAGGTAGATCATTTGAGGATCAAAATTCAGCCACTATTCAACAAAAGAGGAAAGGTGATATTGAGGAGGAAGAGGAGCTTATGAGAGCATTGAATCTGTCAAAATCTGATGTTGCAGTTCCTGTTAGTGACTCTATGTTGCCTATAGTTCATGTTAATTTGGATGAAAATGAAAGTTTTCAGAGGTCTGAACCAGAAACTACTGATTATTTAGACAAAAAAACTGGAGATGGATCTAGCATTGTCTACCAGTCGCATATACTTGTTTCCCAAGAGTTACATATCAATAATGATCACAAAGATGATGTTTTAGCAGAAAATAACTCTCTACTAAACAGCAATCTTGCTGGAAATTCTACAAGTCAAGAAGACTCCAATGGACCTGAACATTGTGAAAAATCTAGTAAATCAGATGAGGATATACAGACTGAAACAGAATCCAACCAGGTTCCAAATATGCAGTCTTCTGATGACGACGATCCTCATAACCTTACAGCTGCTTCAGAAAATGACCAGTTTCGCAAAAAATCATTCCATGATGACCTCACAGTTCCAGTTTATGAAAATCCTGCTGGTAGATCAGTTACTGCTGAAAATGGGAAAGAAGAGCTTTCAAATGTTTCTGATGGCATAGCGTCAAGCCTCCAGGAGAATGAACCCATTTATGAAGGAGAAGATTGCATCTTATCTGGATCTGTGGTGTGTGTCAATCCAGAGCCAGTTTATGAAGGTGAAATGATTCTTGCTGTGCAAACTGAGAAAATAGAAGATACTGAGCACCCTGCAAATATAAAAGATAACATTGTTAATGAACAATGTAAGATGATCTTGCATTTGTTTATTGGAGGTTTACTTTTAATATTTTGGTTTCTTTTGATTTGTCAAAGATTCTATGAACTGATACCTATTCTTGTTTCTAGGGCACCTGATAAAGAATTTTCTGGAACACAATGCTAACCAATTGACAATTTATGGGTGAAGTATCATCATTCAATTGTTTTCTAATTGTTTTCCCACATTCTTGCATTCTTGTATCTTATTCTTATTTAACATTTTCTGTTTCTTTCACAGCCTATTTTGTTTGCAAGAGGGTCTAAAGGAAAGAGAGCTCTGTGTTTTTTTCCGAAATAATCACTTCAGCACTATGTTTAAGGTACATCCAAATGAGAAGCATTGAAGCTCACATTGGCTTTTGCCTTTTGCTTCAATGAGATACAGTAGATTGTATTAATACCTGTACAAACAATTATGATACTGTGCTTAGGGTTTTGTGTTGTCTTTGATAGATACCTTCTAAATTATTATTTTGTGCAGTACAATGGTGAGCTATATCTTTTAGCTACAGATCAGGGGTATTTGAACCAGCCAGACTTGGTTTGGGAGAAGTTGAATGAGGTATGTCTTCTTTATATGACTCATTATCAAGTCCTTTTCTAAATTATTTTACTTGATTTTCTTAATGGTGTTGTTACCTATGCTTTTGATTGCGTAGATTTTTTTGTTAATTCCATTGCATTTTGAAAGTAGGTCTGTCTTAATTTCTTCTACTTGTATGGATAAGGTTAACGGAGACACAATCTTCATGACTGGAAACTTTATGGAATTTAAAGCTGACAATCAGGTCCATGACTCGTGGAATGAACAAAGTGCTATGACTAATACAGCTGTATGTATATCATCACCAAAAATTTAACCAAGAAAATTGCTCTCTCTGCATAATAGTATCAATATAATCTGATAAACATTTTTGTTACTGTGCAGGATTATCTAGCTGCACTTCAAGGCTCGGGTCATCCATCAGCTTTGGAGTATGTATTTTCTACTACACAATTTAGTTTCAGTAGTAAGGAACTTATTACTTAGGATTTTACTTGAGTAATATCATTAATTCGAGTGGTTAAATTAAGTAGTTCTATTTAAAGTTGGGGTTTTTAAGTGTACCCCACTTACCATTTGTTGGGCGTATGCATTCCTAATGACTACAAAAAAATTTGATTTGCAATGTGTTTCTGTTGTGTATATTCTTAGTAGTAAGTACTCATAATGAAAATACCCGTAGCAAAGCTGTATTTGATAGTAGCAACTTCTTTTTTGTTGCATCTTAGTTATTCATTCTCTTTTATTTAGTGTGGTTGTTATTAGATCAAACATTTGCATGTTGCGTGTATGATTTGTGCAACTTTAGCAAGTTCATTACAGCTTAAATGAAGAGTTTCTGAGGCTCCACTTGTCTAAAGTATCTTAAAGACCATATTTTTTCATTCTATAGTATTTGCTAGATCGAACGACATTACTCAAACTCAACTAAAAAAAATCAAAAAATTGCTTTAAGAGAAAAAGTAGCTTAAACCTGGGAGAAAAGATTAACCCTTCTTTGAGTTTTTCAGTCAAGAGGCACCAGTTTTGTCAGTATTATGCTTATTGATGTAAATCTGTATAATGCCCTATTTTCCTTAATTTTGAACTTAAACTTATTGCGACAGTCAGTTTTATGCATCTCTGGTTTTCAATTTGAATGGAATTATTTTTTTATTTCCTTTTTATTAATAAATTGTTAAATAAATGTATTGCAGTTCTGATCTGCGATTGGCAATAGCTCTTCAACAAGAGGAGTTTGGGCAACAGCCACAGCGACAACAACAACAACAACAACAACAACAGCAACAGCAGCAGCAGCAGCAGCAGCAACAACAACAACAACGACAACAACAACATTCCCAGCAGCCATCTATTCCAGGTCGTTCACGGCTCATCACAGGTCCTCAGGTATTACTGTCACTCGATAAGAATTTATATGCAATGCCTGAATTCATATTTCTAAACAATCAGTTGCGACCCAAAGTAGTTGGAGATATGTTGACCTTGGAAAAATTATGTGAATCTTAGTAACAATTTATCTAAAAACATAAGGGAACATCTTATAGCTCTCTGCCAAAGAAATTGTTTGCATATGTTGCCATCTACTACTCTCAAAAGATGCATCATTCATTATGTCTTACCAATATGATTTGCCCCCAACTAGGATATCTCCAATGATCTCCTTTCTGCTCGATCTACTTTACTCATTTAAGTTGTATTGCCGTGGCGGACACATCTTTTTAATTTAGAAGTGATTAATTTATTATCCATATTGGCCGAACAAGCTTTCCGTTTTGTAGTCACGACACTGAGAGCTTGAGTTAGTATTAAAGACATGCTTGCCGTAACGAGCTAGCCGAGCTGTAGTCGTGACATGGAAAGTACCAGTTATCTGCTTAAGATGAAAAAAGGACTACCCTAATGCATCCTTCTTCCCAGTACCAGCTTTTACCGAACCTGCAGATCCTCACTGTTTGATGAAACCAGCCAGTTCAATAAATTTGCCCCCAGGTTTTGAAG
The DNA here is from genome assembly GCF_044706935.1 of Curcuma longa. Lineage (NCBI taxonomy): Eukaryota > Viridiplantae > Streptophyta > Magnoliopsida > Zingiberales > Zingiberaceae > Curcuma > Curcuma longa. The sequence continues at coordinate 848,670 of NW_027435604.1, read as the reverse complement.
ACATCAAACCCACTTACAGAACCGAGCTCGATCCATTTAGGTTAATATTTCCCATTCGCACTTCTTTCCATTTAAGCTCGATTCAGTTGCCATAGCGTTCAGATCTCTGTAAGTTGTTGAAAGCGGTTCATTCTCCATATTCTTCCCTAGCTCCTCTAGTCACAACTTCCACTTAAATTAGATGTATTGGATTGTAGCTATGACATGGAAATTGCAAATCATTTTGAACTTTAGAGCTCGATCAAACAATGTAAAATAATTTAATGGTATCGACTTAGCGAATCTACATTCGGCCTTTGTTCTAGATGTAACAAGTTTTATCCTAACATTCTACAGGTCTCGAGGAGTTCAGGTCCACAGAGGAGCGAATCCAAGCCAAAAGAAAAGTGCGTCGTCATGTGAAAATGTATGGTGTAAATGTTCTTCCTATACACAATAACTTCAGGTGCATTATTAAAAGTTTGGTGTAAATAACATGGTGCAAACAATATAATATACAATAAATTTTGCAACCTTTGAATTGTGATAAGACGTCTTAACTTCAGCTTATCTTTTAAATGAGTTTGATAATATCTAAATGAATGTGAATTAAGTGTGAGAAAAAATAAAATAAATTTATTAATTATTTTAATGATTTAATTCGTTTTAAATTAGGTTTATCTTGTTCTATTATGTTCATTTTAAACTCTCAATTTGGTGTTGTGGTAAGAGATATAATATATTCGTAAATAATTATGATTTAATTTCCACATATACAAGATTGAATTATTGTTGACGTTGGATCGTCACATTAAAAGCTATCATATTTCTTAGATTTATTTGATGGGCACATATAACAATTGGATTATTGTTGATGTTGGATTGTCACGTTAAAAGTCATCATGTTTCTTAGATTTATTTGGTGGGCACATACAACGATTGAATTATTGTTGACGTTGGATCGTTACATTAAAGTCATCATATTTCTTAGATTTACGTGGTGCGCAGAATTGTAAGATTTAGCATATTATGCTCATAAGAATTGAATGCCCGATTATAAAATATTATGCTCATTTTAAACTAATAAAAATTCATTTTTGCTAATTTAAAATAAAATTTGGTTAACTCTATCCACCAAGAGTCAACAATTTGGAAATTGAACATATCCTTACGTTCACAATGGAATTAGAATAATTGCTAATATAATTTACCTTTTAATTAAAAAGCAGAATGATCATAAAATAAGTTGAGAAAGACATTAATATTGAAAAAAATATGGAAACCCAAATAATACATTATTATGATTATCTATTTTATTATTTATTCAAAAATAATAAAATAATATTTACCAAGTTATTAACCTTTTAAAACATTTCATATGAATTCTTCATATGATATAAATTTTAATATAAAAATTTATTATTTTTATTTTATAACAATTAAATTTCCTATTCATATTATATATAGAGAGAGGGACAAAGCTATATATATTTAACAATTTAATATGAAGTTTATATTTTACCGAATACAATAATTGATAAACCATTAGAGCATCTGCAACGCTAGTTAATAGCATGTTAATAACACCCTTTTATTCTTTCTCCATATGAACACGTTCAATATTTTGAACGCGTTCATGTGGCAGTGGGATGGATCAGTCCTTGGCTGACCCACCTCATATATATATATATATATATATTTTTAATTTTTTAATTTTTTAATTAAGATGTTATAATAGGTTAGGGTTGTGGATGCTCTTAGACAAAGAAACTCGGGCGCATAATAAATCTAAAGGGACGTGGACGCGGCCGCAGAAAAAATAACACTGCCACGTGATCAAGCTCTGCGGAGGGAAGCAACACTCGCACTCCGCCGTGCACCGCCGCGGCCGTTCCTCCGGCGGCGACGACGGGGGCCCCGATGACGCGGCTTCCCTGAGTGACCCCCAGCACTCGACGCGGTTGAACTTGGGGAGGTTGGAGTGGAAGTAGACCCACACGGCGGCTTCCTCCAGCTCCGGGTGGCTGCCGAACAGCGCGCCGTCTCCGTGGAGGAATGCCTTCAGCACCACCGGCAGCTCCCTGCGGAAGATGCTGCGGCGGAGCCCCGCGGTCAGGCTCAGCAGGGCGTGGCCTCCGCTGACGTGGCAGTGCACGTGCAGCGACCTCCTCCTCTGCAACTCCATCCACTCCGCCACCACCTCGTCCCTCTGCAGCCTGTTGTACCACCCTTGCAACTGCACCAAAACCAGACCGCACATCACTCGCCAATGCTTCATTTCTCTCGACGATCGATCGAGATTGTACGTGCCTGAGTGCGGTTGACGGTGCCGGAGATGGCGAGGGTGATCATCGAGGTGGCGTCGCTGTGAGTCAGCGTGTAGGTCCTGGGGAGCTTCCCCGGCTGCTTCTCTGCCTCCTCCCCCAAGAACAGCACCTTCAGCTTCGATGCCTCAAAGATCGAACGGCCAAACAGCCTGGCAACCTGAAGTAAACACCTCGTTTAATTTCTTTCCGGTCATCGCCGGACTTCAAAAATTTCAGAAAACAGAGCATGCAGGAAGAGAAGGCCTACCGTAGCTATGGATCGCTTTCCTTTTCTCTGCTTACTGAAGACTAACAAGGAGCTTTTCTTCTGCTGCTGCTGGTGCTTCAGTTGCACCAGGTTGCAGGCACTAGGTTGCAGAAACATGGCGGCTGCGAATCCCATCCTCCAAGAAGAAGAAAGAAGTTGCCTTAAATGACAAGTTATAAAAATCACGGCATCCCATATTGGCACAAATAGGAGCGTCCCACTTTATTTATTTTTTAATCAAAGAACACTCTATCTGACTTAATTATCTTTTAATATTATTTTATTCATATTTCTTATCAGAATTGATTAGAGGTGTTATAATAATTATAAAATCATAATTACTACAACATATATATAAATAACTATAGTATCATAGCTATTATAATTACAATAGTTATAATTTGTACTTGTAATAGTTATAAAACCATAACTGTCATAATATGAAAAATAATCTTAAATAAAAATACAAAGTCCCCGAAAAACTTTTAAACTATTTTTTTTACCTAAGACTAGATCATTATAAGTTATAATCGATTACAAATGCAGATCTTTTAATGAGATTCAATTTGATATATTGTGTGTTGTATGATTCAACTCAAGATAAAAATTATGACCTCTCAAAGTTTATTATTTTATAATTATTATTTTATAGCTGTTACAATTGTGTAACAGTTATGAAATCGTAACTATTACAATTGTGTGATAATTCAATTGTAATAACTATCAAATTGTAAATGCTATCATTGTATAATATAATGGAGGATAGATGAGGATGGTGAAAGATAATTGAATAATTATATATGGAGAAGAAGCATCATTTTGATTCTAAAAATAAAAAAAATACCATTTTGATTTTTGTCTATATTTTATTTTAAATAGGGACGGACTCAGAAATTAGAGGTGGACTGTACTGATTTTAGATATGAAAAGGATGAGTTAAACATTAAAATACAATGAACAAAAAAAAATTTATTAATTTTTTTTGATACCAAATTGTAGACTACAAATATATATCTAATTTTTTTTAAAAAATTAGATTAGAGTCCAAAATAGTTCAATCCAATAATCTTCATCAATGAATGGGGTTAGAGAGGCTTGAACTCTCAACCTCAAGATAACCATTGAACTATGAAACCTACGGCTAGCCAACTATGCTATCAACTCCTTTAAAAATATTTATTAGTGATAAATTATTATAAGACTCACAGGACTAAGTTACAATCTAGGATAGCTCCTACTTAAATCCGTCTGATTTTAAAGGTATTCTTATTCTTATTACAACCGTTACTATATCAAAATATTCTTTGTAAATTTAATTAAAATTATTTAAACTCTAATTCGATTAAAATCATTTTAAAATACTATTATAATGTTTTAGTAGGTATCTAAATAACTGAGTAGCTAATAAAAATTTAAAATAATTTTGATAAATTAAATTTTTTTAATGAGTTTAAATAATTTTAATTAAATTAATAAAAAATATTTTAATATAATAATATTATATAGGAATAGAGCAAGAGGGCAACGATCATCCCTTTTATTTTATTTTTTAATACGAGAGTTATAGGAATATAGAAATGAACGCCTACGTATCTTTTACCCTTAAATATTGATGTTAATTATATATATAACAATGTTGATTAGAATAAAATATTATAATTATGAAATAATTATTATAATAATATTGAAAATAAAAATATTTTTAAAATAAAATATATAATTAAATATTTATTTAATAATTTTTATAAAAGGACAATCATTACACATTACTATTAAACGTTTAATCAATGTCTGTTCGCAAGTATCTGACACGGAATAATGGTAAAGGAATAGAAGAAGAGGACAAGGTCACTTTCAGATAGCGTTAGTGATCTATCTTATGTACGGTAGATTTGATCCAATTGACAATTGACAAAGATAATAGATAAAATTTAATTTCATAGTCGATTGGCTTAGTTCGATGTCCAATTCTATAGTTAATTTGATTCATCATCTAGCTCGATTTGAGACTCCGCACTTTAAATCCAACTTCTCTTCTTAGTGACCAATTGAGCTTTCCAACTCTAATTCCGTGGCCGATCTTTGACTCCAATTCCAATCAACTTCCTCGACTTTATGATCAAGTTCATACTTGACTCCTAGATCATCCAATAGCTCAATCACCCAACCGTTCGAGCTCCCCACTCTAACCCAATGGTCGAGTGGCAGCTCGACTCCTGAATGAATTCATGATCTCTTAGTTAGAGGTTGATCATTCTGTCAGTTCAACCTTTCTAATTAAGTCCGCGTTTTTATCTTAGATTGCCGCCAAAAGGACACATACAATGATATAATATTTCAGAATAACTCACCTACTTCATCAGTACAACATGACTAGCGCAATATGGTCCTGTACCATATTGAATATGGGTGATATGATCCTTAATTATCACGGCGATGTGATATTCTACTTATCGACGATGAGACACCCTCTAATCACTTCATATAATGATCCATTTTCTTACAAGCACAGGTACACACACTCATATGAACACTAGTCTCCTCCTCTACATTTCATCTTCTGTTCTTCTTCTTTATCTTCAGTCGAAAAGTTAACTTGACTAAATTAAAATACCTCATTTTTTTACTCTCCTTTTTCTTGACAGCTGACCAGAAAAATTGACTTGAGTATGATATCGAAACAGATGATCTCAATCTGGAACAATCTACTATGGCAAATCCACCGTCACACCGTTTAGAAAGGTGGAGATGCACCATGAGGAACAGCGACGTCGACGGATTTACAGCGCACACGTGTTCCACGCCAGTTTTGGGAAGGAATCTGGCGCTAGCGTGGAAGATACGGGGATGATCTAGAGCGGAGACGGTCGGAGTTGCCACGAGTGATTGGAAAAAATCTTTACTAAAACACATAATAATTTTATAATTTATGATCGTGGTAATTGCAAATTTAAAATCCACTATAAAACTTGATTTCGAATCTTGCTACTATGTGAATTCACTGAACACGCAAAGAATTTATTGATGATCTAGTGTGCGTCTACCATGTCGATTATTAGATCAATACGCAAAATTATCCATCCATAAAGACATTTTATTTAAAATTAAAACAATTAACTGTTAATTTGTTTTAGATAACTAATTCTGAAAGTATGACTTTCTTCTGATTTATCTATCGAATTAAATTGAAATACAATTTATACACATTCTACTGAGATTTAAATTTTGATCTTTCTTATTTGAAGAGTGCATTGGATGTCAAAAATATAAGCATGGAAATCGATAATAATATTTTTCTATCGACTACTGAATAGTACCTTTTATGTAATAAAATTCTAGTAATTTTTTTTTAAAAAAATGCATGTATATAACGAATAGAAAGTTTTAGTTTTAGTTTTTTTGTTTTGGCAAACAAACAATGGCAAAATGTTAGGAGAATTAATGGAAAACATCATTAATGATTTCAAAATGTTAGGAAATATTTAGGATAAACAAAATGAAACTCACCTTTCTGTAAATCCATTATCACGCAATTGTTCTTAGGACAACTACTTCTTAAGATGCCTCTCCTGAATGAATGTCTGAACAGAGATGATGATCCAAATAAACAGTTACACATGAACAAAGAAATTCGAAGTTAAACTCATTCGAAGTCGTATGTGCAAGAGATCAGACTAAACGACACCAGAAGGAAGTCGAAGCACCAGTTGTCCACCGATGAGACTGCAAGCGAAGTGAAAAAACAAAAGGTGAAATGAAAATTGCAAGACAAGTGGAAAATGAGAAGTAAAACCGACTGATAAGAAATAGTTCATCGATTACCTCTGTACATAGTAATAACAGAAATCAGCTAAGATAAAAGTTTGAACAATTTCGGAGAGGAGCACCATGGATGGCCACAAGCCATACCCTAAAGCTGTCAACAATCTTCCACGGGTGTCGAGGACCTACAAAATTGGTTCACTAACTTTAGAACATTCATTGTCGAAATCAAGGCGAAGGAAGGATTGCCTCAAAGGGATATTTTTTGGATCTACTACTGGTTTTTTACTTGATCGTCGGTCTTGCTGAACTAGATAAACAAAAAAGACCCCTTTGATGTGATTCATAATTGCCGACTACGACATATAGTACATTTCTAAAGACTCAAAATCTTCGAACCATTGAAGATAATATGACATTCTGCAAAGGAATATAGAAGCATGTAGCAGCCTGCTTATGAAGAACTGGCCACTCTCTAAAGAGAAATTTAGTATAGAATTTTCTTTTCCAAAATTACATTTACAAGTTCAAAAAAGTAAGACATTGAACTAGATGAAGATAAATTTTCCATGCAAACAGAATAACATTTGTTTGGATAGCAAATAAATCATTGTATAAGCATAGGAAGCCCATCACTACAACAACAGGAAAAAAAAATTATGGTTGAATACAGTAATGTGAATCCAAGAAAAGAAATCAATATCGAAAGGAACAATATTCCTACCCTGTCAGTCAAACCAGGCTAAAGACATATCGGTGATGCATAAGTCTAAGCAAGTTGAATAAATAAAAAGAAATCAAGATGCAAAAGATGAACAAGATTAACAAGTTTCGTACTAAACCAGACCTGAAGGACCCAGTGAGCACAACTCAGAAATCTCGCGACGCCTAGAGCAAAAACATAGTGAGCTGTGAAAGGTTCTACAATCTGAAAAGTATTTGAAGAATTAGAGATTTTTGTTCCATAAAAACAGAGACCTGACAATTTAGGTTCTACCTTTGCGTTCTGCATTAATCGTAACTGGGGCAGCACTGAAACAGCTTCCAAGTAAACGCAGAATGCCCAGCAAATCCGATTGACTATATTATGTGATGTCGAAGGATGAATGATAAGCGCTAATAAAGCACAAGGCACAACCTAATCAGAGAAATAAAGCAATGTTTGTCAGATATTGTAATAAAAACGGAAGCTATTTTTGATCAGCAGGGAAACAAGTCTCAAGAGCCTTTAGACAATCGTAGATGCCTTAGAGCAATGAGATATATCTGATATCTCAAAAGAGGGTTAATTGTTAAATCTAGACTAGGATTTTTTTATTAATGTGTGGCCTAAAGTTTTAATTGACTAATCTAGGCTTGAACTTTCAAACAAAACTCTGAAATTCCTCAACTCCAATCATTAGTTTGCTGCATTTAACAACACGACTTGTACAAGTTTATCTAGACAATCACCATTCAATATAAACTTATTGGTTCAAACCTATTAAACCAATGGTTATCCCAAAATAAGTATACACAACACATTAAGTCACTTTTAATTGCAACAGTGACTAAACATGCTATCCGAACACATTTATGTGCATGACCAAGCAAGCAAACAACTTCCAGTGCAGGATGACACTTAGACATCTAGAATGCTCAGCTAACTGATTCAACTAAAAACTAACATACGATAACAAACCAAAATAATTTGATCTGCTGGATGAATCTTTATCACATAATAATGCTAATTAGTGCAGCGATGAACAAAATGACATTTTTCACCATACAACTATAAAAGTGTTCATATACTAGAATAAAGCATTATATGTTCCACTGGATTAGGAAGACTTCCATAATGTAGATCATCTCACCACAAAATATATAGCAAAATTGTCCTTGTCCACCATGTAACTTGTCCGCAATTTAAACCGGATCATGTAACTGACCCAAAGTGTAGTGGCAAGCGTTGCAGTATCTAGTACTGTGTGTATATCATATTCCATCACGAAGCTGCAATAGAGTCGAGCAGCTAAAAACAAGGCTGTTAAGTCTTGAGACTTCAGTGAAAGTCCTGCATATTAAGAAAGTATAAATAAAAGAAATCAATAACTTAAAACATCAAAAGAATAGTAATTATTCACCCTATACGTTACTAATAAGAAGGTCAATTCAATCAAACACCTAAAAATGAATGTTGGAAAAAACTATAAAGATTAGTAGTTCTGTTTTCAGGAAATGCATGAACAAAGCGAGCGTGTTCCAGACTCCTAATAGATGCTTCAGCGATAGCGTACAGGAATCCTGTTGAGTAGCGGAAAAGGGCTTCTTGCCGAAAGATTACAGATATGGATCATCAGAGATGGTAAGTTAAGAATTTCTTTCTAGCCATAGTGTATCGGGACTCTCCTACTTAAATTGGTCTTCAAATCACTACATGCACAACTAATCAAGCACGCAGATGCGAAATTTCTAGACTATATTTCGAATACATGAATCCAATTCCTCAAATCGAGAGAAGATCAAAACAAAGCAGAACCAAAACTGAAAAAGAGAAGACAAGCGAGAAAATAAATGTCAAAAAGGGGCAGGCACCAGCACAAGTTCTCTCCTTGGTGAGCTTATAGATTAGGACAGAGATTCCAACGGCATGCACGGCTTCAGACGCGACGAAGAGGTTGTCATGGTCGTAGACGATGAAGCGAAGGAAGACCAGGGACGCCATGCCGGCTACCACGCTGAGGAACGCCTTCACCTTGGGCGGCTGCCGCTTCACCCATGTCACCACCGCATGGATCGGCCGCTTTGCCCCCCTCATCGCAATCGCCGGCCCGCCGATCCGCCCTCGCTATCGAATCCAGAGAAAAGAGGGCTGCTAAGGAGACCTTTTCCAGTATATTTATAGGTGAAATTTATCAAGTTTTCATTTCGATTACCATAATTTTCAAAATACCATTTTACTCCATTCAAATTCAGTTTGTTTCAATTTCACCCCTAACAATGGTTTAATAATATTATCAACCATAAAAAGAACCCTTAGTTAGTTCGACCTAAGGGCATCCACAGTGGTAAAAAATATTTTTATCAAATATTTATGGTCTTCACAACTACATTATCAATCAAATATTTCATCTCTCAAATATCTCCAATTTTTATAATGAAATATTTTACAAATTAAATATTTATGAATCTCACTTATCAAATATCTCACTTCTAAATTTTATAATTAAATATTTCATCAATAAAATATTTATGAATCTAATATCAATTTATTAATTTATATTTAAATAAAATTACTTATAATTTTCAAATAAAATATTAATGTTAAATAAGAATTAATTTAATATTAATATTTTATTTAAATACAATATATGAATATAAATATTTCATAAATTTCAAAATTGAAACGCTGGAAGTCAACATTCAAAAAATTAAAAAAATAAAATCTAACGGATAAAAATCACTGAACCTATATTTTTAAAAAATTTTTTATTATTAAAACAATTAAAAATTACCAGATACAAATTTATGCTCAGTGATTTCTAATCATCGCTAAATATCCCCTCACAATGGAAGATATTTGTCCATGGAGATATTTCTCCAAATCATCCGAACAAATATCCCCACTGAGATGCCCTAATACAAGATCAAGTCAAGCACGACATATAAGAGAGCCGGACTCGACACAAACCCAATTCATCTCCAAGAGTATGTTGATGAACAATGGATTTCCAACATGTTCCTTTTCTACTACTCACTTTTTCGACGGATACCTTCTTAATATACGAATATAATATACCATCAACTTGTAGTCAACTTATCGAAATGAAACTAATGAACATGGAGCATTCTAACTTCAAAGGACCTATATGTATCTAGCGTGAAAAAAAGAAGGCAAAAAATGACTCAAATGTCACCCAAAAGAACTTGATGGGTCAAGATATTCGTCGATATACCGATTGTCTTGTGATTCAAAAAGCAAGCACATCCATCAAACGTATGATTTGCCAAGAGAGGTGCATATCGATAAAACTTTGTAAGCACCCACCATCGCTATGCATCGAGAAGCTAAAGATCAAGTGAATAGCGATATCGCTTCAACACACATTGCTACTAGTTCAAAGGTGACAAGCAATGGATCATTGAACATTCACATTTTCCACACTTGAAAGAGATTAAATTTGCAATGTGGTAACAGGATTCATGCATTCAGCAATTCAACTAATTCCAGGAAGTGATCCCTTGTCATTGGGATCGATCGAAAAACTTGGGCCGACTGCCAGAGAAAAGAAAGGAGCTGAGATTGGATCAGCTGTAAAGCTCTTCTTTCAGTGATTCATCTGCAAAACCAAACGACCACATGAATGAAAACTTGCACAAACCAGCAGGCATTTATCGACACACATGTATATTCATAAGGAAATATTCAGATTCTCTAATTTAATTGTGATCATAATGAGCTCATGATGTATATTTATTGAAATTAAAAACAAGCATTAAGCTGATAGTGTAGCTTCAGTATAACTCAAAAAAATAAAATAGTTAGTTTAATATTTTTTTGATAAATAAAAAATGAGAACAGAAACAACTTCATCAGTTTTTCATCTCGATCAGCAAAGACATAGCCAATATACTCAGGCAAGGAATGGCATGCCAATTAGGGGTGTTGACTAGGAGCCAATAAAGTGCCGCCACAAACTTCAACCGTAACCCTTGTAAGAGGAACAAAACAATCAAACCTTTATCCCATTAAGTGGAATTGGTTATATGTTATTGGGCTCGATCCCCTACTATATCATCATTTATATTTAAATGAATTTATCCTATTTATTGTTGCTAACTAAGTTTTCTTTGATCTCGCTCTTCCTTTATTAATGTGTGTAAAAGAGGAAGCATAATGTAATCAACTTTCTCTACAAAAATGAAAAAGAAAAACTTGGAGTGACAAGTCCAATTAGTTACATTGGTTCCAGATGAATTTGATTCATTTGACTTCGATAGAAGTCTAAATCTGGATATAATGAGTTTTCTCCAGTGAAAGTTAGACCATTTAATAGCTTAGATTGTGTAAATAGGGAAACTGCAACAAAGAACCTCACAATTCTTGAACAAAATGTCTAGGAAAGGTTTCAAGAGAAAAAAAAAATAAAAATGGAAATCGTGAGAGAAGAAACTCACTGTCGTGAAGGTGGCCTTGGTTTAATGCTGTGAGTATATGATAAACTAAGTGTGAGGACTCCTCAGAGCCATGAACTTGCACTGTTCGTTCATGGCAAGCAATTGGGCCTCCTTCTTGTCTACGAGAGCGATTAATCTTGCATTCTCTTCAATGAGCTTTTGGACTTCAGCCTCCTTTTGGACCTTCTCATTCTCCAAGTGAGAAGTTTCTGCACTTAGCCTGTATACCAAATAAAATAAATGTTACTAGATTTAAACTCCAAAATCAGAATGTACAAGCACAAGAAATATTCATACAGATCTTCTAATCTAATTCTATTCAAAGAATAATTACAACACTCAAGCCCCCCAAAAAAGAACTCTTCTTTAACATCAATTACATCGAAATGAAGGCAGAAAATGTGTCTGATAATAAAAATGCATGAGTTCTTGTACTTACAATCATTAAAGATAAAGAAGTAGAAAAATCTCCAATGATCCAGCAATTAACATGAAAATAATAGCTGGCAAGAAAAAAAAAGGTTTGCAACACATTCATGGGTACAGACATCAAATAGATTGACAATGTGAGCCATATGATCAACATGTAATTATCTTGCACCATAAATTGGATTAATGGCCTACCATCAAATGCCTTAAATTTATAAGAGATAAAGCTTAAACACATATGCTGCAAGAGTAGTTAACCATCAGAGTTATAAGCATTGGGCAAGCCATAAAGAATCTAAGGACTCATTTGCATCAAAAATTAGCCTAATACACTATTTTTTTAACTGTAAGAACTGGGGCACAATTGTCAAACAAGAAGCAGGGGAAGCAAGTGAAACCATTGAAGCAGCTCATCTATTTTTAGCACAACAATGAAAAACTAAATAATAGAGTAGGCTCAAGTGAATATTATGCTGTGCCTGTCAAAAAGTTCCTCGACAGAGTGAAATTGCTGCTCTGTTGAAAGGAGAACTTCTCTAACACTTATAAGACTTCTGGCAAATGATCTCAATCTGTCAAAATTCTGCTTCACCCGATGAAGCTCCTGCTTATTCTCTTCTGCTTGTTGTCTCTGTCTTGCTGTTTCTTCAACCATATCCTCAACCTTCTGCCGCATTTCACCTAGAATACTATTTGCACTGAATGCAAAATTCTCCATCTCTTCAACCCTTGCTGACATAATCTCAATCTGAAGGGTTTTCTTTCTATTTTCTTCTAATCCCAACTTCATTAGTTCTTTCTGATTAGCAGCATCAGTTTCTGCCATAATCACTCTCTTAACAAGAAATTCCATAACATCAGTTATAGTACGAACTGAACTCAGCATTTCATCATTGTATGCTTGATCATAGACATCAATAGATCCAGGAAATCTGGGAGAATTTGTCAGCTGTACTTCTCTGTCTATATCTTCAGAAGAGCACACATCAACATCCTTAGACCAATTGGATAAAGGCACACCATGCTTGTCTACAAAACCTATGCCCTCCTGAAGTCTGATACCACAAGATGTATGAGCTAATTGAGGAATTGCCATGATTCTAGCTTTAGATTTCAAGTAGGTAAACAAAGTTGCAGTAGTTTTAACTCTGCGCAGAAGGAGTTCTAATTCCTCCTTGGAGTTATCTGCAGAGTATTCTATATTAACTGCCACCTCCTCTTTTAGCTGATCAACTTCAGATAGGTTCGACTCAGAGTCCTTCCATATGATTCCTGTGTGACCGACCTGATGCTTTAGCACCAAAGAATCATCTTGCTGCTTTCCATTCTCCATAATATCTCCGTATTCTGAATGTAAGGAAAATTTCTTTAGCTGAACAGGGGCAAATAATTATGATGAGTGTGTCAGTTAATAAAACTAACTAGCTAAGCTACAGAGAACTTAGTAAGTCATTTAGTAGCCAAAAGAATTAATCTGATCTGAAGTCAATGACTAGAAGTCAAGGATTTTTGCAGAAAGTCAACACAAAAAATTCTTGGATTTCACATAAAATTGTAACTTGGAAATTTTCCAATACTTGCTAAACAAGTGCTACTGATGTCCTAGTGAATCTTAGTAACCCGAAGTTTGGATGGATGTAATCAAAAATTTGAACATTTCTTGAGAGAGAAATAGAATCAGATCCAAGAAAGTTATAATACACGAGGCTACTGGATTAGTTTCAACTCTGAATCTTATTCCTACAGAATCAACTTCTATGGAGGAATCAAATAAGTGAGCATGACTGAATCATGGTATGAGCCCAACAAATAAGGACTTGCAAAAAACTCTTCTTCATAATCTCCATTTCCTCCATAAGATATTCCACATGGAAACAAAAAGTAAGGAAGCCCTAGCATCAGGCAAGTTTGCAAACAGGAAGAGAATTAAGTTATCAGAGGTAGTGACTTTCACAAAGTATCAAAAGGAATATTGAAAAAAATCACATATGTAACTAAATTGACCAACCTGAGGATTGATTACATGAAAATGTACTCATGCAAATGCATGTCATCAATGCTTCACACACTCAATTTGAGATAGAGAAGCACAAGGCCAAAATACAACTACCTAAAATCCTCAGCCACGAAACTACCTGGAAATGCAAATTCGAAGTCTGAAAGGAAAAAAACTGAATTAAGCCCACATTTCATCCTTTCCAAATATGAATCACAATGTTAGTAAGACAGTGAAACCTAATTGTGACATCGTTTCTGAAAATTTCACCACGGTTAAGCATTAAACTGTTTCTAGAGAAAGGAGTATAATGAAATAACTCTTAACATGATAACCTCTTCAAAGCATTTTCCCCGTTTGTTCAAGAACGACACCCGTTTTCTTTTCGCTTACGCGCAATCGAAGGATTACTTAGTCAAACCTCCTGGCCAAATCCGATGGGGAAGGATAGAAATAGAATCTGACACAAAGCTAAAGTTTTTTGAAAAATCTAACACCCAATTACCACGCATATATGCCCCGACTGCCATAAATCCCAAAACAACCAATCCATCGCTGCGATCGAGGAATTCTACAACGAATCCAAACCCTAGTTATCGAAATCCCATTTTGCCAACAACGATGACTGGCAAAGGGATCAATTTCACAAGAACTATAACAGACTGTCGATCAAAACGATACCTTTGCGATGTGAGGGGGAGACGATCGGCGCAGGCTTTCGTTCTTCCCTTCCGTTTATTCACTTTTGTTCCCCTCAATCAACCGGCGCAATCGATCCCGCCCATGCCCAGCCGAGCGGAACCAAGCCGCTCGTTTCTAAATTTTATTACTTATTTAATATAGTCTTTTTACGTATTTAAATAAAATTAAAATTTTGATAAGTTAATAAATAGATTTATTAATAAACTATTTATATCTTGTTCCATATTTTACTCTCATATATATTTTCCATTTGAGTTGAGGGAAAAAAAAAAAAGACCTCCTTAATATTAGCTATGACTGTTGCTGACATTTTCCACTAAATTAATAAACTGAAGTAAAAACATAAATATATTTTAAAAAATTGAACTTTTGCCTCTCCATTATTTGAAATATTTTTTCACATTATGTTAATTCTTTAAATTAACTATCTATGCACTCCACGATTTATCCTGATGATCAATAGAAAATTTTCGATTGAATCGGACCGACCACCCCAAAAATTAAGTTCATAAGACTGATTAAGATTTATTATTATTTTTAAATTAACTATCTAATCCACTTAGAGCATCTCCAACGCGCGTTATTAGCGCGTTAATCTCTACCTTTTTATTCTCTCACCATCTGAGCTGGAAGAGTGATCACATGAATCCATCTGACGTGGAGGAGTGATAACAGGAATGCGTTCAAAGTTCTGAACGCGTTTGAACGCGTTAATGTGGCAGAGATGGGTCCCATGTGATTTTTTAATATTTTTTAAAGTGTTATAACGCTTCTGCGTTGCAGATGCTCTTACTAGTGGACAAGTAGGGGTAAATGAGTCAAATCGCCTGCAACAATCTCAGTTCCAAATAAAAAAATTATTCGATTAAATTAACAAAATTAAATTTGAAATCTGATTTAGAATTAAAATATAGTATCAAACTGAATTTGAATTTAACCTTATTTGATTTATGAACTTACAAATATATTCATTTAAACATTTGTAAATATATTCATAAAAGATATTTAATTTTATTATAAATCAAACTTAAATTTAAGAATTAAAATGCGAATCAAACTTGAGTATAAGTTTAGGAAAAAATCAACCAAGCCGAGTTAGAATCTTCTGTAAAAAGATAAAATCCATCACTTTAATGACCCCACACGGTCAGCCTCACGACCATCTATAAGAAGGTAAATCGAGAAACTGCAGTTGGTCATGACGCAAGAGTAGAATCTTATACTATACTCGGCTCCGTTCAATTATATCCATACTGACAACAACAACAACAACAATAATATAATTTGATTACTTCTTTCCCTTATATTTTTTTCCCCAAAATGTTCCCTAATATATTAAAATTGCCGAGGTAATCGCTATATTGAAATTTTAGAGGATATTATTTGAAAAAGCTATAAATTATAAGAGTTGAATAAAATTAAATTCGGCTGCATAAATGTAATTATTAGAATTTGGAAGAGGAAATGAGAAATGTATAAGACTCCGGGAAAAATAAAAAATTTACAACTTTAGGGGGCAAGGGGGAATTTGCTGGCTTTAGGTTCGGTGGGATTCGTGACTGCGACAATCTTTGCCGGAGCGAAAGCGACGACGAGAAAGCGATTGATACAGAGAGAGAGGGCGAATTCGAAGGTAGATGAGGTCATCTCTAGATTCAACGCTGATACCTGTGGCGGTCTCCTTATTCTTGGTTGATAAATGTCAACTCATTCGCCCCCAATCCGCTTCCCGGTCTTCCCTCGGCATCTCCCTCCCTCGTCGCCGGATTTAAGGTTACATTTTCTTTTCCCTCTCCTTTGCTTTCTTCTTGAACTTTTTGTGCGGATTCACGACGAAGCATTTGACCTCTGTTCTGAATGAGAAGTTCCAGTACGTAAATGGACAACCTTTTTGTCTCTAATGATTTAGTTTTGAGAATCCGACATTTGGGGATAGAAATACTTCGTCTTCTCTCTCTCTCGGGCTATGCGACTGTAGCCTTCTGGATTAACTCGTGTTTATCTTGTTATTAGGTTCTCGGTGGAGTGATCATGGTAACTTCGTTCATTTTTAGGGTTTTGATGTAAGACACCAAAAAACCTTGTTGTTTTGGACTGGGCGATGTTTGCAGTGAGAAACTGGTGTGTTGATTATACTTTGCAGACTGGTTTTTGGCTATGCTTATCCAGTTTACAAGTGTTACAAGACCATAGAATTGGATAAGCAAGAGATTAGGCAGTTGTGTTTCTGGTGCCAATATTGGTCAGTTAAGCAAAATTCATCTATATGTGTTCATAAACAAACATGATGAATTATTTGTTCCCATTTTAGGATTCTAGTTGCATTGTTGACAGCATTGAGGGTATTTGCTGATATATTCTTCTCATGGTGAGCAAGGAATTTGGCTCTTTTTACGATAGTTGCAATATCTATACCTCTTGTCAATTTCCTTTTCTTCCTGTAGGTTACCATTCTATTATGGAGCAAAGCTCGGAGCCTTCCTGTATTTGTGGCATCCCTAGACAAAAGTATGATACTCCTCTCTGCAACTTAACTAATTCTAAGTTACTCAAAAATTTTCTAGTTTCTTAGATTAATCTAAGAGCTTTTGTATTGTCGGCATTTGTTTGTGGTTCATTTTGTGAAATTTATTTTTTAAACAAAATTTCATTTGACTAGCTTAATAATGAATAATGATTGAAGTTATGTAAAGGGGGTACATCTTAGTTGGATGTATCCAATAACTGAAAGCAATAAGCTTGTTTATATTTTCCTAGCCACACTTAGCTTTTTCTTCATGTCTACCATACAACTTGGTCTAACTAATATTACAAATTTAAATCATTTTAAGGAGCAGCATTTGTATAAGAAACATACCTGGGGCCTTTTATAGCGGAGCATGAGTCTGAGATTGATCGGTCGTTGTTCGAGTTTAGAGCAAGGGTCGCAGATAGGGGATTGATAGCTTAGCAGATGGCTGCTAGCTACTTGCAGACCAGTGTTTCTGAGATGATGAAATATGTTATTTCATTGATGCCAGCAAAAAAGATGACTTCTATAGAGGTATGGTTGCTATAGAAGTCTTTTTTGCTGGCATCAATGAAATAGCATATTTCATCATCTCAGAAACACTGGTCTGCAAGTAGCTAGCAGCCATCTGCTAAGCTATCAATCCCCTATCTGCGACCCTTGCTCTAAACTCGAACAACGACCGATCAATCTCAGACTCATGCTCCGCTATAAAAGGCCTCAGGTATGTTTCTTATACAAATGCTGCTCCCTAAAATGATTTAAATTTGTAATATTAGTTAGACCAAGTTGTATGGTAGACATGAAGAAAAAGCTAAGTGTGGCTAGGAAAATATAAACAAGCTTATTGCTTTCAGTTACATTGGATACATCCAACTAAGATGTACCCCCTTTACATAACTTCAATCATTATTCATTATTAAGCTAGTCAAATGAAATTTTGTTTAAAAAATAAATTTCATAAAATAAACCACAAACAAATGCCGATAATACAAAAGCTCTTAGATTAATCTAAGAAACTAGGAAATTTTTGAGTAACTTAGAATTAGTTAAGTTGCAGAGAGGAGTATCATACTTTTGTCTGGGGATGCCACAAATACAGGAAGGCTCCGAGCTTTGCTCCATAATAGAATGGTAACCTACAGGAAGAAAAGGAAATGACAAGAGGTATAGATATTGCAACTATCGTAAAAAGAGCCAAATTCCTTGCTCACCATGAGAAGAATATATCAGCAAATACCTTCAATGCTGTCAACAATGCAACTAAAATCCTAAAATGGGAACAAATAATTCATCATGTTTGTTTATGAACACATATAGATGAATTTTGCTTGACTGACCAATATTGGCACCAGAAACACAACTGCCCAATCTCTTGCTTATCCAATTCTATGGTCTTGTAACACTTGTAAACTGGATAAGCATAGCCAAAAACCAGTCTGTAAAGTATAATCAACACACCAGTTTCTCACTGCAAACATCGCCCAGTCCAAAACAACAAGGTTTTTTGGTGTCTTACATCAAAACCCTAAAAATGAACGAAGTTACCATGATCACTCCACCGAGAACCTAATAACAAGATAAACACGAGTTAATCCAGAAGGCTACAGTCGCATAGCCCGAGAGAGAAGACGAAGCATTTCTATCCCCAAATGTCGGATTCTCAAAACTAAATCATTAGAGACAAAAAAGTTGTCCATTTACGTACTGGAACTTCTCATTCAGAACAGATGTCAAATGCTTCGTCGTGAATCCGCACAAAAAGTTCAAGAAGAAAGCAAAGGAGAGGGAAAAGAAAATGTAACCTTGAATCCGGCGACGAGGGAGGAAGATGCCGAGGGAAGACCGGGAAGCGGATTGGGAGCGAATGAGTTGACATTTATCAACCAAGAATGAGGAGACCGCAACAGGTATCAGCGTTGAATCTAGAGATGACCTCATCTACCTTCGAATTCGTCCCTCTCTCTCTATCGATCGCTTTCTCGCCGTCGCCTTCGCTCCGGTAAAGGTCGTCACTTTCTCGCCGTCATCTTCTCTCTGTAGCACCTCTCGAGCCTTGGTCCTAATGTCAATAAAATCTTGATCAAATTTCTCATAGAAAGACTCCAAGGCCTGCAATACAGGTGAGGGATTGAGATGCCTTGATATCGCTTCAACAGAATTTTTGTCACATTTGCATTAAACAAACTTAAAGTCTAGTAATTTTCAAAACTGTAACAGTAAGAGGTGAACCTTTGAGTACTTGGAATATGAAAAAATAAGCCAATTCACCGATGGAAAATGCTTCCTCTGGGCAAGTTTCTTATCTAGACCCCAAAAGACCTGGATAGAATAAAGAGCAGGGGACAAATGGTACTTGGAAGAATAAAAGGCACTCAATGTCAGCGGAGAATGTGAAAAATACTTTCATACCTGAACAATACCAAGGGTAGCAGACGTAACTGGATCAGAGAAGTCACCTCCTGGAGGGGAAACAGCACCAACAATTGTGACACTTCCAGTTCGGTCTGGCCCACCCAGACATTTCACTTTACCAGCACGTTCATAGAAGGAAGCTAAACGCGCAGCAAGATAGGCAGGATAACCACTGTCAGCTGGCATTTCAGCCTGAGAAAGAAGAGATTAGACAATTAAATAGGAAATGTATTACAAGTAGAAATCAATTTCGGAACAGTGGTTTTCACAAGAGAGAGCACATTGGCATTTGGATTCAATCTCCTCTGTTTTAAAACAACAAACATCTGTTCCTATGCATCATTTGTCTTCACCAATTTTCTGTATTTGTTAATCATAACACAGAAGAAATTTGCAAGAAAAGTCGTTGTGATCTAAAAGTTTTACTTTAGTTTGAAGATGGAGGGGTAATAAGTACAAATTCCAGAACAATTTCCTATTAATAATTGTTAAGGCTAAGATTGGGTAAATTTCCATTGTAAAGTGTCCTTTAAGATCCAATTACTTGGATGGAAGATACAATGGAGAGGAAAGGTGTCAAATTAATGTCAACAAATGATGAAGCTCCCTATGTAATTTTGTTATCGTTTTCTTCCTTTCCCTCATATCTTCTATCCAAGTAATGAGAACATTTAAGGTAATTAAAAAAGCAAAATAATTTAAGTACAAGGAAATAAAGAAAATTTACCAGTCGTCCTGAAATCTCACGCAAAGCTTCTGCCCAACGGGAAGTAGAATCAGCCATCATACTAACATTGTAGCCCATATCTCGGAAATATTCTGCTATTGTGATGCCTGAGGAATTCCAGGTTGGAACCATACATTACCTTATAATAGTTGACAAAACTTGCACATAGAAGACAAAATGCATGGTGCAAAATTATAGATTCCATTTTGATTTTTCTTCAATATAAGAGATAGTAAGAACATTTTTTTTAATATTATTTTTCATCATTGAGTTCCTAATCTAGACACGGTGACATGTTTGTTGGAAGGTTTGCCTGTGTAATCTAGAACTAGTAATCTACCACAATTGACTTCCAAACAGTTATTGACATCTTCAATTTCATTTCTTTTACTATAAGCCCAGCAAATACTAGAATCAAATTCTTAATAGTTATATTAACAATATAACAGCATATATTTCTAGATTCTAATCTCTTTCCATGTGATCCATTTAGTAGAAATTTTAGACTGTTCAAAGACATTTGACAATGTTGATTACTTATTACATGACTGAAACAGATATGAATGACGTGCTAAACAAATTCAGTCCTTGAGATGAGGAAGAGACACATTGGAGGGCATCTTAGTCTTAGTCAAATTGAATTTTGAATATCTTATACCACCTGTATATATGGAGGCTTCCCGAGCAGCCACGGGCATGTTGGAAGTGTTTGCTACAAGTGTTGTCCTCTTCATCACAGACTCTTCACGACCATCTGGTAACGTCATTGTCAGTTGTGGGAAATCCATAAGCACCTGGAGATTGTTGTATGTGGAGTCAGGTAAATATTATGAATCATCAAGTATAATACAAGGACATTGGTAACAAACCTCAGCCATTTCATTCCCTCTCTCTCCACATCCAACATAAACCACAGTGTCAGAATTAGAATACTGCAGAAGTTGATATATATGAGATCAAAATTACATACGAGAAACAAATTACTGTTTCAAACATAATTACCTTTGAGAGTGCCTGACTGATGACTGTTTTTCCGCAACCAAAGGCACCAGGTATAGCACAGGTGCCTCCGAGAACAGAAGGAAAGAGAGCATCTAGTACACGCTGGGAGAAAAACACAACTTAGCGTGTTAGGTACAGAAAGATAGAAGAATCTTTTCTGGTAACAACATACTAAATAAAAGCATAACATAATCTGTAGAGGAAGCAATAAGTTCTTCATGGGTTGAAATGTTACTTGTCCAGTTAATAGAGGTGTATCGGCGGCAAGCTTTGCTGAAACTGGCCTTGGAGTACGTACAGGCCAAGTCTGCAAAACAAAAAGGTGAGAAAAAAAATTTTGCTTTCAGAAAAACACAGATTGGAACAAAATTAAAGTTATTAACCTGAAGCATAGTGAATTTCTTGTTAACCCCCTGAAACTCCAGCTCCAGAACTATATCCTGCAAGTACAGTGGTAATTAGAAGAAAGAATTCAACAGAAGCAGCAACATAAGTTGATTGATAAATGAACAGGCATATATAGACAAATTCATGGTCACTAACATTCAGGTTGTAATGACCAGCTGGGGCAATATAATTTATTTTTCCCATCGAACCAGGAGGAAGAGCAACATAATGCTTCATTAGTGTATTCTCAAAGACAGTCTGCATGTTGCATAGTACATTAGGAGACTGAGAATCTAAAAAAAGCACAAATAGCTAGTCAATTTGTCCAAATTGCAGGTACTTACAGCATATAAGTCTCCTCCAGTCAGATGATCTCCAACACCTGAAAGAAGAGCAATACCAGATCAAACTAAAAACAACCAAGCTACTTGAAATAAGATGATAAACAAAGCAACTTTTGACATGGGTCGATTATTAGTTTCCGTCTAACTACCTAATTTCCCAGGCTCAAATTCCCACAACGTATCTTTGTCCAAGGCAGGGACAGAAACACCTCGAGGGATATAGACATCACCAGATTTTATAGCAATAGTCTTTAGGGGCCTCTGTAATTACGAAGGAACATAAAAGTTAACATTAGGGAAAAGTACACAAACATGATAATGACAGAGCTATATGAATTAATATGGCTGATAATCTGAATCTTTTCATATGTAAGAACAGAAAATCACCACAAATTTGAAACCTCTAAGAAAAGAGAGGCAACTATTGAATGATGCTTATGAAATTTAATTGAACAACTGGGAAATATAATTGGCGATCAGACAACACTTGTCATATCCAACCACAGTTAGATAATGGATAAAATGCATCTTTAAGTGTACAAACAAATCATTGCGAGCAACAGTACTGAAAGTTTTATCCATTGAAGAACCTGAATTCCATCAAAAATGTTTCCCAAGATTCCAGGTCCTAACTCGACTGAGAGAGGCTGCAAGATAGCAATAACCCAGAGGTAAACTCAAAGAATATTTGTATGCATTCTTAATAGTTAAAAAAAAATTAAATCAGACTGATCACCTTTCTAGTTCGCAAAACAGGGTCATTGACCATCAAACCAGCAGTTTCTTCATAAACTGAAATTCAATATCAATAAGTGAGAGAGATAACATCTACTATATCCGATGAAACAGAATATTATATGAAAGAGGCAATAAGGAATAGAAAGTTGAATAAAAACCAAAGAAATTACCCTGGATAGTAGCTGAATCACCCTCCAAATGAATAATCTCCCCAATAAGATTATCATGCCCAACACGAACAAGTTCATACATGGCAGCACCACCCATGCCGTCAGCCACAACAACTGGCCCAGAAACCTGAAATTTTACATATGTGAGGAGACAAAAATAATTTATCCCTAGTTCTCTACGATATCACTCGTTTCAGAAGAAAACCAAAAATATAAATCCATCTAAGACCTCTTTTGAAATATAGATGAACATATAACTAACAGCAAACAAGTTGATAAGCAAATTTGAGATATCCAGGTGAAGATATTAATTTCAGTTTAAAAAAATAATCAAGTAGGCAACCCCAGTTACAATTAGTCTTGGAAATAGGCTAGCTTGGAAGATGGGCCAAGATTCCTAGTTTGGATGAAACATGAACTTAGGTTTGGTATACTACTCAAATGAATATTTGGAGTTTCAACAAGACTGGACTTGGAGATTATGCTATGGAAGTATCATTCACCTACATCCAGTCAACCAAAACTTGCAAACAATTTTTAAAATAATAAAAAACGTTGATGATTCAATTAGAAGTAGAAAAGTATCAGATTGAAGTATCAACTCCACTTACACATCGAGTAAAACTTGAGTATTTATTGTGGTTGACAAAAGTGTTATCCATATTGGCAAACCATAGGAAAGATTTTACCACCATAGAGCTGATAAAAAATTTACTAGAGATTTGTGAGAGGTAAATAGCTATACAAACATTGCTTATGTTATAATTATAGTTGCTGAAGTGGTTTGTTTCGGTTATCAATCTAAAGGTTTTGGTTCTGGGTTGGAAGGTCATTGTTTCACTTTTCTTTTCTCGTAATAATACAATGCATATTGATCATAATTCTTCACTTTGAATCTTGGAAGATTTGTTTGGATTCTAGGTTTCGTCAGTAGAGCCTATTTGTTATGGCAAATTTGAGAAAAAGGTGACATTTTTGAACTGAGAGTTGAGAGGATTACAGAATATCTTGTGCAAAAGGGAAGTTCGAGAAAAACCCTAACTTGGTTTTGGACGAGCCTTTGAACATCGGAAGGGGACAGAGGGGCGGAGTCGAGCTGGTAGAGGCCGAGTGCAGAGCCGACGAACCGGAAAAGGATCCACCCGTAGGCAATCTTGTTGAGCCAGAGAGGAGGCCCTTCTCCGCCATGTAGAGCTCCGCCGCCTTCTCCCCCATCGCCATCGCCTCCCAGTCCTTCTCGGGCGGTGGCTGTTTCCGTGCGGCACTCTGATGCTCCTGCTGACACACTCGCGACGGGGGTCGGTACTTGATGTTGAGCGCGGGCGGAGCGGCGGAGGAGGGGGCCGCCGACTTGTCGCCGGTTGCTTAGGGAAGGAGAAGGCGAGGGCATGGGGAAAGGCGGATTCTTGCGAGGCAGAAGGCGTTCGGGGATAGGGATGAGTGACAATTTTGGGGCTCCGCTGCCATTTTGGGGCTCGGTGAAGCACAATATCTTCTCCAATCTTTCGTGGGTACTTTGACAATTTTGCCATCGCCGATCAAACGTAATTGCAATAAGCTATTAATGTCTGACTCAACAGAAGAAACAAATAATTAAATCATTTTTTAAAAATAGTATTTAACGCAAGAAATAATTCAACTTTGTCTTGTTTTCAAAATACCCTGTGAAATATAAATTTACATGATTTAAAAATAATTCTAATCAAATCGGATCGGGTGGTATTATCGGATCTTCTCCGCCAGCCCTGTTTCACAGCTAGGGCTCTGTTATCCCTGCCCCACCATTTGCTCAAGAATCTATCCTCACTGCTTTATTAGTGGGTCCCACCTGATATAGGCCAATAACAAGACGGGTACAACGCTACTCCGCCTTCCGTCCGTAAACGGGGAGTGTTGTGGGTCTATGGCACGTCCGGTGTTCTAGGTCTTCTCTCTCTTTTCTCAAGCTCGATCTGTCTCAGTTCGCATCGCCATCTCCAGATCTGATTCCTCTCTCGATTTACACTTCATCGAAACCGCCGTGATGGCTTACGGCGATCGCCTGACCACGTTCGAGGACTCCGAGAAGGAGAGCGAGTATGGATACGTCCGAAAGGTGATCGATTTGTGCCATCGCTCGAGTTCACTTCCTTAAAAAATTTGTGTGATTTTACCGAGTCTTGTCTCTGCAACTTTGTGGGGTTTCTTTTGCTTTTGGCTTTTGGTTTTCTCCCTTTTCTTTTGATTCTTAGATTTTTTTAGTCGATTTACCATGCCGTAGTACATAGGATTTGATGGACTAAGAGCTGGATAGTAGTCTTTGCCATGAATCTTAATGCACGAATTGATCTTTTTCCTAGTTGGAGCTTTTGCGATAGGATACGGTCTGGTACGGACAGGGAGTCAGATAGTAGTCCTTGTTAAGAATCTAAATGCACAGATTGATCCTTTTCCTAATAGTTGGAGCTTTTGTGATAGGATATGGTCTGGATAGAAGAGGGATCAGATAGTAGTCCTTGTTAAGAATTTATGCACAGATTAATCCTTCTCCCAGTAGTTGGAGAGTTCGTGAATCATGATAAGCTTTCAACCAATAAAGTTTGGCACAATACGAGACTACAATGCCCTGTTTTCGAATCTTACTTGTTTTAGTAATAGATACTTGTCAATTTACATGTTAGGTTTGAGCCAAAAAATTGCTTTAGTCTAGTGTGCCCATCCACATGTGAAGAGGAAATGGCTAATCCAATAACAAATTCACACTCAGATTAGGAAATAGTTCACAAATAAGTTTCCTTAGCTGGCTTCATAGAAGCAGAAGTGGAGGTAGGATAAGCCTCAGGATAGTTAGAACAGAATTGCAAACATGGTTCAGTTTTTATATAGAGTTAGGACATCATTGAGGACAATATGACGTGAGCAGACAATTAGGAATGCTGAGCCGCCCATAACAAGGAAGTAAAAAAATCCTAATAGTGTGAGTTTTCAGGATAAATGATCTACCCATATTTGTGTCCTAATTGAAATGTGACTATTGTTACACTGAAATATGAAACCTAATTTAAGATGTTATAGAAAGGTTTAGAGATGAACATCCTCGCTTTACGTTAGAGCATATTGTTGTCAAAAAATCATCAGATATTGATGCATATTGTTCGGGTTGGATAAGTATCTGCATTGGATGATCCAATCTTTCTTGAAAAAATCAGGCTTCTCATAATAAAGTTTGAAAATGGTAAATTCAATGAAATTAGCTAGAAACCAATTGGATTTTACTAGACATTGGATGTAGCTAACTAAACGGTATCAGTTGTCAAATTATGTGGATTTTGGAAATCTAGACTGACTGAGCAGACTTCTCGCTGATCCTAGCTTTAATCCTGGCAAACTCATGTAGGAGAGAGAGAGAGACAACTTCTGGCTGATCCATTGCTGGTTAAAAGTGGTCAGTCTTGTTACAACTCAAGGTTGACCATGAAATTGATGATCACTAATTCAACTTTACTGCCACTTGTGACCCTTGCTAGTATCAAAATCTCACCCATGTCTTTCTTTCTATTTCTCACCATTTGACCAGGAGTATTTATTGTTGATTGATCAATACCTAATAGTCTCAAGCCTAAAACTCTCCTTTAAATAAACCTGATATTTACATGTATCCCTGCAACTTTGAGTATCAAACAATAATACAATTTCATTGAAATAATATGTTAATATTCCAGTAGCATTTAGTAATCTATACTAATAAATATGTTTATATCATTGATTATACTATTTATTATTTTTGTATTAATAAATATGATTTTTTTATTTATTAATAATTTACTGTCTATAAACAGTGTTAAGAATCTGATTGGATCAAGTGTTGATCTAATTTTGGTAATTCTATTATGTACCATTCATCATGTATTATGTTATTAAGTATTGCTTTATGTTATCTTTCTCTATAAGCGTGAAATAGAATATCAGTTCAGGTGTAGTGATCACATGTATATAATGCCATGGTCAAACCAATGGTTGGTTCTATTTGATTTTGCATCTGAATTTGTCTGTGTTGCTGCAATTACATTTGTTTTGGCAAATATGTTGTTCAAGGTCGAGATGAAACTGAAATCTCTAGTAAATTTTTTATCAGCTCTATGGTGGTAAAATCTTTCCTATGGTTTGTCAATATGGATAACACTTTTGTCAACCACAATAAATACTCAAGTTTTACTCGATGTGTAAGTGGAGTTGATACTTCAATCTGATACTTTTCTACTTCTAATTGAATCATCAACGTTTTTTATTCTTTTAAAAATTGTTTGCAAGTTTTGGTTGACTGGATGTAGGTGAATGATACTTCCATAGCATAATCTCCAAGTCCAGTCTTGTTGAAACTCCAAATATCATTTGAGTAGTATACCAAACCTAAGTTCATGTTTCATCCAAACTAGGAATCTTGGCCCATCTTCCAAGCTAGCCTATTTCCAAGACTAATTGTAACTGGGGTTGCCTACTTGATTATTTTTTTTAACTGAAATTAATTTCTTCACCTGGATATCTCAAATTTGCTTATCAACTTGTTTGCTGTTAGTTATATGTTCATCTATATTTCAAAGGAGGTCTTAGATGGATTTATATTTTTGGTTTTCTTCTGAAACGAGTGATATCGTAGAGAACTAGGGATAAATTATTTTTGTCTCCTCACATATGTAAAATTTCAGGTTTCTGGGCCAGTTGTTGTGGCTGACGGCATGGGTGGTGCTGCCATGTATGAACTTGTTCGTGTTGGGCATGATAATCTTATTGGGGAGATTATTCGTTTGGAGGGTGATTCAGCTACTATCCAGGGTAATTTCTTTGGTTTTTATTCAACTTTCTATTCCTTATTGCCTCTTTCATATAATATTCTGTTTCATCGGATATAGTAGATGTTATCTCTCTCACTTATTGATATTGAATTTCAGTTTATGAAGAAACTGCTGGTTTGATGGTCAATGACCCTGTTTTGCGAACTAGAAAGGTGATCAGTCTGATTTATTTTTTTTTTAACTATTAAGAATGCATACAAATATTCTTTGAGTTTACCTCTGGGTTATTGCTATCTTGCAGCCTCTCTCAGTCGAGTTAGGACCTGGAATCTTGGGAAACATTTTTGATGGAATTCAGGTTCTTCAATGGATAAAACTTTCAGTACTGTTGCTCGCAATGATTTGTCTGTACACTTAAAGATGCATTTTATCCATTATCTAACTGTGGTTGGATATGACAAGTGTTGTCTGATTGCCAATTATATTTCCCAGTTGTTCAATTAAATTTCATAAGCATCATTCAATAGTTGCCTCTCTTTTCTTAGAGGTTTCAAATTTGTGGTGATTTTCTGTTCTTACATATGAAAAGATTCAGGTTATCAGCCATATTAATTCATATAGCTCTGTCATTATCATGTTTGTGTACTTTTCCCTAATGTTATACTTTTATGTTCCTTCGTAATTACAGAGGCCCCTAAAGACTATTGCTATAAAATCTGGTGATGTCTATATCCCTCGAGGTGTTTCTGTCCCTGCCTTGGACAAAGATACGTTGTGGGAATTTGAGCCTGGGAAATTAGGTAGTTAGACGGAAACTAATAATCGACCCATGTCAAAAGTTGCTTTGTTTATCATCTTATTTCAAGTAGCTTGGTTGTTTTTAGTTTGATCTGGTATTGCTCTTCTTTCAGGTGTTGGAGATCATCTGACTGGAGGAGACTTATATGCTGTAAGTACCTGCAATTTGGACAAATTGACTAGCTATTTGTGCTTTTTTTTAGATTCTCAGTCTCCTAATGTACTATGTAACATGCAGACTGTCTTTGAGAATACACTAATGAAGCATTATGTTGCTCTTCCTCCTGGTTCGATGGGAAAAATAAATTATATTGCCCCAGCTGGTCATTACAACCTGAATGTTAGTGACCATGAATTTGTCTATATATGCCTGTTCATTTATCAATCAACTTATGTTGCTGCTTCTGTTGAATTCTTTCTTCTAATTACCACTGTACTTGCAGGATATAGTTCTGGAGCTGGAGTTTCAGGGGGTTAACAAGAAATTCACTATGCTTCAGGTTAATAACTTTAATTTTGTTCCAATCTGTGTTTTTCTGAAAGCAAATTTTTTTTTCTCACCTTTTTGTTTTGCAGACTTGGCCTGTACGTACTCCAAGGCCAGTTTCAGCAAAGCTTGCCGCCGATACACCTCTATTAACTGGACAAGTAACATTTCAACCCATGAAGAACTTATTGCTTCCTCTACGGATTATGTTATGCTTTTATTTAGTATGTTGTTACCAGAAAAGATTCTTCTATCTTTCTCGTACCTAACACGCTAAGTTGTGTTTTTCTCCCAGCGTGTACTAGATGCTCTCTTTCCTTCTGTTCTTGGAGGCACCTGTGCTATACCTGGTGCCTTTGGTTGCGGAAAAACAGTCATCAGTCAGGCACTCTCAAAGGTAATTATGTTTGAAACAGTAATTTGTTTCTCGTATGTAATTTTGATCTCATATATATCAACTTCTGCAGTATTCTAATTCTGACACTGTGGTTTATGTTGGATGTGGAGAGAGAGGGAATGAAATGGCTGAGGTTTGTTACCGATGTCCTTGTATTATACTTGATGATTCATAATATTTACCTGACTCCACATACAACAATCTCCAGGTGCTTATGGATTTCCCACAACTGACAATGACGTTACCAGATGGTCGTGAAGAGTCTGTGATGAAGAGGACAACACTTGTAGCAAACACTTCCAACATGCCTGTGGCTGCTCGGGAAGCCTCCATATATACAGGTAGTATAAGATATTCAAAATTCAATTTGACTAAGACTAAGATGCCCTTCAATGTGTCTCTTCCTCATCTCAAGGACTGAATTTGTTTAGCACGTCATTCATATCTGTTTCAGTCATGTAATAAGTAATCAACATTGTCAAATGTCTTTGAACAGTCTAAAATTTCTACTAAATGGATCACATGGAAAGAGATTAGAATCTAGAAATATATACTGTTATATTGTTAATATAACTATTAAGAATTTGATTCTAGTATTTGTTGGGCTTATAGTAAAAGAAATGAAATTGAAGATGTCAATAACTGTTTGAAGTCAATTGTGGTAGATTACTAGTTCTAGATTACACAGGCAAACCTTCCAACAAACATGTCACCGTGTCTAGATTAGGAACTCAATGATGAAAAATAATATTAAAAAAAAATGTTCTTACTATCTCTTATATTGAAGAAAAATCAAAATGGAATCTATAATTTTGCACCATGCATTTTGTCTTCTATGTGCAAGTTTTGTCAACTATTATAAGGTAATGTATGGTACCAACCTGGAATTCCTCAGGCATCACAATAGCAGAATATTTCCGAGATATGGGCTACAATGTTAGTATGATGGCTGATTCTACTTCCCGTTGGGCAGAAGCTTTGCGTGAGATTTCAGGACGACTGGTAAATTTTCTTTATTTCCTTGTACTTAAATTTTTTTTTTTTTTAATTACCTTAAATATTCTCATTACTTGGATAGAAGATATGAGGGAAAGGAAGAAAAGGATCACAAAATTACATAGGGAGCTTCATCATTTGTTGACATTAATTTGACACCTTTCCTCTCCATTGTATCTTCCATCCAAGTAATTGGATCTTAAAGGACACTTTACAATGGAAATTTACCCAATCTTAGCCTTAACAATTATTAATAGGAAATTATTCTGGAATTTGTACTTATTACCCCTCCATCTTCACACTAAAGTAAAACTTTTGGATCACAACGACTTTTCTTGCAAATTTCTTCTGTGTTATGATTAACAAATACAGAAAACTGGTTAAGACAAATGATGCATAGCAACAGATGTTTGTTGTTTTAAAACAGAGGAGATTGAATCCAAATGCCAATGTGCTCTCTCTTGTGAAAACCACTGTTCCGAAATTGATTTCTACTTGTAATACATTTCCTATTTAATTGACTAATCTCTTCTTTCTCAGGCTGAAATGCCAGCTGACAGCGGTTATCCTGCCTATCTTGCTGCGCGTTTAGCTTCCTTCTATGAACGTGCTGGTAAAGTGAAATGTCTGGGTGGGCCAGACCGAACTGGAAGTGTCACAATTGTTGGTGCTGTTTCCCCTCCAGGAGGTGACTTCTCCGATCCAGTTACGTCTGCTACCCTTGGTATTGTTCAGGTATGAAAGTATTTTTCACATTCTCCGCTGACATTGAGTACCTTTTATTCTTCCAAGTACCATTGGTCCCATGCTCTTTATTCTATCCAGGTCTTTTGGGGTCTAGATAAGAAACTTGCCCAGAGGAAGCATTTTCCATCGGTGAATTGGCTTATTTCATATTCCAAGTACTCAAAGGTTCACCTCTTACTGTTACAGTTTTGAAAATTACTAGACTTTAAGTTTGTTTAATGCAAATGTGACAAAAATTCTGTTGAAGCGATATCAAGGCATCTCAATCCCTCACCTGTATTGCAGGCCTTGGAGTCTTTCTATGAGAAATTTGATCAAGATTTTATTGACATTAGGACCAAGGCTCGAGAGGTGCTACAGAGAGAAGATGATCTTAACGAAATTGTGCAGGTAATTCTTTTCAGCATATATCAATGACACAAATGATGTATTTGTGGAATTTGATTACATGCCTGACATTTTTAGAGCCTCGATTGATTTGTGGAGTGGCGGCTTTTCTTTTAGTAATCTGTGTGAAATAATACCTTGTGCCACAAATAGACCAGCATATGGAAAATTTTATTTTGATTCTTGCCTCTGCTGCTGCAGCTAGTTGGTAAAGATGCATTAGCAGAAACTGACAAGATTACGTTAGAGACTGCAAAGCTTCTGCGTGAAGATTATCTCGCCCAGAATGCATTTACGCCGTAAGTTGTATTTGACATAATCAGTTGTTGACACAGCTTTACCTCAAAATTGTTTTCTCCTCCTCAAGCTAACCAATTGCCAACTTCTGCAATAGATATGACAAATTCTGCCCCTTCTACAAATCAGTTTGGATGATGCGTAACATTATCCATTTTAATACTCTGGCAAATCAGGTAGTTCCTACCCCATTTTACTATTTTTGGTAATTCATGGCATACCGATTTCGTTATGGCTTGTAGTATCTTTCTGGCTCTGGTTTAATGCTCAATCGTGACCTTAACATTACATACAAATTCAGTTAAAAAATGAGGTCCAAACTAGCCAAATTACTTCCTAATTATATTAGTACCCTTTATTTATCAATTGTGATGATCATGTTTTCTAGAAATAGATAGTTCGGTTAAGTTAACGATGTCACTAACCCACTTAGATGAGAGAACTAACCAACTATTAGTTCAAAATATTTAAGCTGAATATAATAGAAGCGCATTCATCTTAACTTATAAAAGTTTTTTTAAGTCCATAATTTACATGTGAGGCTAAATTGAGGTGTCACAATCTATTCTAACTTAAAACAACTCTATCAAATCATAATCCAAAATCCACCCTAATTTACGATGTGAAGTCTAATAATGGTTACATCATCGCATAGGCAGACCTTTTTTGATGCCTCAGCATACTTAGAACTAGATCGGCACCGATGCCAATTATCACGACTTGCTTGTCAAACCCTACCACTTGCCTAGATTTCATAATCTCAGTTAATAGTAATCAAAAATTTAAAATTTATTAGCATTCAAATTACCATTTGAGACTAAATTAAGTTGTCACTTGATATTCCTTTTAAGAAGTTGTGTTATGATCATCCGTTTGCCATTTTCCCCCAATTTCTTTCACTGGCATTACAAGAGTTTCAACGGCAGTTCACGTTTTAAACCTTGATTCTAGTGTAATCTAGATTCCCTGAAGTTTTATTTTTCATTAAATTTTCAGGCGGTGGAGAGAGGAGCAGGTTCTGATGGCCAAAAAATCACTTACACCGTCATCAAGCATCGGTTGGGCGACCTTTTCTATCGACTAGTGTAAGTAGTAGTGAACTTAATCGCTCACACAAGTTTTCAGATCTTACCAATCGAAGGCTCAACTATGTTTTTGCCTTAGGTCACAAAAATTTGAAGATCCTGCCGAAGGTGAGGAAGCTCTTGTTGCAAAATTCAAGAAATTGTACGATGATCTTGGCATTGGATTCCGCAACCTCGAAGATGAAATGCGATGACCATCTCCCATGCAGTCAAGGAGAGGTGAAAATAACTCCAACACTGTTGGACGATGCTATATTTTCGGAAGACTACTCCTGTTCATCTTTTCAGAATTTTCGCATGTTCTTAAGCATGCTATTTCTGTCAATACCTGCAAAATTGTGTTAATTCACAAGGGATGAAACCCTAATTTCTTGAGGCACTGTAATAAATCAAACACCATGATATCGTTCTTTTTGCCATAAATAGTTTGTTTCAGTGTATTGGAGTCTTAATTTTATGCAATAAAGGATGTAATAATAAACTTGTGTATTGCTTCAGGTAATGAATTTTTATTTATTTGATAATTATTATTAGGTTTTCTCAATGAGCTGGGTCAATCATTGATGGCTAATTAATCCTGTATTTGATTAGAATATTATTCTTTTTTAATTACTATATTATTAGTTACTGAAAAAAATAGGTGATTTAGAGTCAATTTAAATTAATTAAAATAATTTACACATACCAAAGAACTATAATTTATGAATTTTTCATAGATTAACATTGAAAAAACCTTTAATATTATGAAGGATTATAAGTTGTTTTTGAGAATAATAAAATAAAAATTCAAGGAATATTCTATTAAAAGGCACAAATATTGAATTAATTTATAGCAGCCAATTACTATGTTATTGTATTATAATTTTAAAATCATTTAAAATCTCAATTAAATGGACTCTAAAGAATTATTTAAGTTCGTTAATAAATTTCAATTAATTATTTAAGTTAAGAGTGCCTGTACTTACCGATGAAACGGGGGACATCACCAAATTTAAAATATCAAAAATTTCTATATACCACAAAACTTTAATATACCAAAAAGTTTGATATAATATGTATCAAAATTTTCGATATTGATATCAATATGAGATTTATTATTTTTTAATATTTTAATATATATCAAAATATAAAATAATTTTTTTATAAATTATTTTTTTCTATTCGAGAATGTTATTGGTGTTGATTTTCAAAATCCAATATTATATTGATGTTGATTTTGGAAATCCAATACCAATACAATTGTGTAAATATTTTTTTAATAATTTTAGTATATCAAAAATATGAAAATTACAAATAATTTTCATATTAACGGTATGAAATTTAAATTTATTAAAAATTTGATATATCAAAATTTTGATACCATATGGATATATATTTTTTAAATATCAAAAAAATTTTATATGATATATGATATGATATAAAATTTTGATACGTACGGTATACATCCCCTTGATGACTAATTAATTCAGTATTTAATTAGAATATTACTCTTTTTTAATGACTATATTATTAGTTACTAAAAAAATTAGATGATTTAGAGTCCATTTAAATTAATTAAAAGTAATTTACAACGTATCAAAGAATTAAAAAATATAAATAATATTACGAAGGATTATGCAAATTGTTTTTGAGAATAATAAAAAAATATTATAAATAATAAATATATTTGGGTTTGCAGCCATTTACTATAACATTATATATCAATATATTAAATTTTTATATATCATAATTTTAAACTTTACAAATTCTATATGAAGGATACAATGGCTAACGGGTTACAGTAGAATAATTAACGCAGTAAACTTATGTAATAAGAGTTCGATTCGCATGTAGATATCTGTGATATTTGAATCACTCATGTTGCTAGTTCGTTTCTTGAGATCCATCTTCATTTCTCGGATTTCTCCGATGGATTGGCACATGAAGTTGATTTGGCTAGTATGATTGATTTTTAGAAAGTCCGTGTGAATGTGGGATAACACTTTGAACTTTATAAAATTATCTTGATGATTGATAAAAAATTTATATGAAATTAAATTGTTCATCTCTAAAATTAATTTATTCGAAGAGTTATATACTTATTTAAAAAATAGCATATATAATAATTTCAAATAATAATAATATATTATGAGATATTATAAATTTAAAATCGATAATATATTTGTTAAAACTAATACCTGATAAAAATTCTAGAAATCAAGAAATTATTAAACAATTATAATAATATTTCCAAAATAAGAAAATAACATTAAAAAATAAATAAGATGCGCAAAAAGTGTGATTATCCTCGACCTATAATTAATTACCTCTTCTAATCGCCTCATTTTCGTGTGACCTCTCGGCGCCTTCTTCCTCGCGACTCTGGTGGCCTTCGTTGGATCTGCGCTTGTCTCGATTACCTTGCTGTTTGCGGAACTAGTTTAGCTGCGATCGCTTCACGGTCTTCCGCGGTAATTCTTCGTGTCTTTGATGAAAGGTTTGCGCAATGGATTTTTCTTTGGTGTTTTCATTTGATTCCGTTAGGTTTTATTTGATTTCGATTTGTTTACGATCAGCGGATTGTATTTGGAGGTCGGGGGCAAGGAATGAGGGGATCCGGCGAAGGCTAAAGTTTTTCGCCTTAGGGTCTTATGTGCGATTAAAGTTTTTGAGCCGGAAATCCGCCGGTAGATGTGACTTCATCGAGGTTCTCTCATTGACTGCCGGTTTAATTAACTTTTTATAGGAATTTATTGGAAACAGTTCCGGTGAGGTCGTGAAACCGAAAGAATCGAGGTGGAAAAAGTATATGCACTGACTGTTTATTACTTCCATTTAATAACCTACACTTTTCGTTCATCATTGAGTTCAAGTTTAGCTGTGTTCTTCCTTAAGGTGCACTATAAGCAATAGAATGATTGATAGCTTTATAAAAATGGATTTGGAAGTATAGAAAAAGGACCATTTTATCTCTTTTCTTAAGTTTTAATCTTTGGCCTAGGATGGCATCCTTTATCTTATTCAATTGTCTGTGGAACCACTTTTTGCTTCTTTCCTGCAGCAAATATTTAAGATTCAGTTATTTGACATGCAAAGGGTGCTTGCATTTTGCTTGCAGATAAATCGTGAGAAGGTGATAACTTAAAGCTCTTCAGTAGAGTATGGCTTTTTGTTGATTCTTCCAGATGCAAATGTTATTGATGCTCTGGTTAACAAAGGAATAATTATAGTCAGACTGTTCTAATGAGAAGAAGATGAAAGTGTCATGGCAGCTAGGCAATGGGAGGCATCTTATGCCAGTGACACGCACAAGACCCACTGCAAGGCTACCTAAATGGATAATCATCTTATTTTGTTTGTTTTTTGTCTACTTGATCAGTGCATATGTCCACCCTCCTAGATGGTACTCTGAGGATTGGATGCCTCCTATAGCACGGGAACTCACTGACGATGAGCTTGTCTCACAGATTGTCTTTAGGAATATACTCTCTATGCCATTACGTCAACCAAAGAATCCCAAGATTGCTTTCATGTTCTTGACGCCTGGTCCATTGCCTTTAGAAAGACTTTGGGAGAAATTTTTTCAGGTATATCTCTAATTTTAATCTGTCTTTTCCTGGACCGGTCATGTGCTATAGTTTTCCCATTTTGCAAGACAAGACATAGATGATGTGTCTTTTTTACCTCACCATTTTTTGTTGAAGTGATTAAATGAAATCTACGTGGGTGTTATTTAATTAAATTTTTTTTCCAATGGTCTTTACTTTATTCATATGAATGAAATAATGGCTCATCTGAAAAAAATGAAAATGAAAGATTGTCAATAGCCATCTTTTTTTTTAGTGATATGTTGTCAACAATGCATCTACATTGTGGAGAAGACATTTTTGATGTATCAGATGCCGAGATTCTCTTTGGCTTCCAGAAACAATGAATCATACATTTCTTGTAAATACCAAATCTGTGGAGGATATGGGGTAAATGCCATTTTTTAAAACTGAAATTAGACCCATTGAAAATTTGCATATTATCCTCTAGGTCTTACTTTAGACATATGATCAATTGTTAAAGCAGTTATTTGTTATGTAAGTCAAAGAGTTGTTAATTTGATCAACGGTTTCCATGACTCAAATCCCTGCTGTCTCTCCTAGAAATGGGAATCAGTATTTTGTAGATAGTGTCCCACATATATATGCTTACTACAACACTTCCAAGTTCCAACCTGAATTAAGATAGTAAAATGCTAATACGTTAAGTGGGCAAGCTTTATTACAAAATATGGTAATTTATCATGTATTGGATGAAATTATCCCTTTGTGATTCACTCTTATTCCACTAATTTACCTTGTGTATTGTCTCTCTGCACTTGCATTAATTTGTTTGTACATTTTGTTGGCATGCTTTTTTCCATCTCTGCATTCCATTGACAATTTTTTCCTTTCTGAACCATTTAGTATCCAACCACCTGATGACTTCTTACAAGTTGTACTTGTGATGCTATTTGGCTCTTTGTTGCTCAAAAGCCAGGCCCTAATTTGTAAGGACTCACAGGAGCTGAGCTTAGTAGAACCATGCTTGAGTATATTCAAGCTTGTTATCAGAAAAAAGGAGCTTGAGTTTAACTCAAATTTTTATCTTTGAGAATGTTTAACTAAAATCTCATCGCTCTCCACTAGAGACAAAGTTGTGAAAAATTAGCTAAAATGTTATTCATAAATGGAATTATCTTTTTTATAGTGTGCTTCACATTATAGATAATTTAGATCCTTGGAATTTTCAGAATATCAAGGAATACATGCAAGTAGTATTACAGATATAAGAATTTTATACATCTATCGACACAAACACTATATATGTTATTTGTTTCACATCCATATTTTTTTCCCATTTGCATAAACAAGCTAAGTAGTTAATAAATAAGCGATAATGACCTTGTAAACTAGTCAAAGCTATTTGCAAGCTTTGTTGATGAATGTTAACAAACTGTGCGCGCAAGTTTGAAATATCTTAAAGTTTGTATTTCATTCTTAATAGTAAATGGAACATAAACAAGCTCTTACTACCGAATATGAAGCTAGCATATGCATGCTTGGTTCCTTTACATCGCTTCACATTCTTATGCTAGACAATCTAAGATGACATATAACTGTTTAAAATTGGCAGCAGGAAAATTTTTTTTTGATTACTTATGGCTAAATCTTCTCCACAGGGCCACCAAGGGAGATTTTCCATATATGTTCATTCATCACAAGAGAAATCTGCACGTGCAAGTCCATTCTTTTCTGGCAAAGATATTCGGAGTGCAAAGGTTTCTTAGCTTGATGCTTTTCATGCACATGAGTTACAGTCAAATACAGAATAAAGATATAAATCCAAATAATCTTGAT
Source organism: Curcuma longa (assembly GCF_044706935.1). Classification (NCBI taxonomy): domain Eukaryota; kingdom Viridiplantae; phylum Streptophyta; class Magnoliopsida; order Zingiberales; family Zingiberaceae; genus Curcuma; species Curcuma longa. The sequence goes on along the minus strand of NW_027435604.1, from coordinate 810,447 downwards.
AACTTGTCTGATGCTTGTAATCTAAGTAGGTGACATGCCAATGTTTAATACACATCCCTTCAAGTAAGATGATCATCATAATGCCTGAAATGATGTTTACTATCCTGATAAAACCTTTATCTAGAAGATAAGCATGAGCATAGAGAAGCTACATCAAAAGGGCTACCTGTTATTTATGTGCAAATGTTAATAGCTGCAATTATACTATACAAATTCCATGTGCGGAACTTCACTGATACCATTGACAAAAGCATGATTTTGAAAAAGTCACTGCTTGGGTTCCATATGCAGCTGCAACTGATACTTTGAAGATCTTTTAAAGGCCATATATTGCTGCACATGGCATATGCAATCTACATTTTCAGTTTTGCTTTTATTAATGAAACTTATTTGGTGTTTGGATCCAATTTAGGTTGAACCCAATTTTCTTAAAACCTTAAGCTACCTACCTATCTTGTAGCTTGTATATCTTAAGTGTGAAATTTAAACACTTGTTTTGCAAGTGAAAGTCTTTGGATACTGATTACATCTGTACTTTTTATATATGATCAATATTACATTGTTGATTAATATTTGTTATTAAGTTTCGTGTGTTTTCAAGTATATGTTCAAATTTTTTTCTAGGTCCAAGTATGAATTGGACATGTAGATAAGTAAAAGATGCTGTATTGCATGAATGTTAGTCATTTTTATCAATATAAATACTTTTATTATCTTTAATATTGACTGTGTATGCACTTCATATATCTTCATATCCCACACATCGCTATACAATGAATCTATGCATACCAATTTTATATGCGTTTTGAAATCTTATATGAAAGTCGTAGAACTTTTGTGGAAGAAGATGTATCTAAACCATAATTTTGGTGCATTTTCTATGACGAAACTTGGGTTATAATTGTAGCTATTAGCTCATATGCTGAAAGTCTGTAAATCCATTTGTTCAGCCTCATAAGTGAATCAACTTGCCTTGGACTGCCAACTGGAACTTTGAAGGATGTAGCCTACTTTTTGAGTCAATCCCTAAACTTGATCTTTTGTGATCAGGAAAGTTCCTTTTTGTTATTTACCTAACGGAAACTCTTAAAATTAAGATTTCCACCTTTGATATCAAAGGATAACCTTGTTTCTATTCATTAATACAATTAGAAACTTTGATCTGTCAACTGCTAAAAAAAGTCTGCTTTTATTATCGATACAATTTCTCTTCACATTTTAGCTAATTTTTACCCTCAGTTAATATTTTAAATGAGTATATGTGCGTGCATTCAGGTTTTATGGGGTAAAATATCTATGGTTGAGGCAGAAAAAAGGCTCCTGGCATATGCACTTCAAGACCCTGATAATCAACATTTTGTTTTGCTTTCTGACAGGTGGTTGAATTTTGTGATTCTGAAGTAATTCACAGTCCTATTCAACTAGTGTTAAGTGCATACTGACATCCTTTTTGGCAGTTGCATTCCGTTACATAACTTTGATTATGTGTACAAGTATCTGATGGGAACAAATGTCAGCTTCATTGACAAGTACGGTTTCTATCTGCAGATGCAAAAGGATTTACTGAGATTTTCTCCATTTAACTATTTTAGTACCATTTATCATGTAACAAGTTGAGACTGCCAAATTTTGCAGACTATTCAAAACCAACATATAAATTATATTCATAAATACTGGCTTACCATGATGTTATGACCTTCTCTGATTTTGACACACTGATTCACTGTACTTCCAGTAAATTGTTTGATATTGTTATAGCTTTTGGGATCCTGGCCAACATGGTAGTGGTAGATATAGTGAGCAAATGATGCCTGAGATTGAGCAGCAGGACTTCAGAAAGGGTTCACAAGTAAGCTTACTTTTCGTTCACAAGTTGCAACAAATGAAGGTGAATTATGTCTTAATAAGAAGGCAAGGAGAGCATGTGGACTATTGTAGTCCAATGCTAATTTTGCACCTGGTCTTTTCCTAGTAATCATATGTATTAAATCTGAAAATTTACATATATATTTACGTGTGTGTATTTATTACATTTACAAAATTATTTCTGTTATGACTTGCTGAGTCTTACCCATATTGCAGTGGTTCTCAATGAAGCGTCAACACGCATTAATAATCATGGCAGACAACCTTTATTTCACAAAGTTCAGAATTTATTGCAAGGTTTAAGTTGCCTACCTCTCTCTTTCTTCTTTTTATATGGGGTTAATGCCCTTAATGGTGGAATAATAGGCAGAAATCATGAAATGGGGTATTGTGTAGTTGTTACTTGTTAGGTGAAGCTCTGGTAAACTAGATTAGTAATTTTATTTGATGGATCAAGATGTGATTTAAGTTTTTATTTTATGCTGTGGTTAAATCAATACTTTTGCCATTTGTTTCAAGTTCTATCACTCCAAAGATCATGAGAATCTTTCAACCACACTTCAAACAATGAAACACAACTGTTGGGTCTCCTTTGCTGTTACCAATAAATCTCAACTTTTTCTTCACTCTAAATTTGACAAAAACCATTTCGATGTAGTCTATCTGTTATGAGAACCTTTACAAACATTCTGTTTGCTTGCTTGTATAGATGGGTAATTTGATTGTTCTTTTAGGTAAAATAAGTTATGTTTGGACTTTGGACTGCTCCTCCATGTGGCGACTTCACGAGTTTCTTTTCAGTTATTATTTGTGACTTATGAAATTAATAGCAAGTATATGCTTCTAAAGTTTATATTTTTGTTCAATTTTGATAATTCTAGTCTTAGGTTCTTGACTACCTGGTTCTGTCATTTAACCAGCTGCTTTGGAAGTATGTTATATGCATATCCATTTCAATGTATGAATGAGGTGATACGATGAAGAAAGGTAGTAACAATAGTCACACTGTTACATCTTTCAAACTTGCAGCCAGGTTTTGAAGGACACAATTGCTACTCTTATGAACACTACATGCCAACTCTGTTCATGGTGAGCATTCATCAACATTTGTATTGCAAGTATCCATCTATCTGGCAATTTGGCTTTCGCTTGTATATCTTTATCTTTATCTTTATCAAATAGTGACATTTGGACATTGACAGAAAAATTTAGAGATAACAATGTCAAACACGTGGATCGGCACCCGTGCCATGACAGAGATTGGTACCCAGTCTAACATTGGTTTCTATTATGCAGATGTTTGATCCCACTGGCATCGCAAATTGGTCAGTGACACACGTGGATTGGTCTGAAGGAAAGTGGCATCCGAAATCCTACCTGGCCAAGGAGGTGACATTTGGGCTTCTTAAGAAGCTAAGGGTATGCGCTCTTTCTTTCTACTCTTAGAATATTATGCACCATCTTTCATGGAATTTCGGTGTTAACATATGTTTCTGATGTTGCTTGCGTCGGCAGTCCATTGATGAGACTTTCCATGTCACAAGTGATGAGAAGGTATTATACATTATTTATTTAAATGTCAAACTCTTGCTTGTATTTCATACTTCAGTCTGTGCTCTGCCTCCATTTCGATCACAAAATGATACAGAAACTATGCTTCTTGTTTGCGACAAAGTCTTATCATTTTCATTTTATGTTCTCAGGTTCCACATTAAGAAACAATATAATCCCTTTGGTATGTTTACAAGACAATGATCAATCTAAAACACATTTCATCATTTCTAGAAATATGAAGTCTAAGCTGACAATTAGTTGATTATCTCATCTGCTTCAGGAAGAAATTTTCTTGAGGTTCATATAATGTATAGCCTATGGATCTAACTTTTCTTGACCTTTTCCTAATCTGGGGTAATCATGTCGACCAATCTACAAGTCAATTCATTCAAGCCTATTGAAACATGTTAATATTATGCATGTTAACTTCAGAACCTACATTTCTTAGTCATTTGCTATATGTCATTTGTCATATTATAATTTTGATGGATTTTTTGTTTTTCCATTTTATTTCAGGCAAGTAGTCCTAAAAGGCTCAATATAAATCAAAGCAAAATGCAGATTATGAAGCACCATTTCATTATTCTTCCAAAACATGAAAACTAACAACAATATAAACTCCATTTCTTTTTGCAGAAAGTCGAGACGAGGAAACCTTGTTTATGGAACGGAAAGAGAAGACCATGTTACTTGTTTGCTCGAAGATTTTTGCCAGAAGCCCTGGACAAGTTGATGCACTTATTCCCCAATTACACAACCATTTGAGTTCACACAATTAGCAGGCTTTCAATGTGATGCCTAAATGCTGAGGATCCATTAAGTAGGGTTTAGAAGTAATTATTCTATGTTACACCCTTAGTGTGATTTTTGGTTGGAAAATAAATTTATTAATGTAATTCTTTGGGGTAAATTATAAATACACTCCTTGTGCTTTCATTGATACACTCTTATTTTTTATTCTCAAATAAAATTATACTTTAGTCCATCAAATGACATCCAATTTTCCTTACTAAGCTACAAAATGGAAAAACAGATATAAAAAACTTTCATATATATTCTTTCGGGTGCCTCATTCTGGTGTATATATATATATATATATATATATATAATTATAAATGAGTTTAACACACACAAAAGTTTATGGATATATCAAAAAATAAAATAAAATGCAGTTTATATTTATATTTTAAATATTTTTTTATAATCTTAGTATTCGGGTTTAATTGTAGATTCAAATCTGCAGGGTCGACTTAGGACTTAGACTTATGCTTAGGATCCCTATTTTATTGGGCCCAAAGAGCCCTAATATTTTAGTCATTCATTTTTTTAAATGTTCATTCTAATTAATCTAAATAAATGTTAGTATTTGTTTATTATTTTATCTATGTAGGTAATAATATCAAATTTTAAAATATCATCAAATTAAAAATACAAGACATGAATAGATTGTATTATTTTTTAAAATTTAAATATTTTTATTTTGATAAAATATTAGGGACTATATTTTTTTTCTATTATTTGAGTATACATATATCTTTTAGAAAATATGATTCTTATTATGCAACATGTATTAAAAAAATATAAAAAATTATTCAATCTCAAAATGTGTAATTAAAATAAATAAATAATTTGATGAGAATGAAATTAAGACTTTCAATTGAATTTTTTTAAATATTAATTAGTGATGATTTATATTTCTTTTCAGAATTAAATATTTAAAAATAATAATAAATCCAGAATTAAAGGGCGGAAGATATTAAATCTTTCTTAAAAAATTAAAAATTTTCCTCAATGTACTTGTCTATAACTTCAAAAAAAAACAGTTTTAAAATTAAAAATAATAAAATCTTATTTTCACACAACAATATCTTATAAAAAATTAAATAATTTAATAATTTTATCAATTAAAAAATTATTTTCAAAATTTGAATATAAAATTTTAATTAATAACTTTCCATCTCAAAAATAAAAAAACTAAATTTTATATAAAAATTATTTTTTTAGAACTAATATTTATAGTTTAAAAATATTAAAATTTTAAATACTTTTTCTACCTAGCCTCAAAACTGATTGAAACGCCACAACACCTTATGGGGGCAATAGAAGTCTTGTCTTATTCTTAATTGATAAGAAAATTAAACTTAATATACTAAATTAATTATATTACAAATTTGATCCCTAAACAAACGGTTATAAAGGGCATTGCAAGATCCTTTCAGAATCTCGTCTTGTATTAGATCCAGTCTCCACAATAGGGGCCTTCCAATTGGTTCGTATTTCGCCACGTAAAGGCCTCCAGATCGTCCGACGTGGCGCGACGACAACGCTTCCCTCTCCGGCCGCCTGTCTCTTTCGGTTCTCCCAATCCCTCTACGTTCGAAGAGTCATCATGGCTTTTCCCCTCCGCTGCTCTTCCTACTCTCAATCCTTCTTCTTCTCCTCCTCCTCCTCCAAGATCCGACGACCTTTCCCCTCCAACCCCGCCCCGATCCCTCCCCTCTGCGATCTCCGCCCCGCCATGAGCTCCACCGCGACCCCTTCTCCTCCCCGCGCCGCGTCGGTCCCCGGACTGGCGGCCGACGAGGTCGCCGCGGCCGCCGAGGCGGCCTTCGCGCGTCACTCGTCCCCTGATCTGAAACGCAGCGGCCGCGGCGTCGCCCTAATGTGGTTCAGGAACGACCTCCGATTGCTGGATAATGAGGCCCTGGTGCGGGCGTGGGCGGCGTCGGAGTGCCTCCTTCCTGTTTACTGTCTGGATCCTCGCCACTTTGGAAGCACCCATTACTTCGGTTTCCCCAAGACTGGAGGTAAGATCAATTTAGCATACTGGTCCTAAGAATTCTATTTTTTTTCCTTAAAATAAAAGTAATTTGCTCGATCGTTCTATTTCGCCCTTTTGGCAGCAATCCGAGCACAGTTCGTGATCGAATGCTTGGAGGATCTGAAGAAGAATATGATGAAGCGAGGGTTAAATCTTCTTGTGCAGTATGGGAAGCCTGAGAGTATACTTCCCCAAATTGTGAAAACTTTTAGTGCCCATACAGTAAGAACTCTTTGATGAAGCTTTTTATCAGGCTGTGTAGTATGAGCATAATCTTGATTATAATCTTAGCATCATTATGTTAGATGTGTTTGATGGACAAATTATACCTTGATGCTTAGGCTCAACTCTGATTCAGTAAATACTTAAATGTCTTTCCTTAAACTGATAGGGGTGCTTGCTGATTCTATGTTCAGGTTTATGCTCAAAAAGAAACATGTAGTGAGGAGCTTCTTGTCGAAAGGCTTGTTCGCAAAGGTCTGCAAGAGGTGGTTCTACCTCAAGGTGGATCTTCAAACCAAAGGGCTGTCAGTCCAAAACTAGAGCTAGTATGGGGATCTACCATGTACCACATTGATGATCTTCCATTCACCGCGAACGACTTGCCAGATGTTTATACACAATTCCGAAAAGTAACTTCATCAGTTCCATATATTTACAGTTCCTAAGTTTCAGTATCAAGGAATTTTACCGAAAGCTGCAACTCTTTAGTAACACATTGTTTCGCAGGCTGTTGAATCAAAGTCTACAGTTAGGAGTTGTTTCAAGTTGCCACCATCACTTGGGCCACCTCCAGAAGATAGTTTGTCGGATCAAATAGGTGGATGGGGAACTATTCCAACTCTTCAACAGCTTGGATTGAAGGAGATAAAGGCATGTGAAAAATTTCATTCTATGTCAATCATTCACTGTTGCCCCCTTAACCAATTGATGGATTTTCATGATGAATGTATGATTTGATATGTTGATATATCTTATGCCAAATTATGGAATGGCCATTGAAACCTTCTACTGAATTCCCAATGCTAGCTATATCGATATTCAATCTCTCATCTTCCAGTACTTCAGGTTATTCTTATGGCCGTGCGATAATTTACTCCTAGTTAGGGTGTGATACTGGACCAATATCAATTACTAAGTGACATTCTCTTTCTGCCTAAAGTGCAGTGTGAACAAGGTATGCGTTTTCATGGAGGCGAAAATGCAGCTCTAGGAAGAATTTTTGAGTACTTCTGGAAAAAGGCATGCTACTAACTGATTCTTTTTGTTTTCTAAGAACAATCTTGGAGTTTTGGCACTTTTTCCTATTTTATATCTTTTATGCTTGGATGAATGTGTTGAAGTTAGTTACATCTGTCTTTTGCGATTATATTTACATAGGTCATGATGAACTTAGATGTAAAATATAAAGAAGTTTTCCGAAAGTTAAAGCATCACTTAGACTAATCATAGAACTTCTCCCCATAATGTGGGTAAGATTATTATGTTATTTCCTATGATACAGGATCAGTTAAAGGTTTACAAAGAAACGAGGAATGGAATGTTGGGGCCAGACTACTCGACAAAGTTCTCACCTTGGCTTGCTTCAGGAAGTATTTCTCCACGATACATACACGAGGAGGTGAAAAGTCTCTCCATCTAATTTGATTGAAGCTACTGATACTGGTTTATTCTCCAAACTTGAATCTACTACTGCTGTTTCGATTAGGTGAGGAGATACGAGAAGCAGAGACTAGCAAATGAGTCAACATACTGGTAGGTTGTTGTTTATAACTCTATTCTTTTACCAGATCAACTAGAGGCAAATTGAAGTTTTAATCCAGCATTATGACAATCTTAAAAGTGATTACAACAGTATTTGGACTAACCAGATGATTACAATTTCAGGGTTCTATTTGAATTAATATGGAGGGACTACTTCAGGTTTCTATCCATAAAATATGGGAATTCCATTTTTCATCTTGGTATATAAGTATCTAAATTTTCATGTTACCGAACTTTTGTGCTTTTACTATATCGATTTGTACATGTTTGAATTCTAGTTTTTCTGAATTTCTGGGTACCAATTTTTGTATGATTTTCATTGAACTTGTACATGTTTCCTCTAGTGTAGTCTACTTCAAGTAGTGTTTCCTATTGGTACATTATATATATGGACACTATCCTAAATTTGAATGTGTAAACTATTAAGTACAAATGTTCTATATTTTGTGACGCTTCAAGTATATTGAACTCTTACGAAACAAAGAACGACATGAAGTTACTTGTTTCGTAACAAAAAGGAGAAACTAGATTTGCAAACTTCCTGATTCATTTTATTCCTTGCCACTGGTGCTGGCACCTAAATGCACTATCTTTCTTTAATGGCTCAGGGGGTCCAAGAAATGTGGTGTCGAATTGGAGCAAAGACAAGTTGATGTTTGAATCATGGCGAGATGGTTGCACTGGGTACTTACTATATTTCAGCATTAGTTTCCTTGTGTTTTTGTTTTTCGGTTTTGATTCTTTTGAACGACATAAGTTAACCAATGATACATCACATTGTCTTTCGATAGCTATCCTCTTATTGATGCCAACATGAAAGAGCTATCCACAACCGGTTTCATGTCAAACCGCGGTCGCCAGGTAGTCCTCTTGTGATGTTGTCATGATCATCTTTTTTTTGTTTTATCCAAAAAAGTACCAAAAATTCAAAGAATGATAATGAAGCAAGACACTTAAGCTAACTTCCCTCACTAACTTCACACAAACCAACTTTTCTTCTACAAATATAACTAATCTAACATCACTTAAGATTATCTTTTAGGATGAATTTCACATATTATGCCATAAATTATGGTGAGATTGGTAGTTTTAACTTAAGCATATAAATTATAAACTATATTAGATTAATGGATAATATAAAGTTAAATTATCAAGGTAATAGATTAGTTATAGCTATGTTATATACATATATAAATATTGAGATTTGTTGTGTTTCCATGTCCTCGTCCTGAAAATAGATGTATTTGAGTCCATGCGAGATAATCGAAGTTTAATGAAAAAAAAAAAAAATGAGATAATGCAATTAGACATGGCAACACAAATTGCAGTCCTTGTAGGAATACTGAAACTGTCTTTTGCAGATTGTCTGCTCATTTCTTGTTAGAGATATGGGCATCGATTGGCGCATGGGAGCCGAGTGGTTCGAGTCCTGCTTGCTGGATTATGATCCAGCTTCGAACTATGGTAACTGGACCTATGGAGCTGGTAAGTGCAAATATTTCCAAGTTTTTCGAGCTAAACACAGTCGCTTAAATCTCCTCATATCATTTCAAACCAGTCTATTGTATGGTACAGCTATGAGCCCTTCACCCTTTAAATTCAATCCCTAGACTAAATAAGCTTCAACACTATGATTCGAGTGCTATCTTCATTGCATTTCACTCAGCTCATTTTCTACAAACTATTGATTAACTCTCGCATTATAAATCAACAATTGTGCTTGGTTGTGCAGGTGTTGGTAATGACCCAAGGGAAGATCGGTATTTTAGTATCCCAAAGCAAGTAAGTATCTCCGAGTGAGGTTTTACATACGATATAGTCATATTTATCGAACCCATTCTTTACAGATCTCACTAACATGATCCATGTCAAGTATTTTTCTTATTGTCTCCAAGAAACCCGAACTTAGCACCTCCATTTTTCTCTTGCAGGCGAAGGCTTATGATCCGGAAGGTGAGTATGTCGCTTATTGGTTGCCCGAACTACAAAAACTCCCCAAGGAAAGAAGAAACTTTCCGGGGCAGTCATACATTAAGCAAATTGTACCTCTTAAATTTGACAACACGACTCGGGGAAATACTAATGTTAGAAGAGGTAGAAGATAGAATAGTTGATGTAAACAAAAAGCCATTCTCCTTTAGTTGTGGAATTTGATTGTATAGCAAGTTTACAAGTAATTTTATTAATATGTCAATTTGTATAGTTTTTTACATGAATAACACAGTCTGATATATGATTAACACGATTTAACCTAAGGATTCACATCTAAGTCTTGTTATTAATCTCATAACTATAGAAAACAATCAATCTGATTGTTTGGTGGTTGGTCGTTTCTAAAACATATAAGCCAGGAATGAAGTTATATATGACCTGAACAACAAAAGCATAAAGATATGATGAAAACTTACTGAAAAAGGAAATGCATGCCAATAAAATTTAACTGACTCTTTCACAAAGAAATAAAATAACATTTTTAAAATTTTAATAAATTATAAAAATTAACAACTTAAACAATTTTAAATGTAATTAAATTTTTAACTGCGTTATTCTTTTCAATTGTAGAGAATTTGACTCTGTTAAGTGAGAATGTAAAGCAGTTGTGAAGCAAAATACCTTTTCAGACAAATCAAACAGTTATTGATTTATTTTTGAAACCAATATATTTTCTTATTTGCATTACTATATCAGAAATGCACAACAAATTCTATCTTTTACTCCCCAACTTAAATATTACATGACTGGAATCCATTTAAGATAAACAAACATATAGGGGGAAAAAAGCATGGTTAAAAAACCTCGAGTTTAATGAAATTCAGTCGTTGTTGGGATGGTAACCTGGAAGAAGAGATGCCAAGAACCCGATGACGAACATCTGAATCTCTTTCACCACTTGCCAAAAATTATTTCTGGGTTGTTCAGGCTGTTGACGATTCTGATTCGCATCAACATGTTCCTGGTTTTGAAGAGGTTGGTCATGATTCAGATCGTTGATATCATTATTTTCAGCTGCACCTGATAGAAAAGCATATCATTTGAGTTCAATTTTGTTTCTCAATGAAATAGTGTTTTCAGCATTGAGATGCACTTCATGATTCCAATAATGTCGTTATACTTGTTTAAACTAAAACCCAACAAGACCTTTCTCTGGTCAACTTTCCGAGATCCATCTATAGCTTGGGAAAGAAAACAAGAACACACCTAAAACTAATTAAAATTATTTCAATAAACTGAATCAGCGTCTTAGTGAAAAATATGTTATGCTCAAAATCGAAATGAACTGGGAACCTGCGTTTATTTAACTTGGTCATTTGGAATTCCTTGACACTATTGTTATTGCTTGTGAAATGAAGAAAACAAATATAAAGAAAACGATCGTGAAAATACCTAGTGGTTGAGGATTGTGCTGGCCATCATGACCAATAGGAGGAACATTCAACTGCTGGGGAGGAGCATGCGGCCGAGGTGGGGCTGCTGCTTGCTGAAGCCATCGCATGAAAGGTGTAAGTGCTCCAGTTTGATACCTACAAAATTGACATGGCACAAGAAATAAGGCTTTGGCAAAAACAATTCGCCATGGAAAAATAGAAGTGTCCACAAAATTCTACATATTTATGAGTTCCAGAATCTAGATAAGAGGACAAACAATGAAGTATTAAAGTGAAAGAATTTTACTTACAGGTACACGAACAATGCAAAGAAAATAAGAAGCAGAAGCTTCTGCGGTGATCCATCTTGGCTAAAAAGAAAAACCATAGCTGCTAACTTGATGATTAGACCCAAGTCAAGCTGAAATGCAAATTGAACTCTTCTGACATGTGGTCTTTGAGGTCCATGTTGCTGCCTCACTTCCTGCCCTTGCTCACTAGTAGTTCCTCCAGAACTTGGCCTCCTGAAAGGTGCAAATAAGATGCCAGAAATGAATGCAAAAGGTTGAGGTTTCATTTGAAGAACTCATCTGTTTTGCTGTACACATTTACTGACAAGCATAGCTCAATGTATTAGCTGATCTGTTGTGGTAAACACCAACTTCTGGCCAATTTCTCAATCTTATAGATGTACTGTAGATATTAATTAGGTCAATTTAATTGAACTGTTGTTGCACTTTCTGATCATGGTGTTGTTATCATTAGCTATAGTGGCATATTGCATTGTATTGATGGGTTTGAATGGACAGTATTGGGGTGGCTGTAGCACTTCTTTTGCATGGATTACCGTGTCAATTAGTAATGCATGGCAGAGATTTCTCATTCCACTCCCGCACCAAGAGACAAAATAACATAAGCACGGGAATCTCCTTGTAATCCATCCTCCATGCGACGAGGTACCTAAAGCCCTTCTTGACAACATTGGCACCATAATGTCCTCATGGCCCATCCTCCATGCAACACGGTACCTAAATCCCTTCTTCATTGCAACGACACCAAGATAGTGATTCCCTCAAAGTTTTGCATCACAATTCTTCCTCCATGCAGTATCTGAAATCCTATTTCTGCTTTCAGATTGATTGGCTGGGGCAATGCTAGGGAGATATCAAAGCTTCATCTGTGTCATGAGATGCTTTCTCCAGCGTCAACAATGGGTCTTAGTAAGCTTCCTCCTTCCCTTTTTCTTCTTGTCTCCTCTTCTTCTTTCTTCTTCCCTCCTCATTGGAGCGAACAACACCATATTGCCAACATGACTATAACAGAACGAAAAAGTCTCCTTCCGGCTGGGGATCGAACCCTCAGCTAAACAATAGTTTAAACCTTAATTTGTTGTGAATAAGAATATATAGAGTCACTGTTGTGGTAGAACTATGTTGATGAATAGGATGCATTGGGCCTGTATTGTGGTGTTACTGTACTGTTAATCCACATGCATATCATCAGTGCTGCAATAGCCCCATGTTGCTGATAAGATAACATGCATAACATGAGAGTTGTGGTAGCACTTTTAGGGATGGGTGATACACATGCATTGATTGCATTCACACCATATTTGTTTCATTCCTAATAAACCTTCCTTGTTGATTGCATTTTCTTTTGCCCCCAAATCTACTGAGACAAGAGAAGAGGCATTCAACTGTGGGATATGAGTGATTACAGATATGGTGTCACTCCAGTAGTGATTCCGTGTAACTCTGAAACTACCCTACAGTAAATTTTGGCATCATTCTATTATCGTGCTAAAAGGCTGCGATGGATCTTATACAGACTTTATATATTGTTTATGTCTGTTATATTAGTTGTATATAATATTGACATTGTTGTTTTTACATGAGTGCATGCATATGTGATTCTTATCCTTCCCAAATTAATTGTTGTAAATGTGTATAAGAACGTGCCATGAGCCTTATATGACATTTACGCTATGTAGTCCATTAGGTCAGTATAGTTTCATGCTGAAAGAATATGAAATAAATGAATAAATTACTAGTAGGTGGAAAACACTGAAAAATGCACACGTTTGGATTTCATCTCTAACATTAGGCTATTATCTATTTTAAGATGCAGAGTAATAATGACATGAGGAACAACCTCAACTTCTAAGAGAAAGATTTTCAAGAAGAAAAAAGGACTTCACATGTCAGCTACCATTCCGTCAAAGACAATTATTACCGCAAAAATAGTTAGATAATGAAGATCCAGCTAACTCAAACAATATCCATACTATTTAACTTTCAATTTAAGTTCATAGGAATATACCTGTTTCTTTGGTTTTATTTCCAACAAACAGAGCAGAAAGAAGGTTAATAAACTGGAAAAAGTTGCATTAACTGACTTGCAAATTGCTAATTTGAAGAAAAACTAAAACCCAAGGTAGCAGACAGGGAAAGGAACCTTACGTGGGTATGTTATACTTCATTGGTATTAGAGTTGTACGAGAAAATCCAGAGATTGGACTCATAGATGGAAAACACTGAATTGCATAAACGCCTGCACCAAGCTCATTGTACTCTGGATTCAAAATAGGAACCATTCCAGGTGATACGAGTGCATACGGCATCTTCAAGCCAGAAATATCTAGTGTCTACGTAGCCAAAATATATGAGGTTAATAAGCAACACGAGATAAACAACTAGATTCTTCAAGGAAAAAATATCATTTTTCTTGCTTTGTAATGCAATTAGAACGTCCAAGAAAATGCAAAATTAGAATATCTTTGGCAACAATCGTGGAGTTCGAAAGACCATGCAGAGTAATTGGCTATGCCAAAGCAAAATGTGAATGCTAGACATGTCCCAAAAACAAGAGCAAACAATCCTCGTCGAAACATGGCACTCTATCTGCTATCTGATCAATTCATGGTTCCCTCTGTCAATTCCAAATGAACTACGACGCCCACACTAACACAATACAAAAGACGCGGCACGGCTAAGCTTGCAGTATTTCAAATGCCCGTTTACACCCGAGTTAACTTTCCGTCAGGCCACCCTAGCTAATTCAGACCAAAGACTCTCAAATTCCGATACCTATCGACCGAAACCATCGATCCAAAATTGAAGAAACGAAATCTATGATCCAATTACGACAACGACAATCAGAGCTTGATCCTCAAATCGATATGGGGAAACCCTAACTCCAATAAAACCATTCCGAACTATCAAATCGAGGACGCGGAATCGCAGGGAAGCCAGAGATCGCACGCACCTGTGGTTTAGGGGAACCAAAATCATCTGCGTTTGGCGTTTCCAGCTGGGGATCGGAGGGAGCGATCTTTCCTTCTTCCGCCATTGCCAAAGAAGACGAACCCCAAGGGAAACAGACGACGAGAGAGAGAGAGAAAAGCAGAGAGTTTTACTTTTACCATGAAGCGGACCGAAGTGGACACGTCACGTATTGATCCTGTCCGTCCACGTATCGTATCACGGTGAATGGTGGGGCATTCCTGTTGCCGACGTGGATATCGGCATAAACCGGCGGTTAACCCGGTCAAAATCGAGTCAAAATGCGGTTTTCATATCCAATGAACCGGATATCCAATGAACCGGATCAATTTGACTGTATTTGTAAGAATTTTTTTTCAAATGGAGAACGCAATCAAAGGATACTGTGCAAGCCTATGCACTATGCCTTCTTCTCCTTTATTTATTATAAAATAATAATAATAATTATTATTATTATTATATAAAGAAAAGGCCATGGTTAATATGTCATTGTCAAGTAGGCATTGAGATCTCTATCACGTGTAGTAACATTAAAGCAATCCCAAACTTGTTCATTGAGGAAATAATAATTAGAAGTCTTCAAACTTTAATATAGAAATATTTTGGACCAAATTAAACATTTGTGAAAAATGTGGAGTTAAATTAATTGCTTGCTTAAGGAAGAACTAATCGATAGAGGTGAGTGTCGGCACTCACCTAACTCAATGGAGTGATGGCCAAGTCTCGATTTAACTTGAACTCGAAGGAAAATAAAATAAATTATTAGGTTTTTTTGTAATGAAATGTGGGGCCAAATCTTGATGAGTGATTTAGGTGGCTCACCAAAGGCCACGTGGAACACTTTGCTCCATTTAATGATTACACACTCCAAGTTTCTTTTTTCAATTTGCACACAAAATTTTTGAGGAAAATTGGGGAGGTTTTCTGAAAAAAAGCTAAATTTTGAGATCATTTTAGAATAAAAGAGAGATTTTTTTTTTTTTTTTGAACGACGGCAGGTGAAGCCGTGAAGGGTTCGAGATCGTGATCTCAAGTTCTCAACGTACACATTCTTCTTCCAAGGTTTTGCTGGCAGCTATAAAGATACTCTAACGATCATCCACTTCCAGCTCAATGCGCCTCTTGCTTGAGTACGGTTTTGATCTCGCGGATCTTGGTCGGCCTCTGGAGGTATTTGGGGATCCGTTGCTTCCTCTTTTGCTTGCTGCCTCGAATCCTTTACGGTGATCTGCGCCTTTTGAACATTGTGGATTAAACTTTCGCTTTGCTGTTTGATTTTATCTTTGAGCTGATTGGAAGCTAAAAAGTTTGTGTTTTGGAGAGGTTATTGGCATCTAAAGTTTGAAATTAAAAAAAAAATCTTCTTAAAGCCATTATATTTTCTCGATTGAAATGAAATGTGTGTTTGTTTTATCAATCTGTGGAGTTTGGAGTTGGGAAATTAAACAGTGTTACATTGATTCTCTTGTTTGGATTTACTGATTCTGTCCACAGGTAGTAAAAGTAAAGTTTTTTTAAAGTGAGAAATTGTTCTATTGTCTATTGCTTAAGTTTTCCTCCATATCTTTTGGTTTTGGCAATGCTTGTCAGATATCAGTAATGAAACTGTGAATCGCCTTTGATTTGGTATTTCGGATGTACGTATTTGGGGATATTTTGCTGTCTTGATCTATTCAGTGTGAAGATTTGTGGTGTTTTCATGTGAGAATTTGTAGTTTAATCTCTATTTTGATTTCTCTTGTTCAAATTTCTCTCATGTGTAAAAAAGGACTTATCGCCTCACAGTAATAGTAGATTATGATTATAGAGGCTTAAGATCCGAAGTTTCCATGTGAGAATTTGTAGTTTGATCTATGTTTATGTACCTTCATGAAATGAGAGCTTGTGATTATAGTGTTTGTTTATCTTTCACTTAGCTCTAGTAGATTAACATTGGGATGATAGAATGTATTTTGTCTATGCTATTGACATTGCCTCACAGTGATGGTTTGCATCAAGATCTCAATCTATGAACACATCATTCCTGTAGAGCTTTTGACCATCAGTTTGTCTACATGATTTCAGTCTGTACTCACGAATAAGCTCCACTTTATGTGTGATACTAATCTTATTGGGTGTTTACCATAGTCCTGCAAGCCGACATGCCTATAGATTGCAAATGCAGTATTGATGTGCATCTTATACTTGACTTGCTACAAGAATTGGCTGCTGATATTGTTGAATAGAGGCCAACAGCTAAATCGGTTTCTGTTTTTCGCTCCCTTGGTTGGCGGCATGTATACTTCCTTTTCCTCTTGAACACTTTGTTCCACTAGATAGTTTACTGCCTGTTTCATACCCCATTATTAGGAATCTCCTTATTACTCTAATGTTTACAAGGGAGCAAATTTGAACATCTAGAACTACCTGCAACTTGAAGTTTGAGATGCATTTGAGTCATCCAATTTACTACTCTACCAAAATGCTTAAATCATATATTCTTGAATGTTTAAGATGCAAGCTAGCACAAAAATTCCTTTTAAGCCGGAATAAAATCTGAATTCAGAAAAGGAGAGAGAGAGAGAGAGACTTCAAAATCAGTAGAAAAAAATTCTGACTTGGGAGTCTTTTTGGATGCTACTCGACAATTGGAGTTTCTTGTTTAAAGTGCAAATTTGTTGTCACAATTAAAGCTGATATGCATATTAGTTTTATTTGCTTTATCGCATATTCTCAGTTTGTTATAGAGTATGCTAAACATGTGCATTCACTCATGATTCAGTTGCTATGGATCTATGATGTAGTTCATTGTTCCAGCACAGGTTATGTGAACCATAGTAGAAGATAGAAGATCTGTTGGAGCTATTATCAGAAGTATAATGGGCTCAAGATTCCCGTCGCATCAGCTCAGCAATGGCTTGTATGTTTCAGGCAGGCCTGAGCAGCCAAAGGAGAAGCCTTCGACAATGAGCTCGGTTGTCATGCCATACACTGGTGGAGATATAAAGAAATCTGGTGAGCTTGGCAAAATGTTTGATCTTCACACAGAGAAATCGAGAAAATCTGGACCTCTCACCAGTGCTTCATTCAGAGGCGCATCTCCTCACTCAGGACCTGTCATGCCTAATGCCTCTGGTCGAACCGGCTATTCGGGTTCTCTCTCTTCCACAATTCCTGGTTCTGGTTCTTCGGTAAACAGACAGGTTTCTAACTCTGGACCCCTTAAACATGGGGATTCAGTTAAGAAGACATCTGGTCCACAATCTGTTGTAAACACAACGGCTCGCCAGAATTCTGGCCCCCTCCTACCAGTGCTACCGACAACGGGTTTGATCACATCTGGGCCAATTAATTCTGGACCACTTAACTCAATTGGTGCTACTCGTAAAGTATCTGGTCCACTTGACTCGACTGGATCAATGAAGCTGCATGCAAACAGCATTGCTCGCAATCAGGCTGTCACTAATCTTAGTCAGGATGCTGATTATCTATTCAAAGGGAGTTTACCAAAGCCAATTTTGTGGTCTGTTGTTTTGCTGTTTGCAATGGGGTTTATTGCAGGTGGTTTCATTCTCGGCGCTGTTCACAATGCTGTTCTTCTTATTGTTGTTGTGGTTTCTTCTGGAGCAGTCGCCGCATTTTTCATTTGGAATAAGTTCTATGGAAAGAGAGCAGTCATTCAATTTATTGCCCAATTCCCTGATGCTGAGCTGCAAAGTGCAAAAGATGGGCAATATGTTAAGGTCACTGGGGTATGTAATTGTTGCCGAATTAGTTAGCTTTCTAAACAATTGTTCTACCATAGTCAATAAACTTTAAAGCTTCTTTCAGGTTGTAACATGTGGTAATCTTCCCCTTGAATCATCATACCGTAAAGTTCCTCGATGTGTCTATACATCTACTTCTCTATATGAGTACAGGGATTGGGACTCCAAAGCTGCCAATCCCAAGCATTTACGCTTTACTTGGGGACTAAGATCAATGGAGGTATACTAAGATTCAACAGCTTCCTTTACACAACTTCTCTCTTCACTTTGATTCACTCTAGAATACCTTTCCTTCCTTTAATTCTCATGTCATTCACCTCAATCTTTGATATTAGTCACCATTTTATGGATTGCATTGTGTGTGACCTTTTAGCCATTACTCTTTTTTGCAGAGGCATGTGGTTGACTTCTACATCTCAGACTTCCAATCGGGCTTACGAGCATTAGTCAAAGCTGGCTATGGTGCTCAAGTGACCCCGTACGTGGACGAATCTGTTGTCATCGACATAAACACAAAAAACAAGGACTTGGCTCCTGATTTTCTCAAGTGGTTGCGCAAGAGGAACCTTTCGAGTGATGATCGCGAAATGCAGCTGAAGGAAGGGTAGCTAGCAACTCCTTGCATACTCATATTGTTGTCCCTTTATATAACGATTATGCATGAACCTAGTGAGGTATATATAATTCAAGAAGCAAGACACCATAAGCACCATAGTGGAGAACTTATATGAAGCATGATACTAAGCAAAACATCATTCTCTTCGACAACTTAGTACTATTTCACCTTTTTCTTTGCAGCTACATAAAAGAAGGCAGCACTGTTAGCGTCATGGGGATCGTCCGAAGGAACGATAACGTCTTAACGATAGTGCCCCCTTCAGAGCCCTTTCCCATTGGATACCAATGGTCCAAGTGCATTCTTCCAGCAAATCTCGAAGGATTAATATTGAGATGCGAGGACTCTTCAAAAGTAGATGCCATACCAGTGTAGAGCACATAATTAGCCGCCTGTTGTTAAAAATTCTCTTTTTTGGACTTCAAAGTTCATGAATCTATTGCCATTAGCAATGCTCGAGATCAAGTGATCATACAAAGTTGTTGAGACTTCAATTTCTTTGACATTTGGGTGAGTATTATATCAGTGCAAAGTTTAGTTTGAATATAGTTTCTGAAAATTTATGAATCTTGACCTGTGCACAACTCTATCTCATTAAGTTCATCGAGCTGTACTCCTCCCGTCAGGGGAACTCGACAAGCTTTGCCCCTGCCTGAAGAGATGACGATGAGACCGGATGTTTTAGTTATGCTAATGGTCAATATTACCACTGAGATAACTTTGCATAGAATTTGAATTCTTCCACAAGTAGACCTCTAACAAAAAATATACAGTGGAATTTGAAATCGTAAATACTCGACAAAGCCTTATCGGTTGTACGAGTAGGTATACCGATATAGTTCGTTAGATGAATATACTTTAAACCAGAAGAGTTGCCAGCATACATAGAGCAATGAATGAACAAGCTACAATGAATGGAATTAAGATGTACATTGTTGTTAACTTGTCCTCTCCACTACGGTTCACGTTATTACTTCTACTCGGTACAAGAACCACCAAAAGTTAATAGACCTAGAGTCTTTTCAAGCTCTTCTTCCTTGCATCGATCTTTTTCTTATCGACCTGAGCCGCTTTGGCTGCACGTACTCCTTCCTTCTTTGGGATTGCTGGTGGTCCGACAATTGGCTCGGTTATGGAGATGGCACTTGCGTTCTGGTCTTGTGACAGAAGCTTGGAAGATGTACCTAGTGGTGTGGGTGGCTGGAGCTCTTTACCAGTAGATTCGTTGCTTCTATGGTCCACATTTAAGGCCGTGGTCGACTCACAGATCGCCCCAGTTTTAACTCTTGGCTTAGGTTTAAGCGCATGTATTCCGGTATATAACCTGCATAAGGGCATTGTGAAACAGACAGATTCAATTGGCATAATGTTTTGGCATGTGTCAAAAGAAATAGCAACATAACATGCTCGGTATGATGGAATTAGAGGAAACAAATCACCATTCCATGTTGGGTTCCAATCCTGTGTTTGAAAGCCCCTACTCGAGGTAAAATGGACCGTTAAGAGGATAAAATGAGCTACCATTCTAGGTTCATAATGTGTGGCGCTAGTCATGTGTTGATAGGATACTTAACTTTGATCCTGATCTCGCAACACATGGATGGATTACATAAATTAATTAATTTTTTTTCGACACAGGTAAATTTTGAACCTCTGACCTCTACCATTTTAACATATGATCCATTGCACTCATTTCATAGAACTTGTCTTTAATGTCTGATCAGGGTTGCTTTCCATTCTACTTATGAGATCTTCCAATAACTCTCTCGACAAAGTAGACCTGAGATTACTGCTCCTTTGTCGGATCCCTATCGTGTGGATCTTAGAAAAATGCTCAAACTGCAGAGATATCAGTCATGGCCGAAGCCCAAAATTCGAGAAAAATTGAGTGCCATGGATCAATTGTTAAGTGGTGTACCCTACACCCCCACATGGAAGTGGCTAACAATATAAATATATATAAATTGATCTTTTTCCTAACAACACAAGATTTTCAGAGAAATATAATAAAACAGGACAAAAGGAACTAAGATTCTTTAGAAGTTTGAGCTTCTTTTAAAATAAAACCAAATTTCCTCTTTTAATTTTGTTTGATTCGACATAAAACTATTCTCTATTAATTAATTGTTAAAAATTTGAGAACAACAGACTATCTCTGACAGAAATGGCCAGGTAATCAACTCTTAACAGTACTATATAGCAGGATAAAAGGAACTAAAATCGTTTGGAAGTTTGAGCTTCTTTTAAAATAAACCAAATCTAACTTCTTTTAATTTGGTTTGATTTCAAATAATACTATTCTCTACTAATTAATTGTTAAAATTTGAGGACCACTGATTATCCCTGACACCAAAACATTAGTATGCTTAAATCCTTTCACCATGTGTTAGATGGTAATGTTGGAACTTGAAAAGACTTTGTTCCTTAAAACTAATTGAATGTTTATTCTACTAATGAAACTAAACACAAGGATGGAATTGATCATTTTTCTTGCTATTCCATGTCTATCTGTATCCTCATTGTATCACACAGCATTCTAAGTTCATTCTCGCATCATACTGGATATAATCTCATACTATCATAATCCTGTGTTTGATTCACTCACAAGTAAAATGCTAATGGGGGTAGGTAGAATGAAGAAGCTGACCTGGCATGCCTAGCATACTCATCATAGTTTTCCAGCAGCATTTTACCGGCATGTTCATTTAGTGCAGATTCTGGGAATGGCTCTATGAGCAGACATCTGACAACCTATTGATCGCAACAATGGTCCACATTAGGCGCATGAAAAAACAAATGACTTGTAGCATCTCCTAATTCTAGCAAGAGAAAAAATAATCATGTCATCGAAGCAATTTGCAGAACAAGGAGGTGGATCAGCAACACTTGAACTTACGATCAATACATGTCTTAATCCAAGGCTCGGATTCCAGTCCTTTTTGAGTGTGTTGACACATATTTCACCGTTTGCAGAAATATTTGGGTGAAATATTTTGGTCAGAAAGTAGCCTGCAAATAAGGGACGAATTTAATGGATGAAAATTATACCTAATCATTGCCATAGCATTTTCAGGAGTTATCTATAACAGCAGGGACATTCTTTACCATATACTAAAATTACTTTACAGTAAAGGGCACCTTTAGGAGGAGATTGCGGGAAGTCATGAGACAATAGAAGCTTCATGCGGAATACACCATTCTCATATGGAGTTCCAGCTGCAGGATTCACACATACAGAGTGGTCAACTGGTAGTTTCCAGGTTAAAAAGTAAAACTATGTTTTTCTAACGTCACACACCGGGACCCTCGATATCAGCATATATAGTAGAAAAGTCATCATCATTAACAACCACTTTAATCCCTTCAGGAGGTGTTTCATCCAAATTCTTCAATTCCTTGACTAACTGCCTAATAACATTTGGAGGGAGATTCTCGTTGGTTGCCTGTAATAACGACTGAAGAGATGAGCACCAGAGTTAAAGTTAATTGGTGGTTATTGAATTTAAAACTTCTAATTCATGCTTGCCATTGTGGAGACACGGCCACAAACGAATCGCCTTGTGATTGTGAAAACAATCTGTCAATCAGGCTGCTGTATGCAATTAATGCTTGGGAATAGTTCAAACTTCAAAGACCAAAGGAACTATCAGTAACAGCTCTTGCATTTTGAAGAGTTTGTAAGAGTTAACTAGATATCAAATGTGGAATGATTAATTCCAAAGTATCAGCATCATACAGCAAAGACAGCGCATTAGCTAACTAAAAATAATAATAATCAGTTTGAGAGTACAATATATCCAAGAATCCAAGGAGTTCACTTTAATGATGAGATAAATTTATGAGAAGTAAAATTGAAGTTCCATCACTGAGTCCCATTATAAAAAATTCCTTTCGGTAGCATTTTAGAGGCCATCAAACAAGCTATTAAGGCTTGTAATTCTAAAATATTGACAAGCTGCAATGATTCAATCAAATCCTCTTTGAAAGACAGATTGAAACTTGAACAAAATACAAGTATAGCAAAATCTGATGTGCGCTATGCCCAACATCAGAATAGAATGAACCAAAGAAGTAAAACATGTATGCTTGGCAATGCAATTGAATGAAAGATGTTACTCATCCAAATCGCAACATTGATCTTGTTCTCATATAAACTACTCATCTAAATCACAGCATTTAAAATAATTTGCTTCACTTCTTTTTTGATGTCCATTCTAGCAAACTTCTTAAACTCACCACTATTATATCTCAGGCAGAAGGAAGAGTGCCATGATAGTGCTTATGTGGTTCTTGTTCCATCGATCTATACATAAAACTCCAATGAATTACCTAAATCTATTGTTCATCAAATGACTAGCTACAGGAGTCACTTCCCCTCGACATTCTAATGCTTGTTTCTTGTGAAATCCCATTCCTCGCTTCTATGTGAATTACTCTTGAGTTAGATACCAATGAGATCACCACCTTGGGCACCACTCTTAGCTTACTGATTTAATCACACAAGGGATATTCTAGTAGAGCTGAAAAAGATAGCGATTGAGAATCACTTCCTACGCTAGTTTATGCCTATTAATTAAAACATAGTCCATTTTTCACAAATCGGCAACAATAGTGAAGGCCATAGTAAACCTGTGGACACTAAATCATTTACTGAATCAGCCTGGTCATCCACCAATCCTAGGTTGAATATTAATTCCAACACTTGTAGGTACCACCTAACATTCAAGCCCCCAGAGTCACAAAGCTATTCAGCGTAGCTCATAACCTAATCTACAAAACTCCCAAATCAGTCTATTTCTATCTCCTCAAAACGAAACCCAATTAAACACCCAACCAATCCAATAGTCAACATAGAACACCATTTCACAAGCCAACCCATCATTCTATACGCGATCTAGATTTCCCTAAATACTAGGGAAGCACAAATCCCAAGAAGCCCAAAACATGGAAGCATGGAAGACGAAACAAACAAGCAAACAAAAGCCGTTCCCACCACGAAACCCAAACTTGATACATAGATTGAGATCGTCAATTACAGGATACCCAGAGAAAAAATAAATCTAATTTTGGACAAAACATCGCAAATGTTAACAAAATCAGAAATCATCCAAATTTGCCAATGAGACGAAGGACCAAGAAATCCCTAACAAGATAGATGGATCATCCGACACATCACAGCGGCGCGAATAAAATCGGCAGAGGGAGAGAGGGGGCGCGCCTACCTCCAGACGATCGATACGAAGGCGGCTTGAGATCTCGCAGATGGATTGGAGATCGAGATCAAATCCAGACGGTGGCTATAAGGGAATCCGCGCAATTATAATGACTGTTTTACCCTTTGTATGTAAGTGTTCAAATACGGATTTAGAAGCCTTTTTGACATTGTTGCCCTTCCACTATGCCGGTAAACTACTCACAGCAGGCAGGTTCCGGTGGTAATTTGGAAGAAAGTAAGCGTGATTTCTGACTCATGGACCGCTGTCGTGTTCTGCCTTTGAACCGGAAACCGGTCCACCCAAGTAAACCGCCTCGCTGCCTTGGCCTCGGACCGAATCTAGCCGTTGTTGTCGCCCGTTGGACGCCAGTTTGATTTATAGCTGTAACTAATTTATTTTATTCAATCAAATAAAAGAATAAAATAAAAGAAATACTATTTAGAAATACATAATTAAAAATTAAATTTTGTGTATATTACATTGGACAAAGATAAAAGGACCCCATGATTTTTAAAATCATCACGATTAAGTCTCGATTTTTTCTCAAAAAAAATTATCTCAATTGTAATTCTCCAACTATCCTTCTATACTATTTTTATTATTATTTCTTTCTAATATTTTCTACCTTAAATCTTGAATCAAAAAATGTATTATAACAGTTACAATTTACAAACTGTTTGTAACTGTTACAATTGTAAATATCAAATAAATTTTAAGAGATCATAATTTTTATTTCAAATTGAACTACAAATCCATAATATAAAAATATATAAAAACTTTTTTTTCTTTATCGTGGGCTCGACGATGTCGGGGCCGCTGTCCACGTGGCGGATTCCACCTTTTTTGCATAAAAGAATATATAAAAAATATAGTTTCGACAGAGCAGACTTGCAAAAAAGGACAAGAGTTCGAATCTCGACGAAGCCAAATAATATCCTCCTCCATCGTGGCCAACTGCAGTTTCTCGATTTACCTCCTCACAGATAGTCGTGGGATCGCTGCGGTGGCGGATTCCATCATTTTACCGAAGAAAATAATATATAGAAAATATAGATTAAGATATTAGAAGTATATTAAGATATTATGAGATATGAATCTTTTTTAATTGTGCTTTTGGATTGATGATTTATACAATTTTTTTACTTATTAAAATAATTAAAAATATTTAAATATCTATTCTTCATTAAAAAAAGAATTACAGTAAGTTAGACTTGAAAATCGACTCGAATTTTAATTTTGGAAGGAATTGAAAAATTAGAGTAATTAGGAAAATATTTATGGAATGTAATCACATAAGGGTAAACATTAAAAAGTCATGAAAATATTTTTAAAAAAATCAAACGCAAAAATACTCTTAAAAAAGTTATCGAAAATACTTTCTGAATTATTTATAACCTATAGTGTACAAATAAATAGTTTAAAAAATCTATAATTTGAACATTCATATATATATATATATATATTAATTTAATTAAAATCAATAGTTACTTAATGAGTGTTATAATATTACAATAATTATTAAGAAAAATTTTATTCTATTTTAATTAAGTTTAAGTAATTTTGATTAAATTGATAAGAATTATATATATATATAATTAAATTAAATTGATTTATTTTTCATCTTGAATAAAAGTATTTCAGATATAAAAAATTTATTGGGCGACTTTTAATATATATATATATATTTATTTATTTAAATATCAACGATTCTAAAAATTATGGGCGTTGTTTTGATTTTTAAAAATGCAAATAAGGAGGTGGGTAAATCAGTAAATTAAAAATAAAAAATTGTCCTTTTTTCTGCGACCGCATAATTTCATCCGTGTTAACAGTCGCACGTTAAATTTATCCCCTTACCCTTCCTGCTTTCTCTCCTTTAGGGTTTCCTCGTTCGCGGATTTGATCCATTGGTGGCGATTTGCCTTCGGATCGATCGCAGGCGTTCCGAGAGCTCGTATTTTCCCTTCTGTGTTTTTTTTTTCTTTTTGAATTTTGTTTCTTGTTCGACTTGAGTTGTTTTCGTTCTCTACCTGATTTTTTGTCTGATCAATTTAAGAGGCTTGGAGAATTCCAGCGCTCTCGCGAGATCTTGGCTGCCAGGGATGAGTGGAAACCCCAACCCACTCGATGGCGTAAACCCGGCGGGCGTCGAGAGCTTTCCAGGCCACCACATCCACAACATGTCGGCCGGCCACCAGCTGCTGCCCGGCGTGTCGCTCCCATCCCATGTCGATGAGTCTCACGCAGTAGGCGGGACCGGGGAGTTGATTGCCGCCGCGGATGCGCTGGCATTGCAGCAGTACGAGGAGGCGGACTGCAGTAGCGGCAGCCACGGGATGGAGGAGGAAGGCGTAGGAGCAGTGGAGAACGGGGAGATGGAGACAGAAGGACCATCTGGTCCGAGTCATCTGGGTGATACTCAGGCTTTAGTACCTGCACAGGCAGGCGGGAATCAGCTCACTCTCTCATTCCAGGGCGAAGTATACGTTTTTGATTCTGTTTCTCCCGAAAAGGTTGGTCTTTGTTCACCATCTAGTACTCGATTTACTCGCTGCAATCTTAAAAAGTAAATTTTGCTGTATTGTAGGTTCAGGCTGTGCTCTTGTTACTGGGAGGTCGTGAGATGCAGACTGGATCAAATCCTTTCCCACCATCCACTATCCCAACCAAGGTATTATTAAACATAACCGCATGCCAATTTGCTTTTGGCGCATTAATGACTTCGGGGGCTTTTGATATGTGGCAGCGCGGAGATATACCTCATAGACTTGCGTCCTTAATGCGGTTCCGGGAAAAGAGAAAAGAGCGGAACTTTGAGAAGAAAATACGTTATACTGTCCGCAAAGAAGTAGCATCAAGGTAGGAGAGTGCATCATCTAAAATCATACCTCTAGTGATTATGTACTTTGCACAATACCATTTCAGTATTACTTTAGACATGCTTGTAGTTACCTTGCCATTTTAATAATTAGTTAGGAAGGGAACACCAATTAAAATGGCATTGCATTCCTATTTCTGATTTTGTAATTGATTTTCTGTGTGCTAGTGGATGTTATCGATATCAGCATAATTATTTTCTCATAATTAGTTTTTGGTGGTTGTGTAATTATTTTTTTACTGTATTTTCGTACTCATGAAGTGAAAGCTTAAAGGCACTAATAAAATAGTAAAAGACATGTTTGTCAAGTTCAGTTTCTTTTCAGTTCTTATTAAATTGTTGGAAATTTGCAAAACATTAGCAGTGGAACATTTCTGCTTTCTCAAAAGGTTTGAGAAACAAACAATGAATTAAGTTGTTATATCAAGCCTCGTTGATAAGGCAGAAAATTCTTGTATAAAGGGAAAATGGAGAGAGCTCAATCCAAGTCCAATTTTCCCTGCGGCTGTACATAATGAAAAGGCAGAGGATGGGATTAAGATGCCCTTGTTGAGAGTCATTTCTTTGTTCATCTATACATCACTGATTGCATACTTGTTCATTAGCCTTCTGCAAGTTTTTATGCTTGTTTAATGGGGGAATGTTTGATATGATGTTTGCCAAAGCATATCTGTATCACCACACCACTTAATTAAAACTATTCTCTTGAGGTTTATCAGTAAACCTGATACAAGTATCATCCTAAACAGAGGTTTTAAGCATATAAACTAGAAAATCATAAGAATCAGCAGATGCAATTCAAACTTTTGGTACGTTAAACATGGTTGTTGGTTACAGTCAGTGAACAAAACAAGTTGGTTCAGGTCATCCTGGTTTATTCTTTTAATAGATTATATTGGAGTGCCTCTAAACTAGAAATATAATAAAAGAATATATGAAAACTAGTAGTTTAGTAGAGAGGTTCCTTACAAACTAGAATAGGTGTAGTGTAAATTTTCTGCTGATAACTGAGAGTTACTGATCCAATACATCTTGCTGAACTTTGAAATTTAATACCTTATATTGCACTTGTAGGCTTGAAATTTTCACTAGTACTTTTGACTTTGGATGTGCCTAATTGTTTCATCTAGACTTGAAATTTTCACTAGTGCTTTTGACTTTGGATGTGCCTAATTGTTTCATCATTTTCACTATCTTAATTTGTTCATAAATCGTTAGTTTTTTTTTGATAAATATTACCATGAGAAAACTTCAGTGTTGAGAGCCAAGGAATCATAATGTCATAGGTGATAATGAACAACGTGAGATGTTGAGAAGCTAAAAGAAATATGGTTTGCTCAAATTATCTGAGATTCTATTTTGATTTCTAACTGTTGAAAGAGGAACATTGTTTTATCTGTTGGTGGGTCTGCATGAATTCTTCACATATCCTGATTCATTCAATTTTTCAATATCTTGTACTAGGCGCCTGCTAGATTGACCTCTTTTGGCAGGATCATGTGTCAGTGACAATTGTTGCTTCTCCATTGACAATGATCAGGCAGACTAAACAATTTCCACCTTCAACCAAAGAATTGTGCAAAATGTTATTTATTGGTAGAGGTCTAGATATTTCGGTTTAGGAATGTAAAGATCATTGTTCATTTTCTTGCTTTTTGTTACAACCCACTCCATCTGTCGCTTTTCCATACCTCTTAGTATCCTTTTGCAAAGCAATCATGTATTTCAAAGTTCTTTGTAGGATCAATTGAGGTGGCTTGTACATTCCCATAAGATTGCCTGCAGTTGATGTGGGCACATTCTAATCAATAGTTTGTCAAGTATTCATGTTCACATGGCAAACGGTAATTCTATGAACATGGCATGTTAAATACAAGGTTAACTGCTTGTCTTAGTATCTTGTTACTATTATCTGATTTTTCCATGTCAGAGCCGTCGTGTCTTCATGCAATTCTTTGTGGGATGATGTATATTTTATTATCTGGATATATAACGGGTGCGTCTATATGATGATGATGTGAGACCTCTCGCCTGCTTGTATATGGACAACATATGTTAAAATTAAAATATTATTACTTGCAAAAAAAATCAATTTTTTTTATTGAGATTTCTTTCTGTCTATCCTTCTTACCTATTCTTTTCCATTTAACATTTAGCTCTTTTTGTATTTGATACAGGATGCAGCGAAATAAGGGCCAATTTACATCATCAAAATCTAAAACTGACTCTTCCATTGGTGATGCTACTGGTGCAAACCAAGAATCTGGGTCACCAGAGAATAAGATTCCAGGGGCATCTGCGTAAGCTTTGGAAATATTTTATGAAATTTATTTTTTTTGGAAAAAACTTGACATTTTTAGGATTCAAAGGTAGTTGTAGTGGTTGCAAGATGTTTTTTGGGTGATGAGCATGTAAAGGAACGAGATTGGAAGGTAACTGAATATTTGTTCAGTTTACTGAAAAAGTCAAGTATCAAACATCTTCATTAAAATTCTTCGTCTTTGGGATAATGACCATACAAATAAAATTTTCTTAGATTCTAGAGCCTGAAATGGTTTATAGTTCCATTAAGCAGTGGCCATTTGCTAAGGAAAAATTCAGCTTTGCTTGGTTTAGGTAGCATATGTGATAGGCTTGTGAATTCCTATATTTGTAATGTCAAATTCTAAGTCCATTTCTTATTCTGTAAAATATCCAATAATTGTTATGTTCTGACTGCTGCTTTACTTGGTTCTTCCAGTTTTATGTTATACCGATGAATTGTTTTGAATTTCAAGATCTGATATTGGCTAGGTGTTTGCACAGATGTCATCACTGTGGTATCAGCGCACAGTCTACTCCGATGATGCGCCGTGGACCTGATGGACCACGGACCTTGTGCAATGCATGTGGGCTTGTTTGGGCCAACAAGGTAGGAAACATTTGGAAAGTGTTAATCCTCTTAAATTCTGAGCCCACATTTACTTTGTTTGATGAATCACTTTTTTCATGCACTTTTGAGTAAGTTATGCTGATGAATATATGTAGTCCATGCATGGTTTAAAATCTCGTGTCGTATTGACGGCACGGGTGAAATATTTCATTCCATCCCTCGACTGACACTGGTACCCTCAGCACGAGGCCCTGCGGCCACCGCGGACACATTGCACGAGCTCCGCGGACGCGTCGCGTGAGTCGGACACTCGACAGGGTCGCGTGAGCGTGTTGGTGCGAGGTAGAGGCAAAAAATAAAACTTAGGTTGTAATTAAACTTTAGGTTAATAATTTTAATAAACTCTTAATTATAATAAAGATAATGTAAATAGACTTAATTAAATCTTAATAGAACTATCTTAGTAATTTAATATATATATAGGGGCTTGATATGTTGCATACTCCATGAGCATCTAGTATAAAATATATATTTTTTTAAATTTTCACTTCCTTTTTGTCTAAATCTTAAATCCTAAATAAAAAAATTAAAAAATAATTTTATATTAGGTGTTGGGTGTACAGTAATCATTTGCCTATATATATAGTATTTATTTTAATTCTGAAAATATATAATAAATTATTTATTTATTATATGCGGGCACCGCAATTCATTTTTTTCTTTTTTAGGTTATTTTATTAGTGAATATATTTTATATTTAAAAAATACCGATTCCAAAATCATATTGTTTCAGTCATAGACTGAAACTCCGATATGACTCTAGATTTTAAACCATGAGTCCATGTAATCAAGTACTCTTCTTTAATCGCCGAAACCCTCATACAAGTAGTGTATCTTCCTTCTGTATGTAGGGTTAAACAGGTATTGTGAAATCATCGAGAAGTAGTGTAAAAGCAGATGTCATAGCATAGGAAAACAAAGTCTCATTCTGCAGAATGAACAATTACCTTGTAGCTCTAGTAATTATCGTTATTTGGTAGTTTGATCACTGGAACTCAAGTTCTCAATATCTTTATTGGAAAGTTTATTTTGAAGCATTGGCCCTGTATTTATATGAAATGAACATGACTCGAAGCATGATCGATGCTAAATCATGTTACTGTCTTCAGGGCATGATGAGGGATCTTTCCAAAAACCCATCTTCAGCAATTCCAAATGCTTTGCCAGAACCCACAGAAGGGGCAACATTCGACATCACCGTATGAAGTGCGGGACTATTTATGTGAACTATATCATTATCTACAATCCAGATGCTTATTCGTGTAGTAGATTCAGCACTATTTCAATCAGAATCAGCACAAGAACGAAGAAGAGAGGATAAGAGGCTAATGCTTTTCGATGTGTATGTACTACTTCGAGTTAATTTTATGGTATTCTAGCTTGCAGGTGAGATCATTAGCTGCAGTTTTATTTGTTGTAAATGCTTATTTTCCAAGGACATCAAGGAGATTATTGTTGCATGATTAAGAGATTGGTTCCTTTTCTGCGTGTGTTGAGAACTTATGGAATCAGTTGTGATGCCTTTCTCTTGTGTGCTTCTATAAATGGTAGGCACTTGTCCCCGCAGTAAACAATGTAAAAGTAAAGTTTTTTACTTTTTCAGCATTTAATTCGTGTGGAATTGCCCCTAATCATTTAAGTTAATTTATTTTTTTTGTTAAGTAGAGTTTTGGTGCAATAGTAAAATTATTGTCAATTGATAAATAATTTTTGTTTGTGATCCTGTTGTAGAAATGGTGTTAGTGTTGTTTATAATTAAACAAAGCTTAGCAGGGTCGGTTTAAATGTTTTAGGATAAATATTTTTATTTTAATATTATTATAGTAGTTATTAAATATGTAGTAATTATATTATAATTGCTATCATGTGTTAAAATAAATATTATTTTTAGGTTAATTTAATTTAAAATATTATAAATAGAATTTTTTGTATAAAAAATTAGTATAGTAATTATTTAGTAACTATCATGATAATATAGCAGTCATTATATGCAATTTGATTAAATTTAAATAATTTAATTAAGTTAATAAAATAATAATAAACAAATATTTTATATATAATATTTTTAATTTAGTTGAATTTATTTATTTTAACACGTTATAATTGATATAACATGGTTAAAATAAGGATATTTAAAATTGAGAGGTGTCTTTTGACAATTTTAATAATTAAGGGAGTTTTTTTTTTGCTTAATATTTTTATATATACCTGAATTTATTATCCATAAAATATTATAGATGCTGCCATTATTCCTCCCTGCACAAACAACAAAACAATATTCCTTGGGTGGCAGCTTAATTAAGTGCCGACTTCATTAATTATTGATCACCAGGTGATTCAGTTCAGAGAAGCATTGGGGATAATTTCACTTAGCCCCTGCAATTTACCAGTTTTTGTAAAATAAATCCAAATAATTTGACAATGTTTCAAAAGATATTACGAACAGTGACGTTATTGAAATATTCATAACTTGAATTAATTTGCAAATTTTGACTTTGTGCTGAAAAATAGCAAAAAAATAATAGAAGAAATCATAAATTCAACTGTAAGCCAACTAACAAGAATATTTAGACCCAAGAAAATATTTTTTTAGCCACTCAAAATATTCAACCACCTTTAACAATGCTATTTGCATCGAATAAGATGCTTAATTAATAGTTCAACCATACTAGATGTACAATTACATTGTTATCCCTCGGTATCGACTAATCCTTTTTTGTTAACTTAACCAGTTCTCAACTCGCGTGACAATCCATGTAGACTTTCTTCCTCTTTGATTATATAAGGACAAATGAAAATAGGATTTTCTTTTATACGTAGAGATTTTTCTTTTCTCTTGAACTCTTTCTCAATTCTTTATCTTTTTCCTTGTGCACCTATCAGTTCCATTTTCAGTCCAATGCTAATTTGATTGGTGAAAGAGTCGTACTAATCATGTCGACACCTGTTGATGTATGAGATTTTAAATTTAATCGAAAAGTGGACAGAATAATAAGAAAGAAAGATGTTAGGATGGGAAAGGCTGCGTGGAGGATAGTCATTTTTTTAAAAAAAATTTATTAAAAATATTAAAGGAAATAATAAAAAATATATATATTTAGATGATTAATAAATATTTTAATTATGAGTTGTAAAATTAAATTAGAAGGAGCAAATTAAAAAAACAGTTCGAAACTGAAATTAAAGGGCTTACATGCAAGTTTCCACTTAAATATCCTAATTGTAACTTATTTAATTATAATTGATGCTGCGAAATTACCTGGAAACTTCCTTTACTCGGTTCTACGGACTTGTCCCACCATGTAAAGCAGGGGGTATAAATACAACCATTCCAGTCAAGCTAAGGAGGAAGCAACGAGGAAGCCTCCTTCGTCCTAACTCCACTCTCTCTCTCTCTCTCTCTCTCTCTCTCTCGGAGTTTATTCCGCTTTCAGGCGCCTCACGCTTCCTTCGATCTCCGGCGGAAAGGTAAGCGATCTCGCTTTGCTTGTCCATGGAGGAAGGAGGGCATCGATGCCGCTGCCTTTTCTCGCCTTTTTCTCCTCCATCCCCTCTCTCCTTCCCCGATCGACTCGCGACTGATGCTCATTGGATCTCCTAGGTTCGGACGCGCCGGGTGTCATCTCTCCTGCGACAGCATGGACGACGCCTCGCCCAAGTCCAGCTCGCCCTGCCGATCGACGCTTCGGCCGCGCGACGAGGAGAGCGGAGCCGCTGCTGGCGAGGAGATCGAGTGCGACGGCACGTTCGTCATCCCGCCGAAGAATGCGCCGGTGGAACGCCTCAGGCGATGGAGGGTCTGTTTCCTCAACCATTCTTACAGCTCGTTTAGATCGACTGGAGGTTATCTATGACTGAGACTTACTCCTTGATCTTGCTTATTATCATTCCTTGTTCGGTCGTTGGAAGGTTCGATGGGAGGAATTGATGCCAGAAAAGCTTTGAGTTCAATGTTTTTGCGAAGCTCCGGGCTTAGTTTTGGAGTGAGAAGTGGAGTAAGTAATGGAATTCCAGATGCCAAAATGGTTGTGTTGAAAGTAGCGGGAGTTGGAGTTTAGATAAATATCCTAAAAAATTGTAAGGTTATTGCCGATTCATGACATGGTGGACAACTACTGATGCGAAACCACGAATAGGACTAATGTAGGAAATTACTAGTGTGCATTTGGTCAGAAAACTGGAATTCCATTACAGAAACACACCATGCCTCTATGTAGTCTTAGCAACCAAGGTACGAGTTGTTCTTTGCTGGTAGAAGGGTTTGGGATACCCTGGACATTGGATTCGTTATTTGGGGGAATGAGTTGTTTAAAATAAAAAAACAAATAACAAACGTTGCAAAACGAGTGTACTGCATCTGTGTGTCTCAATGAATTCATACTGACATGGTTACTGGCAAAAATGTTGCTGTGTGATGGCAGTCACCAAATCTATATTTAGTTGTAACTAGACAACACAAATTACCACCCCTAACTGTTGCAACTTGCAACATGTGGAGGAACTACAGCCGATTATGCTGGAAGAAACTGCTGATTCGGCCAAGTTGCATTTGCAGAACTGAGGTGGCAGTGGAGGATGCTGCAGACCCTGTCCTTTGTTTCTGATGTTCTGATTTGTAGCTTCTGGAGCTTTATAGAGGTGCAACTTCTGGTGCTTTGCAAAGGCAGCCATATGCTACACGACATTGTGATGCCAAGGAGGAAGGCTGTGTATCTCCATTGTGTGTGGATGTTAGAAGGCTCCAATCTTATAGGTGAGTTTGCAAGGTTGCATGCCAGCGATTTGTGTGAGAACTAAGTGTTCACTAGACACATGTATGAGAAATCGCTATGTGAGTCCGTGGAAGAACACCGTGAGAAATCATTATATGGGATTAATTCTACGTCCCTTGAATGTCAAGCGAAGTTGAAAAGGTAGGAATGACAAAGGGAATCACTCCTCTATAAAGATGGAATCATAAAAAGGGGATTATGAGGGGAGGCCAATGGGAGGTGGTGGTAATCTTGACCACGGTTCGGAACCGCTGGTTCGATGGTTCAAAACTGCCGATTCGACGGGTCAAAAAAATCTTCACTTGTAACTTAATCTTCAAAGGCGGTTATAGTTCACAGTTTAGAATTGTTGGTTATGGTTCGATTCATGGTTCGCAACGGTTTAAGATTATTATTTACATTTTATTTTTAAAAAAAGTTTAAAATTTTATAAATATGAAAAAAATTTAAAAATAAAAAGACATGAACTTATTTAAGTTGCTTACCTATCCACTTAGGGCAGAGAATTAAAGCCCACGTAGTTTGTAGTTCCTTCGATATCAAAATTTTATACTTTGTCCTCTGAAAGCTATATTTCTTTTATTTATTTTTTTTGCAATTTTCATGTCATTTAATCTTGAACTTGATATCAATGTTTTGTTTATCTAATATTAATATTGTTATATTTTAGTGTGATGAGGCATATATATCACATAAGTTATATTTTTTGATCAATTTTGTATGTTCGATGATAGTCTTCACATAAGTTATATTTTTATTATTGAATAAATTATATCTCTTAATAAATTAATTATTAAATATATTATACAAATTAAATGATCTCTATAAACTCAATAAGTTAGGTGTTGAATGGATACATAATAAATAATAAATAAAAAATAAGGTCAATAAGTGACCTATTAAGATAATTAAATGGGATTACCAAATTTAATGATTTAAAGGTGGAATAGTCCCACATTAGAAAATGTTGAAAAATTGACTTCGATAGAAAGTGAAATAGTCATATATTGAAAATTTTAAAGTAAAAGAGTTGGCTTATATTGAATCACACCGTTAATATCATTAAAATGTTATAAATATTATTAAATGAGAGGCCCTTGTTGTAAAAAATTTATACCAATTAAAAAGATATAAGCAAACCAGTTAACCGCCAGTTGAACCAGCAGTTCAACCTGAACTGCCGGTTCACGGTTCGCAATCTTATTAGATTGCGTGGGATATATAAGATTCTAGACATAATCCAAACCTATAATACTAATGTGGGATTAAGTCCACTACATAATACCCCTATTAACCTAATAATCTTTGAAGTTAGTTATTTAAAAATCAGTTTCTACCCACTTCTACCTGTTCCTGATTTAAAAATATGGGTTTGAAAGCAAAAACAAAGTAAAATAAAATAAATAAAAAATAAAAGAAAAAGAAAAAAAAGAGATTGGGTTTCTATTCCTGGTTTAATTTGTTTAATCAGCAGTCTGGTCCAGTTATCACTTTTCAGAACATTACCTAGTATTGGATAGGTCAAATAGTTAATGGATACTTTTAGATCTGAATTTGAGGTACAAGAATAAGCACTGATTTTGCAAACAAACTTACCTGTGTGTGCCAACTGTAGTTGGGATCGGACCAGGATTAGTCAACCGAAGTCCTTTCTTTCCGGGCATTCCTTCGGTAAAGGTTAAGTGTGATAAGATCTGACAGTATTCAGATTCCACATTTTTTTTAGATTTATTAACTTCATCTATTTTAAATGGGTGTTAATTTGGGAATTTAACCATTTAGTTGTGCTACCTGTTCCAGCACTGTTCCAGAAGCAAGTGTATTACATGGATTAGATCCAACAACAATAAATAATGCTAGATAAAATTTTATTCACCAATCAGAGAATAACAAGCATAATTTTCTTTGATTATGGCTGTATCAAATTCTCTCTCTCTCTGGTTCTCTTAACATAATTATAGCACTACCACAATATTTATGTTTCTTTTAACAATAAAATAATGAAAAACTTTATAACTGTTATGTTGACGATGTACAGCAAGCAGCACTTGTGCTAAATGCATCCAGGCGGTTCAGATATACTTTGGATTTGAAGAAGGAGGAAGAAAAGGAGGAAGTAAGGAGGAAAATCAGAGCACATGCTCAAGTGATAAGGGTATAGTTTTTGCTACACAGTGATTGTACTTTAGATACCTCTGAATTACTATTTTCTTATAATTTCAACTTTTCAGGCAGCACTTCTTTTTAAAGAAGCAGGGGAGAGAGAGAAACCAGGTGCTTAACTTTCCCTATTTTTGAAAATTATGGGCAATATATTTGCCTAGATGCCATTAGAAAGGTGTAAATGGTAGTGTAAATTCAGTAGCCTTATCATTACGCCTTGTTGCCTTGGAACAAGACATGACTTGCACTTTTCTCCTATGTTGCATATGAAATTTGATTACTACTTAGAAAGTGGTTTGAATTCTTCTACCATATCGGGCGACATGATTGATAAATTACCAAAACTTGATTACTAACTTAGATATTGCGTTATGCCAACACTTGGCACCCCTAGGCATGCTACAACACAAGGCAATATAAATTGAGATTATGTTGTTATATTTTTTTACCTTATGCTCATAAAAGATAATGTCAAAATTGTACCATTCCGAATAGAACATTAACTTTGAACTGTATCCTTTTTTCCCTTCTATTTCCTTCCTCCTTCCACGTCCAATTTGCCATAGTCATTGCATCCAATTCCCTTAAAACTATGACAAAAAATTCATCACTCAAGATTTTGATTTTTGATTTAGATAGATGTAATTAGTGGTTAATCATGATTTAAAGGGATTAAATTAGGTTTTACAACTTACAACTAAATCAAAGTTCTTGGTTTAGTTTTGGGGTTAATTGGATGTGATTGATTGATTGAGCTTGTGGTCAGGTGGAATTGATTTAATTTTGCTTCGGGTCCGAATGAATAAGTTGTGGACCATGTGAATTGAGATGTGTTGTTTTGGTTGATTGGTTTAGAGTTTGAGCATTTTAAACCTTCCTTCCCTCTTCTTGTTCAATGTGACACTAACCTTGAGCTCTTTCCTTCCTCTATCGAGCATGTTGCACTTTTGTCACTTGCAGCTCCCCTCTTTGGTAGGGTCGCCCTTTCCCCATATGCTTCCTACCCTTCCTTACATTCCACCACAATCAAATTGCTTGAGCTATCACAAGCATAACCTAATCAACACATTTGTGTATGACACTTACAATACAATCGCCCATCATTGCCACCATCTAGTAGCCTAGATCCATTCTTCCCCTTCTCAATCTTGTAGCAAGCCTCTATTGCTCACCAAAGTCATGGCACTAATTCTTATTACTCATCTATAATTGCCACCTTCATCATGCATCTCTAATGGCAGAGAACCCTTGTAAATATAGAGGATGGGATATGGAGCGAGCTTGGGGAATTTGATGCATTCCATGATTTATCAGCACAGAACAAAGTGGATTTAATTGCATGGAGAGTTGCTTGAACGACACAAAGCTAGCTTGAGGAACTTGGTGTGTTTGATGGCTCAACGATCTGAATCTAGGTGGTTGAAGAGGTTGAAGACTTGGATGCATGAGAGCTATGAGTGATTATGGGAGTGAATGTAATCTTGAGGCTTTTATGTGTAGGCAATATCATTATAAATGATATGTGATAGCTAGGTAGGGGTAGACCACCTAGTGATTGAGTTGTGAATCCTTCAATGGGGGAATGTATGTTTCAAGCCATAGTTTACCAAGTAACTTTAGTTTCGGGCATTTACATAGACTTACTGCAATTGTAAGTCATGTTGGAGGTGTGACCGCTCAAGGTCTAGTTGACTGGGCAATTGATTGAAGCCTGTTTGTCAGGTAGAGAATCGATTGATGCAAATATTGAATGAACATAATTGTTCAATTTGAGCAACAATCAACTAGATATGATTTCAATCGATTGGAGACTCGAGCAGTCGAGTGTAGGTGAAATCTAGATGATCAGTGACATATCTGTTGACTTCTAACAACAACATTTGGTTGTTTGATTGATTAAAAAGTTGAATGGAGGTGACCAAAATTGAGCCGTTAGAACTCATTGTATAGGCTTTTGGAGAGGTTTAGGCATAAGAAGTTTCTTGTAAATTCTCTCTAATTTTCTTTCAACAAGTGCTCGAAGGGCCAAATTAATGTCCAATCAAGGCTTTTTAACTTAAGATATTTGTAATATCCTCTTTGAACTTAACATTTTATTATCTTTAAGATAGATCTTATTATAAAAAAATTGGTTGATTGTGTAGAGGCTTGCCCCATTGTTAATAGGAGTGATGATAGTGGATTAACGAGGGGTGATGCACTGGAAGCGTCATAGTCTATGTAGTAGGTGCAGGTCTCTGAACCACGTTGCATAAACAAGTTAGCATTATCTTGTATATATTTTCTTTATTTCCTCTTTGATATACTTGACATGACTAAAACCACACTAGCACGAACACCACTAATCTTTGTCGTGTTTGTTGTGCCTGAGATATTCACCCCTTCGCCTTTAGTTGGAGTGAACTATCTAGTAGGTCCTCACGGTTCAAACATTTCCTTGTATCATGTTGACTCTAATGTATCATAAAGATATTATAAGATAACAAAATACAACACATATATATTAATGAAAAATAAACTAAGGTGCAAGCAAAGGGTTGTGGGTGTGATGGTATTTTGGTTTATTTTTATAGCTGATGATCAAACTAAGGAATATTTATATTGTTGATATACAATATAATTGTGAAAAAATTAAGTAAATGTAGGAAATTTAAATTTCCCAACTATATAAACAAAAGTGACCTTCAAAAGGAGGAAATGCATTTATATTGGGATATGTGCAAGCCTTTTTCGATATCAAAGTGGTTACCAAATTCAAATCTTGACAAGCTAACGAGAGGAGATTTTTCTTAGGAATCTAGCAAATTTTTGTGGAATTGCCCTTGCAAGATCTACTGCGTTGTACCTTTGATCGGATCACTAGGTAGTAGATGACCCTTTTTTCAATAAGAACCGTAGATTCATCAAGTTATGGTTTGATTTAGAATTAGTTTTTCCATCTCCTTTTCCATGGAAGTCGTGAACCCCTCCACTAAGTTGTAGAATGCAGTAGACTATATGTGGACGACAGAAGGTAGAGCGTCGTGTGAAGCTGAGGAACATGTTGCATGGAGGGGACTAAGGGAAAGCAACATATCGAAAAAGGGACCATTGTGATCACAGTGGTTAGAAACAAGAGGCATCAATGCAGATCTTAGAAGTGAGTTCACCTTGATTCATCGTTGTTGGATGAGGTGCACTGGTTGGAATGCCATATGTCACTGATCAACCATTGGACATTGATGTAGATGTGCATTGGATGATGCATGTGTGTCGTAAGGAAGTTGTGTGTTGTGGGCTATCATGTGAAAATGCAACACAACTAAGAGTGGTTAGGGCTTGGTGGTAGAGTAGATGTTGTGTACTAGTGTGGTTGAAGATGTGAGGCTATAGATGATGGGACAAAGTAGGTCATCCTCTAGTGGTTAGAAACTTGATGAGGGGAATATGTTTTTTGGAGATTGTGGTTGATTTTATAGGATAGTGGATTTTTGAGGAAAATCTAGGGGTTGTAGATGGTGAAGTATTAAAAACTGAAATAGGAATTTGACTCTAGTGCCATTTGGTGCAACATCAAAATTGAATCCTTGAATTACATAGAAATTTGGGACAAAATCAATGAATCAAAGAGTGATGACTATCTCACACAAACTGAAAAACTACCCAAATTAAAAGCTATTACTACCAAATTAAAAGTTACCAAACCTTGACACCTAAAATGAGCCAATTACCAAATTCAATTACAAATTCGAAATTCAAAAAGAAATTAATTCTTTGGCGTGACCGATTAGGAGGATGCAATCAATCCAGAATATTATTATGGTATTGGTGGTTCCCCTAAGATGTTTTAGGGGTAATTATTCCAGTACAATCATAAGTAGCCTCCTCTACCTATATATATAGATATTATTACGAATATGCAATATTACAGATAAACTCTTATATTTTACATATTTGCATATGAGCTCATAACTTATTTCATGTTGGTTAACATGTAGAATTGTAGACTAATTAGCTTGATGTTGGATCCATTGTATGATGCAGTTATTTATTGATGTTAGAATTCATACACATTTAGGAGGACAATTAACTAGACTCGTGATTGTAGATTAGAACATGGTGGTCATACGACAATCAAATACAATGATGAATGATCTACTTGTGGATGAGGCCTTTAATGGTTGATGACTGGTAACAATATAAAATATAAATTGTTCCCTTTTCTAACAGTTCAAGTTCTTGGGATAATTACTTAGCTAATCAACTTTGACATGGTACTCAATATGGAGGTGCGACGTTCATATCCCACTTGTATTTAAAACATATCTAATCAATTCATGTGTTGGGAAGCTGGGGCTAATGAAGTCAGCACTTCACCCACACATGAAGGGGATGTTGACACATATAAATTGATTGCTTTCCTAACAAATTAAGCTTTCAGGATAAGTGGTTTGCAAATGGAACTTTAATAATGACTATTGCGGATATGGCCTATACTGATTATTGTTTTATTGTGAACGGTCTCTAGCAAATTAGTATGCTTTCTAACCATTTGCAATTATGCAATTCACTTTGACCATGTGTTGGCTTACCGTTGAGTGTAATGTGCCTGACACAACGCACTTGGGCTGCCTTTTGTAGTTGTGCTTGTGTTGGAGTGAACATAGACATCACTCTATATTGCAGAATGTGGGAGTGTAGGGTCTCATGCTCATTAGGTTGGCCAAACACACTCATTGATTAGTGTTTAGGAGGTAGTGGATTTTATGCTTATAGTGGTATCAATTTTCTTTTGTGGATGTCTAGTTCGTAGAGTGACATTCTATTGTTTGTTTTTGTGCAATGTATTTTTTATAGCAGATTATGTGGTAGTGAGATTTGGTTTCTTTGATAGTTGATCTTGGCACTGTTATCTAGTTTATTCCATAACTTATATTGATGTTTATGATGCACTATTGTTGAACCCTGGCTGTTGTTAACTTTCTTTTATATTTACGTTCATGTTAGTTTTGCTTTCAAATTGCACTATCCATAGAAAATGAATGTGGAGATCTGTAGATCTTGGAGATATATATTGTTTATATTCTATATTGTTCTAATATCTGTAATATATATATATATATATATATATATATAATTTGAGTCAATTTGTTGATGTTTCTTATGAAAGTTGGAGTTCTAGCAATTTACTTGTCTGTTATATTGGGATTGTACTGATGGCTCCTTGAGTGGGTCTTGCCCTTTACTTTTTCCGTAGGAATTCCTGGAATACTAGGACATGAAGAGCTTACTAAAATGACCAGGGACCGTGACTTTTCTGCTCTACAAGGACATGGAGGGGTATTTAAAAAGTTCTATTTCTGTTCTATATCTGCTTTGTCCACTATTTTAAGATAATCTGCTGTTCATTTAGGTTAATGGAATTGCTAGTCTATTGAAGACTGATTTGGACAAAGGAATCAGTGGAGATGAAGATGAGATAGTGTATAGGAGGAACTCATTTGGATCCAACACTTACCCCCGAAAGAAAGGAAGAAGTTTCTTGGTATGTTGATCTCTTTACTGACTTTCAATTATTGGAGTCTATTTAGTTGTAACATTACCTTGTGTGACACCTTTTAGGTTTTCCTATGGGAAGCTTGGCAAGACCTAACCCTTATCATCCTTATGGTTGCTGCAGCATTGTCATTGGCCTTAGGCATAAAGACAAAGGTGAGGTTAGCCTTGTAATTTCTGTAACTCATGAATTTTAGTTGTTTTTTTTTTTCAAAATTTTCAAATATTTGTACCTTGAGGCACAATTATTTTCCCATATCATTATCCCTGGTCTGGGTTCTTTAGACTATTAAGTTTATATGTTCCTGGTTTATGTAGAATCATTCTCATTCTTCTCTGTATTTTTTTAGTTGTTATTTGTAGAGATTCTCTTCCCTGTTTATATATGATTTCCTTATCTTCATTGGATGTATCCACTTGTATACATAAGGCTTATGCTCTAATGTTTATCAAACTATAATGAATATTAAATTCTTTCACCTGTCTCAACTGTAGCATCTCTTACACTCCATAAAAAGCAATATATCTGTTTGAAATTGCCCTCACTCTTACATTACTTTGCACACACCTCATGTTGCATATCACATGCATGCACGTGCCCTTGGGACTTAATTTGCTTGAGTTCTGAACAATTCTTTGTTTGCCATTAGTAGTTTGGATTCCAGAAGTGAGAGAATATTAAGGACTCAATTTGATGTGAAGAATTGATGGTTATTTGCTATTGGAGCATGTCTCTTGATAGGACCTTGCTGTGCAGAAGGTTTATGTATGCAATCCCATGTCGAACCTTGGAATAACAACTATTTTTTTGGTGTTTCTTGCAACTGATGCTTAATTATCAAACAAATCCTTCACAGGTCTTTGATGTTTTTCTTATTAGTTTTTGGTTTAGTTTTTCTTGTCTACATTGTTCTTTGCTTCTCTTGGGCATATTCATATCTGATCTCTAATTTAGCATTTGCTTGGCCCTTTGATTTGTCAAATGGTCAATTTACAATGTTGGTTGGTTGTTCCAATGGAAAAATGGATAATATTTTCTTCTTCAGGGAATTGATCAAGGATGGTATGATGGAGGGAGCATTACATTTGCTGTTATTATTGTCATAGTTGTAACAGGTTTGTGATCTTTCATCTTTTCTTAGTAGCTCATCATAGTTTCCTGTGACCTTACCCATTTTTCTCCAATTGTCCCAAGTTCTTTTTTTTTTCCCTTTTCCCTCTCTTATGGGGTAAT
The DNA here is from genome assembly GCF_044706935.1 of Curcuma longa. NCBI lineage: Eukaryota > Viridiplantae > Streptophyta > Magnoliopsida > Zingiberales > Zingiberaceae > Curcuma > Curcuma longa. The sequence continues at coordinate 766,704 of NW_027435604.1, read as the reverse complement.
GAGGAAAATGTCCAGAAGGTTATTTGATATTGCCTTTGCTGTTATTATTGTCATAGTTGTAACAGGTCTGTGATCTTTCATCTTTTCTTACTAGCTCATCGTAGTTTCCTGTGACCTTACCCATTTTTCTCCAATTGTCCCAAGTTCTTTTTTTCCCTTTTCCCTCCCATATGGGGTAATGAGGAAAATGTCTAGTTTCTCATTGCTTTTCCATGTTTAGATCCTACTATTTGGCCTCCATGTGATATTGATCTGATATTATCTCCTAAAGGATGTTGGGAATCTGAGACAGCCTATAAGTACTAAGCAAAAAAGCTGACTGCAATCGACAAACTACTGTTTTGTTTCTTTGGACTGGTGCAATAGCTGATTTCTTTTTGAAGAAAAATTTGCCATTTTACATCATAAGTTGTGCAGGCACATCTATTCTTGTCTTTTGAAACTAAAGATTGCTTCTGTTTTGTTAATTCACACATTGATTCTTTTCCATGATCAACGTGATTTGTGCCCGAGTAAATTTGTAATGGTTTCTGTATTTATGCTAGCTTTCAGTGATTATAGACAATCTCTACAATTCCAAAATTTGAATGAGGAGAAGCGGAACATACATTTGGAGGTGGGTTCATAGCATTTTAATGTACTTTTATTTTTCAACTTTCTTTATTTTCTTTTCATCTACTTTGTGCTGTCCAGGTAATTAGAGGTGGTAGGAGAATTAAACTCTCCATTTTTGATCTTGTAGTCGGTGATGTTGTTCCCCTCAAGATCGGTGATGTGGTAGGCATTTCACATTTTGTCATTGCTGCCAAGATGTTCCTGTAAATTCCTTTGAAACTGTTATGTTGATCTAATTCTAGGTTCCGGCTGATGGGATTGTTATCACTGCCCATTCTCTTGGGATAGATGAGTCCAGCATGACCGGGGAGAGCAAAGTTGTAGGTTCTTTTTCCTTTTCCTTTTTTATCTTTTTTGCAGCTGTTCTCATATTTATGTAAGTTGCTGCTAGTTCATCCAACTGAATATTTTGTAAGTTGGAGATTTTCTTGTACAAGAGAATGTAACTTTTCATAAATGAGTTTTTTAGTAAAGAAACTCATTTGAAATAAACAGTTGATGCATGGCATCTGGTGGGTCATGAACTGAATGCTCTATCACACTATTTATCACACTATATAATTACACTTTAGGTTCTGCCTAAGCTAGTTGAAATTTTTGTGGGTTCACGATCTTTTGTTTATTTTATAGAATGCTTTGTTGCAGGTTCATAAAGATCAAAAGGCACCATTTTTGATGGCTGGATGCAAGGTTGCTGATGGATATGGCAATATGCTGGTTAGTACTTAATCTCTCCTGCTTCCTCATTTTCCACTAAACTTCCATGTGCTTGCAGTATACTGAAACCTGCAGGATACTGAAACCTACTTCTATGGGTTCCTTTTTCAGTTTTACCTTTTACTAATCACCCATTTAAACTAAGTTGAAAATACTTGTTTTGTAGTCGATAGTAGAATATGTACTAGATAGACTTCAGACAAGTAACAAAAGAAGGGTTGAGTTGACAAACACTGATGTAAGAAAAGCTAAGCTTTTATTAAATCTTGTTTTTAATTTTTTTCATGATGATAAGTTTCAACTTTTTGTGTATGTGTTGATACCCATCCTGGACTTTGTTTGTCTTGGTACAACAACATACTCTACCAAAACACAACATTAGCAGTATGGATCTTCATTATGGTTCAGACTTGACTAGTATTAACTGGTTTGGTATTTGGGGGACCCAATGATTATTGTATTAAAATAATTGACATGTGGAAATAATGAATGGGTTTATATTTGAGTGAAGTATGGATGAAATTGAACCATGCTCAATGAAATGACCTAAGTATTTCTTTCTACTAGTAGCTCTTGACCACTATTATGGTTTTGCTTTGTTGCTCCATCAGTTGAATAATTGATCGCCATTGGTAATTTTGAATTGATATATTTTTTTGTTCTTGCCATGTTCCTCAATCAACTTCTCGAATTTACCTTGTTTTTTCTTATTTCCTAATTCAACGAAGGCTAAGATTTCCGAGAAAGACATCTTTTAAAACTTGTCAAAATTGTCACTTTGAGAAAGACATCTTTTAAAACTTGTCGAAATTGTCACTTTCCATTGCAATGTAACAATTTCATTAAAAAAAAATTGGACAATTTTTGAACTAGTTGTACCTGATAATTTTAAATTGAATTATTCATTGAAAGCAATCAATCATTAAGCTAATGTTTCTAGTAAGAACCTTACTAGTCGCTACTAACAACACCCTAATTGTTACCCCTGCGAGTACCCAAATGAATGAAGCTCATTGTTACTTTGAGTTGCAGGTTGTGATGCCAATAGCTAAGATTGATTTCGACTCTATAATTTGATGACTGATACTCATCCAAGGCTTGTGAAATTGTAGCATGTTTCCGGATATCAAAACAATCATTAAGGTCAACCTCAATTGCTTTGACGTGCACAGGGATAACTAGTGGCAGGAATATCCCTAATTCTGCAGCATGAATAAGTATTAGGAGAATCAAGTGAATGGGAATTAGAGAAGTGGATGAGGGCCTTACTCTTCTTAGCCCAAACCATACACAGAATCATCATAAAGCTAAGCTATTATGCTTTTGGCTATTGAGTCCAATTGCATCTTGCGTCTTATACTAGCTTGGACCACCTTGTGAGATATGTTTGTGCTTATATTACACTATAGTTTTGATCTCAGAGGGATCTATGAAATTGTATGGTTCACTTGTTGGTTTGGGCTAATACTTATTTTATGGCAGGTGTTGGCATTCTGAATCATGCATGAGGGTACTTTTTAAAACTTCTTTAGTTGAGAGACATGGAAGGCCAGTCAAACCTATTTTTTTTTTCCTTCAATAATTTTTCTGCATCCACATAATTAAGTGTCTACCCTTCTTATTTGCTCAACCCTTCCAACGTTGGTCATTGGACACATTACATTAGTCACAGTTACTACCTTCCTGATATCCACTAATTTTTTGTTAGGATCATGAGGATTTAATTTGGTAATGAGGAATTGGACTTGGGAATGTCTGGAAGTTTAACTGTTGTACTTATTTTTAATGTGTAGGATGCCATACTTTTTTCAACAATATTTTAGTTTAGTGTTTACTACCTTCCTCATAGTTAGCTATTGCAATGTCATCTGTCTCAAGCTTGCACTAATAAAAACTCCAACAATGATAAAATTTTTGAGGTGGTTGCTGCTGTTTTGATGGGTTTTTATTGTACGCGTGTAGTTTTACTATACTGCTTATTTATATATGTTCAGGTTACTGCAGTTGGCATGAATACTGAGTGGGGCATATTGATGGCCAGCATATCAGAGGATAATGGGGAAGAAACTCCTCTGCAGGTCCTTATTACTTGTGTGCATGTTATGTGCTTTAATGCCAAAGATAATTACACCAGAATCAGATTCAATTACTCACGCTCAGCTTCTCTCAATAGGTGCGATTGAATGGACTTGCTACTTTCATTGGCATAGTGGGACTGACTGTTGCTGGAATTGTCCTGGTAGTGCTTTTTGTCAGGCAAGTATAAACTCTGTTTGTCTTGTTGATCAACAAATTAGCTCTATCATTATAGAGATGTAACAACTATTTCAGATATTTCACTGGAAATTCCAAGGATCCTGATGGAACTGTGCAATTTGTCAAGGGACAGACAAGTACAAAAGCTGCAATAAATGGAGCCATCAACTTATTCACAGTTGCTGTATGTATAATATTTTTTTTCCTGCATGCAAACATTTCTTAACTCGTTCTCCATAACTTGTGCTTCTATGCATGTGAATTTGGAATATCCTATTTGAATTAAGTTATTGGCGACTATGAAACTTGAGCAGGTAACTATTGTTGTTGTAGCTGTACCCGAAGGTCTTCCATTGGCTGTTACTCTGACGTGAGTGCTTAGCTTTTGTACCTAGTTACGAGTTAGCTTCCCTTTCTTATATTGTTAAAAAATTTGTTTGTTTTCTTAATCAGCTTAGCATATTCAATGCGAAAAATGATGACGGACAAGGCTCTCGTAAGCGATATTTTTTATACTCAAGTAACAAGGCTGTATCTTAATCCACAAGACAATAGTTTGATGGTGATTATTTTGCAGGTGAGGAGGCTTTCTGCATGTGAAACTATGGGGTCAGCTACTACCATTTGCAGTGACAAGACTGGAACTTTGACCCGGAATGAGGTTGCTGATTATTTCACTGTTGCTTTATTGATGCAAGCAACTATTCAGTAGTTTGCATAACTTGGAGCAGATCCTGAAAAAATCATTTTTTTAGGCTGCAAGTGTCAGATATGTGTGTATTTAACAAAAGTTCTCATGGTTCCTAAAAGTAACTTAATCACAGATGACAATTGTGGAGGCATACATTGGCAAAAAAAAGATAGATCCTCCTGATAACGCTGAGTTGTTCCCTGCTTCTGTATTGTCTCGCTTAATTGATGGAATTTCTCAGAATACAAGAGGCAATGTGTTTCATCCAAAGGCATGCTCTTCTCTCTCACATACACTGTTTTTTCTTATCAAGCTTTCATGCTGATGGCATGTTATCTCTCTAAAGGTATTGGATTTGTAATCGATGCAAGAATATGGATGTTCATAGAAAATAACATCAGCTGGATTAGTGCATAAAGGCATTCTTTTGATACGATAGTTTGCCTATTTGGAATGTTTTGCATTCCTCTAGTAGTCATTTCCTCCTAATCTTATAGAAATCCATAAATATTAACAAAAAGAACTATTCCTCACTTTCCTGCTCAATTATGTATCTTAATCATGTAGCAACATATGATCAGAATGCAAGTTGAAGTTAAAATGTCTACTGTGCAAAAATTATAAGGAGTATACAATAAGCAGGAAGGAAGCACTTTTAAGAAAGAAGATAACTAGTCACACTGCCAAAAAGTCATTATTTCATCTAAAGTACTTGTACCTTAGTCATGACCATTATGGCTCATTGGAACACATAAACAAGAAATTTCATTTGTGCAAGTCTAATAGAAAGTAAAAATCAATAATTCTCTTAATTGTGAGGTAATTCTGTATTATCTGCAATAGCTATGAGATATAGGAGCTCAACTATAGGTAGGTGGGAGAAACTTTTAAGAAAAAAGATAATTAATGTTACACTTTAAACTAAACAAACATTATTATTTCATCAAAAATACTTATCCCTTATGAAAATTTTGGCTCATTGAAATGCATAAAAAAATATTCCATTTGTGCAAGTCTAATAGAAAAAATGGAAAATGAAGAAGCTTCCTTCATTGGAGGTTTGTAGGACTGATAGTGTTTCCAATAGTTATTAGGTTGAGGTTTATTTTTAAAAGGACCTTAATAAATAATAGGATAGAGGAACTAATCCTGTTCATCATGTTAACTTTTTTTCAGTTTACAACTGGGCTACTGATAGTTTATGATCTCAAAACAGTGAAACATTTTCCTGATAGGGCCATAAAATCAAGGAAAACCTGAGAACTATTTTTCTACTCGTAGTACATTCTAAAACAGTCAAATTGAATGTGAAAATAAAAATTCAAATGAGAATCCTGCTTGAGTGTGAAAAAGTTACACGTCTAACTTTTTCTGACTTGTTTCACTAGGAGATAAGTTATAGCATATAAATTTTTTTCAAAAAAGTATAATGGAGATGGCTGGATGCTTATAGGTAAGGTTCTATCTGTCTTTGGAATTGTGTAGTTATTGTCTAGCCATTGGTAGTTAAAGGATAGTAAGAAGTTGTATTGATCAACATAGTAACTGAAAGACACCTAGTAATAGGGTGGCGTATCTGTGACTGAAACCAATAAACAAAACTAATGCAAACTGAAAAATTCAGCTTATTAGTTTATTGAAGTGTTGATAAAAGCGTTCTCAATTACACAATGGCTTACACCCCTGTTTGGAGGATCGGTACACTAATTGATTATGATTGATTCTGCAAAGAGACCTAGAAGGGGATCTGAGAAGATGTACATGGAATGATAACTCAACATATGACTGCTCTTAATTTAATTAGGGATATTCCTTAGAGCTGTTCATAAATTTGACAAAGCTTTATCATTCTAGTTGTCAGCAGTCTAATGTGCAACTGCAAACTCCTCAACTGTGTTTTGGGGTCAGATTGATAGTATATGGAGGAGATGGTGGGGACGATGTGAAAATGTGTTACATGGAGTGATTGCCGGTAACAAAAGATTTGACAGCGCTTATTTACCTATCAATATACCTTAGAGCTGTTGGTGAAATTCGACAACCTTTTTTCCTTCTTGCTGTCAGTTGCCTAATACAACTTGCAAACTTTTCCACAGAGTTTGGGATTAGCACTGATAGCAATATGCCTCATCAACAGTTTTCAAACATTTGCAATAATCTTCTAAGTCTTATAAAAAGATCTTTGGCTGCCTAAATATTTGGGAAATAATTTCTTGCTATTACCCAGCTTCCATTGATTTAAAACATTCACTTAACTAATGCCATATCTCACATTTACGGAACCTTTTCCACTTGGACATTATCCATGTTAATTTTTCTGTGTCTAGATGACAATGACCATCCATTGCGCAATGATGATGGTTGTGTTATGGTGATTCTTTATCCATGTTTTAGGATTTATGAAAACATTATGAGGTGGCTCAGCTTTTCATACATTTGAACAGGATGGTGGTGTTATCGAGCTTAGTGGATCACCTACTGAAAAGGCAATTCTTTCTTGGGGGGTTAAGGTATCGTTTGATATTGGGTGTTTCTTTTCGCCATTGTTTAACCAAACTTGCTGATGCATGCTTGTGGTTTTTCTACAGCTTGGAATGAACTTTGATGATGCAAGATCAAAATCTTCAATTATACATGTTTTCCCCTTTAATTCAGAGAAAAAACGTGCAGGTGTTGCCATACAATTGGTAATGGTGTTTTTTATTTGATTTTTTTTTGACAAAAAAACATACAATTAGAATTAGTAATAGTATGCATGATCATTTTAAAAAGATGGTTTTGCTGATTCTAATATTTTTTTTTGTTTTAAAACTCTTAACTAATATTTTTAAATTCAGCATTTTATGTCTGGTTTAAGAGCAAGTTGCCTATTTTTCTGGATATTTGTAAGATATATCAGATGATTTATCTTATCCATTTTCTCTAACTCTAATCATGCACTTGAAGACATTAATATAACAAGAAACTTTTATGAACTTTTGTGTAAATATGTAGTAAGAGAGCTATTTGTCATTTTCCATACTCGTCATAATACATGTATAAAAGTAGAGGGGGCTACTTATGGTCATTGAGGAAGAATTTCTCCCTTATCTTGACATGGTACTAGAGCCATCCCCACCTTCCTTTTCTTTCGTCGTTGCAAATTAGATTCATTTCTCCATTGTCGCTCCTCATCACATCCTCACGTACTCCTTTGTGTGTTTGTCCTTCCACTCATTATCATACAGTGAAACTTTTTCTCTTGGGTCAGACCTTGATCGTAAACCTGCTTGCATGCTTCCTAGATACCCCGACGAGCCTCCTTTACAACTTTTCGTCTTCTTTCCACCATTGCCTAATCTACTAGAATTGTCTCCATGCAAGTTGTGATTTCTCGCATCCCCTTTGGTTGATTCTCTTCCTTCTGTGACTAAGTTTCTAGCTTTGGTCATCCTTTTATATTCAACATTTGACACCTGCAGACATGCCTCTATTCTTCCTTTTGTATTGTTCCTAGGTTGCTCGGTTCTTGCACGTGCTTTCCTCTACACAGGTGACACAATATCTTTGATTGTTGGAGTGCCCCTCCTATCATGGTCTCAGCAGTGTCCAACAATGGTACCCTTTGGCAAACTGTTGGGCCTCCTTCAATCAAGTGGTGTTTAGGGATGTAATGAAGCCAAGCTTTACCAAAAATCTCGAGCTTGAGCTTTTTATTGAGCTCAACTAAAGATACTATTGAATTATAATTTAATTAAAATATTAATTTAACAAATCAAATGTATATTAATTTCTTAATTTTAACATATTATAAAAAATTATAAATCAGTATATTTCTTATATCTATTTGAATAAAGTAAAAAAAATCTTATATTTTATACTATTGAACGAACATAAATGAACTCTTATCGAGTTGAACACCTAGTTTGTTCATGAACTTGTTCATATATAGTTTGTATCATCCCCCATTCTTTGACCAAATGAACAAGTGTTATGCCCCTTCACTCTTCCGTGATCATTCTCGTTTGGGCACAAGCTTATATTCAAGACCAAATGCTGAAATCCCTCTCTCATGCTTGACCTTCTCTTCATTGCTTGCACTAAGATTTATATCTAGCCTAGATTTCTTGATACCTATGCAATTTTATCAATTTGGCCTCTTTATCAAGTACTAGGTATACTAGTTTCACTCACTCCTTACATTCATTTATATTCAACCATGATATTCTTCATCAATCTTTGTGAGCGTGTGCACCCTAGCAAAATAGTGTAGCAGAACAAAATAACTGACATTGCTCATTAGACTTTACTCATACACATGCTCATTTCTTTCTAGTGTGATTACATGTCATCTCATCAACTATATGTCATTCTCATTCTTCATGATTAAATTTCCTTCAGTATTCTCTTTCATGTTTATGGTCATCTATAGGAAAGTTAGTATTACTCACTTTTGTATATCATGGTGTGATTTTTTTTCATGTCCACTCCTTTCTTTCCCTTTACATCATCTTTATCATTCCTATTTAAACGAAAGAAGTATTTGTATGAACCGAAGCAATCTCCAAGAGATGATTTGAAAATTTAGCTTAGCAAGTGTTATAGATCAATTTGGGTTCTTCCACATTTTAGAGTCTAGAAGATGCTTTCTTTTCTTATTGTCTATGTGAATGATATTATCATTACACAAGTGATGAATTCACGAGGATTGCAAAATTTAAAGAATTTGGAGATTATCACTATCAACACTTCCAGGCTAGAGACTTGTAACCTTAAGTATATTCTTGGTAGAGTGGTGTTGAGGTTGTTTGCTTAGAAGAAGGTATCTATATCTTCTTTTTTTTGGATAAATAAAAATATATTAAATCTAAAGAAAAAGGTGTACAACCAGGATTAGGTAAGCCCGATCGCCATAATCAACCATCCCTCATCCCTAGGGGTTACTTATGTCTGACACAGCGTCTGATCATAGTATACCTCCTAGTGATCGGTATACATTGCTCACTCCTGAATATCCACTCAATATCTAACTGTCCTCTCTAAAGAAACTACTATTCCTCGCTCGCCAAACATAGTCAATCATAGAAGACAAAGTCAGGTGACGGACCTTTGTCAACAGCCACCTCCCTCAGTAGTATCTACTGAAGACGCGCATCATCCTCCTGTATGTGGACATCTCCTATAGCATATGTAGCATCCTCCTCTAAAGCTCCACAATAGGGGGGCATCTCTAGGGTGCCTAAAGAAATTATAAGCCTGAGTCACAGCATTATCCCGAGAAAATCAGTCCTCCAACATCTGTCCAGTAGTCACTGGTGCCCTAGCCGCCGAAAGGAGAAGATCTTGTATTTGGAGCAACCACTTGATTAGCGGGGAGTCTATGTGAGCAATCTCCCACAACCAAGCATCAATGCGCCTCAGGTAAGTGTGATGCACCCACTTTATCCAAAGCGCATCCTCCTTGGCTTGCACCGGCCATAATACCTTAGCCAGGAGGGTAAGTTCCAAGCACACAAATAACGAAACCCCAAGACACCTTCATCCTTTAGTCTGCATATATCATCCCAGGAGACCGACAGGTGCTTGGACATCCACATGAAAGACCTGCATATGTTGTAGATACGATTAATAATACACATAGGAAGTGGTAAGATAAATAGTCAAAAGCATTCCACTCCTTGTAACATAGAGGTAATAAGTTGTACCTTGCTCGCATAAGATAGAGTTTTTTTAGGCCAAGCATCAATCCGTCTACCTAGCGAATCCAACAGGAGATTGTAATCAGAAATCCGAAGTCTCACTGTAGCTACAGGAATCCCAGGATACCTAAATGGCATGGAACCCTCCTAAAAGCCTGTAACAGTGAACAACCGCATACATGTCGTATTATCAACCCTTGCCATGTAGACACATGGCTTCTGTCTATTTATTTGAAGACCTGATGCCACACCAAACTCCTGTAAAGATGTAGTCAACACACCCACTGAATTTGCATCACCTCTGTTGAAGAGAAATTGATTATCTGCGTAGGCCAAGTGAGCTAGTTTGAGGTAGGCACATTAAGGGTGGTAGTTTAAACCAGGATAGTGGGTACTCTGTTGTATTTGTCTCCCAAATATTTCCACAAAAATACCAAAAAGATATGGCGATAGAGGGTCTCCCTGTCTCAGTCCTCTGACACCTCGAAAAAAATCAAATGTCACCCATTAATGGCTACCGAGAAGGATGTGGTAGTCACACACTTCATAATCTAAGCGACAAATCTATCTGAGAAGTGTAATCCGATAAGGGCCTCACGTAGGAAACCCCAATGCACCAAGTCAAAAGCCTTTTGAAGATCAATCTTCATGATGCATCTCGAAGAAATCCGCTTGTTGTTGTATATTCGAAAGAGCTCCTAGGCCAAATGAATATTGTCTGTGATGAGTTGACCTTCCACAAATGCAGCCTAAGATCGGTGAAGGAGTTGATTCACTCACTAAGATCTTAGAAATAACCTTGTAGAAAACCATGCAACAGGAGATTGACCTATAGTCCGTCACTTTGGTTGCATGTACTGACTTCGGGACAAGAGATATCAAAGTATGGTTCCTAGTGTCAAATATGCTCGAGGTGGTTAGCATGCTATCAACTAAACCTATAGATACTCCTATGAATCCTAGTGTCAGATTAGCATCAGGGCAGACAAAGCTACTGATTGATCCTAGAAAACATAAGGAATTGGTAGGAAAATTGAATTATCTCACTGCCATCAGATATGTCATCAGACTTTGACTTTTTAGTGTCATGAATTATTTCCTAGAGAATTCATGTTATGACCACTAGGTAGTAGGTATGAGGATTCTACACTACTTGAAAAAGCTATAAAGATTCTAGCTACTTGAAAAGTTCTCTAGGAAAAAATATTTTATTTCGTGATCAGGGTCATTTTCAAATTGTGGGATTCTTTGATGATCTACATCTATATGTAGGAACTAGCATCTGACAGTCAGATTAGCATCAGGGCAGGCAAAGCGACTGACTGACCCTAGAAAACATAAGGAGTCGGCAGGAAAATTGAATTATCTCACTGTCATCAAACCTAACTTGTTGGTGTCATGAGTTAGTTCTGAGAGCATTCATGTTATGACCACTGGGTAGTAATTATGAGGATTCTATGCTACTTGAAAATGCTACAAGGATTCTAGCTATTTGAAAAGTTCTCTAGGAAAAAATATTTCATTTCGTGATTGAGGTCATTTTCAGATTGTGGGATTCTCTGATGTAGATGACCTACACCTACTATTGTGTTCTTTTAGCAAGCAACTTTATTTCCTAGAAGTACAAGAAGCAAAATGTTAGCAAGGATAAGTGCAGAGGCAAAATATTAAGATACAATCATAGTAACATGCAAGCTTATTTGGGTTAAGCATCTGAGGTCTGAGTTAAAATATGCCTTTGCAAAGCCAATGAAGCTTTACTGAGACAATCAAGTTCTGATGTATTTAGCCTCGAATCTCATATTTCATGAGAGGTGTTTAAAAGTTTATTGTAGAGAACTGCATCAAAGAGTGTGATCTAATGACATCATCACTCCTTTTATTAATTCTAAGGATCAGTTGGCAGGCTTGTTGACCAAATTATTAACAGGAGCTAGAATTGCATATATTTGTAAGTTTTTATGATATATTTGAACCAACTTGAGCTCAACTTGAGGTGGAGTGTTACGAAGTTGTGTGCAAATATGTAATGTGTAAGGGGCTATTTGCAATATTCCTTATTTGTCAACAACACTATATATGTAAAGGTAGAGGGTACGTCACCTAGGATTTCTTGAGGAATAATTCCCCCCAATCTCAATAGCAAGATAATAATTTTCAATGTTATTTAGAGATGTATATGCTAGAATTCCATCTACTAGCTTGCATGGTTTCCTTCAAAGGATGCTTCACTGTTCTTCTATTCATTTTGCACTGTATAATTGCATCAATTGGATTGTGATATTAAGTTGCATGAAGCTATCCTGTCCTTGGAAATATATTGTATTTATATGTTCCCTTTTATGGGCAAATTTTCTTTATTTTCAAATTTAACTTCTTGTCATTATAAACTTATTTTATTTCAGTCAAATTCTGAAGTTCATGTTCACTGGAAAGGTGCTGCTGAGGTTATCGTTGACTCATGTACAAGTTGGCTTGATACAGATGGTAAACAGCAGCCAATGGATCCAGATAAGGCAAGCTCTACAAGTTCCTCTAGTCCCTTAGCTTACCATTTCTGATCCACCTTTGCTTTGGCAGGTTAATGAATTCTATAAGTGCATTGAAGATATGGCAGCAGTTAGCCTCCGCTGTATGGCTTTTGCCTATAGACCTTTAGATTTGAAAGAGATACCGAATGAAGAGCATAGGGGTGATTGGTCATTGCCTGACGACCATTTGATTCTTCTTGCTATTGTGGGAATGAAAGTAGGGCCTCAAGAATGTGCTTTATTATTGGATTATCAATTAAATTTCTATGAGTTGATAAGATGAGCTAAGTTGGATTTTCTATAGTTGGCAGTGACTCTCAAGTACATTATGACTATATGCACTAATCCTTTTCCAATTTATTTTTATTGCATCACATGAGGCAGGAAGTGTAACACCTCTTTTTTCCTTATTGTTGATCTTTTATTTTTCTTACTTTTATTAATTTTTCAACATGATAAACATGACTTGTACCTGTATCTCTACAAACATTGACAATATGAGTTCCTCAATATAATGTGCTGTATCTTAGCAGTGCTATGCATGATCTGGTACTCAATGGCACTGCAATGTTATTTGTGAATAAAGAACAAAGCGATGATACTTTGGCTTTATTTACCATCACATGATTTCTGATGAATGCCAAGTCACAGTTGGCCTTGGAAGTCATACTAACATTATTGCAATTTTTTTATTTGAAATTTAATTAACTTATTTTTAGCATTTTTCATCAGGATCCTTGTCGTTCTGGAGTGAGAGAAGCTGTGGCTTTGTGCACTCATGCAGGTGTGAAGGTATTTTTAAAATTTCACACCTAAAGTGCATTCTTTTCCTATGTATTTATATATGACAGTGCCTGTTAGACTTCCAATGATTGCCATATGAAGGTATTTAGGAAATTAATGTACAGCATTGACACTTGATTAACGCCCTTAAAATTATTTAAGATGGTAAATTCATACATGTCAAGCTATGTTTGGCTAACGTCTGGACTTTTGATCTCATATATTATGACCCTGAATTGGGCAGTTTTCATACTGAACCTTGTTAGCTAGGATTTTTTTTTCTACTTTGACCCAATCTGGAATGTAATTCCAATTGTTTTGTGCAATGTTCTTAGCATCATTATTCTTGATCAAGTAGGTTCGGATGGTCACTGGTGACAATCTTCGAACAGCTAAGGCTATAGCATTAGAATGTGGAATACTTAAGGATGCTGATGCTCCTGAGCCGATTTTAATAGAGGGGAAAACATTCCGTACCAAGAGCAACGCCGAACAAGATGAAATTTCTGAGAAAATAACAGTATGTTAACTCTTATCCTCTCATTTGGAGCTGCTTATATTTTTTTTGATACTGACGGATCTTTTCTAAGTAATGAAAGTATGACATTATCTAAAATCCCTTAATAGATAATTAAGTATTTATGGTTTCTAACACATGAAACTACACAGGCGAACGTGTATCCTTTAATGCTTTACATTCTTTTCCCTCTGTCCAGGATCAATATCCTTGTTTTGCGTGTTTCTTTCTTTACACTTTTTATTCGTCATTTGATTTTAGGTTGTTGTAAGCATTTTGGGGTAGGGAGGGGAATTTCCACCTAAAATTCTATTGTTAAACTAACCTCATGCAACCTCTGGAAATCATGTTTAACATGTGTGTTTGCTGTTCCCTAGTTCTTACAGACCTCTAGTTGGTTTCTTGGATGACAATGGAAGTGTTCTTTGGTCCCTGGTTTATGGCTTGGTGTGCTGGTTCAGATAAAACATTATGCCTGTTTGAATTGCAAAATGTACTATCCAGCATTTCTCCCTCTTCTCCTGGAGTCGACTCCTCATCATCCTAGTTGAATTCACTAATGACATTTTTGTCGTTTCATTTTCTCCTAATTGGCATAACAAAGAAATGGTTGCTCTTTTCTACTATTTTATTCTTTAAATAGGTGCAACCTATGAGGATAATTTTTTGTTATCTGTGTAAAATAATAGAATTCTTCGGATGATATCAGCATAACTACCATGCCTACTTAATAAAGAACTGTACTAGTTTTTCCTCTATTTAATATTTTCAATTGCGAATGGTTCTTCCTGCTTTATGATTTTGATTTCAGTTTTCAGCTCAATGATTCTTGAAATGTCTGTGGTTCTTCCCATAGTTATGCATGATTAAGGCAGCATAGAGCATTTAGCACATTAGTGTTACGGGGACCTAGTTAACTTGTGTCAAGTGTCAGCAACACTAAATTTGATAGTTCAGTTTGTAAAATTTTGTTGGAACTTCTAAGTAATGCAAAACTTTCTAGATCTGTTTATTTTTTTAGTACGCCTCTGGAATTCTTATATTGAGCTTATGATTAATCAAAGTCTTGAACCATCTCCAGGTGATGGGAAGATCATCCCCTAATGACAAGCTTCTTCTTGTGCAAGCACTAAGGAGAAGAGGTCATGTGGTTGCTGTAACAGGCGATGGCACTAATGATGCTCCTGCATTGCATGAGGTTTTGCACTATCTTTTCTCTGATTTTTCTTTTTGTTTCATTTTAAAAGAATCACTTACTCTACTCACCTTTACATTTGCTTTCAGGCAGATATTGGGCTTGCAATGGGCATACAGGGAACAGAAGTAGCAAAAGAAAGCTCTGACATCATTATATTAGATGATGATTTTGCATCAGTTGTAAAGGTACATGTCATTTACAATAACTGTTGTGATGGAACTGCCAACAGTATGAGAAGACATTCTTTTTGGGTTTTAGGTTGTCCGTTGGGGTCGTTCTGTGTATGCAAATATTCAGAAATTTATACAATTCCAGCTCACTGTCAATGTTGCTGCACTTACGATAAATGTTGTTGCTGCATTTTCATCAGGCGAAGTTCCTTTGAATACTGTTCAGGTTGGTTATCCACGTGACTCAGTGTATTTTTCCCAGTAATGACTTCCCTTACTGGGAGAATGACAAACAACTCTCAAATGTAATTTTATTTTTAATATTGCAAGAAGAAAATTAGGCTTTTAATTTGCCGGTTTATCTTTAACATTATAAGATGACAATTAAATTGTACCAGCAATTGTAACTGGTGCTGTGATTCTCCAAAAAGATTGTCTTCAACTTGTACTTCATTATTTTCAATGGAACTTTGAGTGAACCACTTTGTTCACTCTTTTGTTTTTCCAAAAACTTTTACTTCGTTATTTGCTGAGCCACTATTCCTATCTTGTTTAACAGTGAATTATTTAATTGCCTTTGACAGCTTCTGTGGGTCAATCTTATTATGGACACACTTGGGGCACTTGCTTTGGCAACTGAACCGCCTACTGACCACCTTATGGACAGGACTCCTGTTGGGCGGAGGTGACAAATGCTTCAAATGTCTAGCAATTTGTTTTTAGCTGAATAATTTTGACTTGTGTCACTTTATCTTCTTGTGTCGTGTTATGTATGAAATTTTTGTGCTTTTTTTTAATACCAAAACTGTGTGTTCCTTTATAAGAACAATGTAACAATTTAATAATTCAGTAGTTAATATGCTTTTATGTATAGTAAATATAAGTAACAACAAATTCTTTGCTAGTGCAAAATGGAGCAACTAAACCCATGTTTATGGATAAATATAAACTAAGTGGCGAAGTTTAACTTACACTAAAGCAAGAATGAAGCCTTATTTAATTCATAAACAAAATACATAGTAGTATTTTTATTCATGAAAAAATGAATGAAATGAATGGTCATGAAATAAAGAGGAAAGCCATGAAGTCTACCTAAATGTTTGTGTTTCCTGAATTTTCACAATTCTAGCATTTTCTCAGTAACTGGGTTCCCTGGCATGCAATTATTGTTGCTTGGAGTGCTAGTGCTAGTTAGCTTTTGCACTCGAACTATGTTGACTAAGTATGTTTAATGGCTGATAAGCAATTTCAATTATATACAGCATATCTTGTATCTCTTCAAGCCATTTTCTACAAGTATTCTCTCCTTGTTGAATCATCATCTGAAAGATCTCATGAAATGTTGTTTGTTTGCTTATTACTAATTATGTCAAATCCAAGGCTTCAATATGCTTGCACTGTGTTTAAGCTTCAGAAAATTTTAGCAGGTATATGCAATGATTGACAATTGATGTGTTTCCTCTGTTGTACGTTAGGGAACCTCTTATCACCAATATCATGTGGAGGAATCTTATGGTTCAGGTACACTGTTTTATTTCTCCTGTATCAAAATGTACCATGCAGCATGAATAATTAACTGCACAACTTAAGCTTATGTATCTGCATTGAAATTCTCACAGGGCACATCTTCCAACTTGTTTTCTGTTACCAGTTGTTTTTACCGTACAACTAACATTGAGTTGACTGAATAATCATAAAAGGGATCTTTAATTAACTTCAACTAGAAGTTTGTTTTTGTAAGAATTTTTACTTGTAAGAAAGGGAAAACATCTTGCGGAAATAGTTGCATTATGAGAAAGAATGCCTTCCACATGTAGAGGTACTGGATGTTGTGCTCAAGTGCAGTTGAAGTTGTTTGATACGAAAACCAAGAACAAGCCTAGTGAAAGAGGAAAATATTTAAAAGATTACTATAGGAGCTTTTTAATTCTGAACCAATAAATGGTAAGTAATGGGGTATTCTGGGAATAAACCTTAGGCTTTGGTTACCCTTGATAGAAAGCACTACCATGGAAGGATGAGAGTTTTGAGGTGAAAAATAGTCCATTCCTCCATTTACCCTCGCAGGGAGTCAGAAGAGTTTGATTGATTTCCAAAATCAAAATTTTCCCAAAATCGGTCAAGCCCACATCGCGGCGGAAGTGGATAATCTCCACAGAGTTTGTGACATCTCCTTTTTGTTGCATGGTTGGTGGGCAATTAAGGGCAATTGATTGTTATAGTTGTTGTCTGGGGGTTGTCATTACTAGCTCAAGGATTTAATTTCAACATTAGATGGCCTCACCTAACAGCGGTGATGGGAGTGGCTAATGCAAGCAGATGACTCGGATGTGCAAAATTGAGGAGAAGATCACCTCCTGCAGGGATTAAGCTGGATGTGGAGGCGTACTAGGGCAAAGTTGGAGTTGACAATGCAACTGGAGGTGGGATGGAGGAGGGAACTTGAAGGAGTCACTTTCAGCATTCGACAGCCTCACTCACAGTAGTGATGGGAGTGGCTGGTGCAAGCAGCTACCAGGACGTGCGAGGAGATGATAATTGTGGTAGTGTAATTTGTGGAAAGCACCTCTCTCTCTTTTAGCTAGGGTAAATGGGGTTCGAACTTCTACACATCACTCGCCATCCCTTTCATGCCTGCCATGCATTCTCTTCCACCTAGTTTCCATCCTTGAGGGTAAATGAATCATTAATGATGTATCGAAGTTGATGACAATGTACAGAGTTTAGGTTGGATGAATAAGGCACGGAACAGGATTGTAGTCTTCAACTAGAAGAGTATTTAATGTAATTATTCCTAAATAGGATGTCAAATGGAGCTTTTCTTTTGTTTTCTAACATTTTAATTTTCTATTTTATGGAGTTATATTCGTGTGATACTAAATTGCAGGCTTTCTACCAAATCACAGTCCTCCTTGTCCTAAATTTTGCTGGTAAAAGCATTTTGCATCTAAAGCATGAAACTCGAGAACATGCAAACAAAGCCAAAAATACCTTCATATTTAATACCTTCGTGTTATGTCAGGTAACTTTGTTAGTTTTTATCCCACGTCCATAATTCTGGAAAAAAGTGAATTTTTGTTTTCAATTTCACTTCGTCATATTCTCCACCCATCAATTAGATTCTCACACCTACATTTCATTTTGCAGATTTTTAACGAGTTTAACGCACGAAAAGTAGACGAACTGAATGTCTTCAGTGGTGTCCTCAAAAATCACCTCTTTATTGGGATAGTTGGCCTTACAACTATTCTCCAGGTGAGCGAATGGTATCCCTATCGTTATTTTGAATTACCAAAGGGCTCAG
The DNA here is from genome assembly GCF_044706935.1 of Curcuma longa. NCBI lineage: Eukaryota > Viridiplantae > Streptophyta > Magnoliopsida > Zingiberales > Zingiberaceae > Curcuma > Curcuma longa. The sequence continues at coordinate 748,244 of NW_027435604.1, read as the reverse complement.
GGGTAAGACTATAGTACTGCCAATCATTGTCGAATCTGAATCAAACTAGACAAGGGTTTATTTGATAGCTTAAGCTGAACTGAACTAGAACAACAACAACAATCAAGCCTTATTTCACTAGGTGGGGTCGGTTATATCTACGCCATTAGACTCTATCCCATACTATATCATCATCATATTTAAATAAATGTTATCTTATTTATTGTTGTTAACAAATTTTTTTTTGGTCTTCTTCATTTGATGTGCATATTTGTTGTAGTTTGCGTCCATATCATTTTGGCTCCATAAATGAGCAATTTTTTTCAAATCATGCCCCTTGGTGTTCATCTTTGACCAAATCACATCACGCTTTATTTTTCACCAAGTTCTCAGCATTTGTTGTCTTAGATTACATTTCCATGGATCCTCCATATTCCAAATGCAGATGGTGATTGATGAGTCCTTTACACCTTAATTATGCATAAATTTGAAGTTGACTTGAAAGTAAGCAGATTTGAAAATCAACTTGCATTTAATGTAATCTTGTGGGGTTAATATCTCAAAAAAAATTGAAATTAAGGTGTGAAATACTCAAAAATAATCGTCATTGGTTGGTGTGTTAGACATCTTAACAAAATGATAATCATCTTAGAAGTTTCCCACCATCTTAGGTTGACAAACCCTAAAAATGTCACATTAAATAATGTGGCAACTTGATTTTTTTTTAAAAATGTCACATTAAATAATGTGGCAACTTGATTTTTTTTTCAAATCATCCATTTTGGAAGGGGAGCTTTGGTGCAATTGTAAAGTTACTGCCATGTGACTTGGTGGTCACGGGTTTGAGTCGTGAAAACAGCCTCTTGCAATGCAGAATAGATTACGTACAATAGACCATTCTCCATGATCTCTCGTTAATAACAACTTTATGCATTGGACTGTCTTTTATCCATTCGGGTGTTGGAGGAACTTGGAAAGTACGGTTAATATCAGGAAAAGAATAAAAACTGGAGCATGATTTAATAAAAACTGAACAGACAGGCGTGATTTGGTCTAAAGTGAAATACACGGGTATGAATTGATAAAAATGCCCAAAAGAAATATTTCCTTGGGTCCTATTTTACAAAATTCTGACCAACTTCGGTTGGGTCATTCGTTTGCTCATGTTATATTTACAATTTTTCTTTGTTTTTCTAGATTATGATTGTTGAGTTCCTTGGACAATTTACTAAAACTGTAAGGCTCAATTGGAAGCTCTGGTTTGTTTCAATCGCAATTGCTATAATAAGGTGAGAGGTATTTCTTGACTTAGATTTTTTAAAAATAAAAATAAAACTAAGAGTGCAAAAACTAATGTCAATTTTGATTTATCAACCTTCAAACTCAATACTCACTTGTTTATTCCTTTGCTTTTGTTTTCCTCCATTTAGTTGGCCCCTGGCAGTTCTTGGAAAACTTATCCCAGTACCGAGTACTCCCTTCTCCGAATATTTTAGCAGATGCTCTTTCTGGAGGAAGAAACAAGGTACAAGTTTCATACCCAACTGAATGCAAATTTTAGGGAGTTTCGAAGTTTGATCTAGGCAATTGATGACCTTTTTTTTATAAAAAAATAATAATAATTAGCCATCAATTGCCAAGATCTTCGTTGAAAATTCGATGGAGGACTGACCATTCATAGCATTTGTAATCTTCTACCCAATCTGATCGAAGTATATCATCTAGGAACATCTTGTGACCTTTATGCATGGTTCTTTGCAGATGATGGGGCAGCTCAGGAAAGTTCCAATGCTCCTTCATAAACGAGAACCGTCATTTGATATTTTTGATACGCATACGCACAAGTACAAAGTATTGTTCCTTAAAGATATTAATCCTGCTGACATAGCTAAAGAGTCGTGCACAAAGTCTTCGTTTCGATTTGGACGAGTGATTACGACTCCATGTAACTTTTTTTTCTCCTTCTAATTGATTTTAACTGTGAATGAAGGTATTTTTCATGTTCCAGCTTTATTTACAGTTGTTATAAGCACCCTTTAACTTGGACTGTAGTTGGAAACTTTGTTGATGTTAGTCTAATAGTCTCTGCTCCGATCAGCCAGCTCGTCGACGAGTTGGAGGATGGAGGTATGCCTCGGAGTTGATCTTCAATATCGGATAACAAATTTAATTTTATTAGTTTGCATAGAGTATTTTAATTTACATATCCTAAATGACCACACATAAATCATAAGAATCAACCGAGTTAGGAGATAGAATTTTATTACTCAATGAGTTGCATTTAATTTGAGTATCGAAACTCCATTCTTCGCAAGCGGTAACAAACTCCATATGCTGCTACTTAACCTAAAGAGGTCTTTCATGCAAAACTCTTGATTCCTAGACAAGAGGATTGAAGAGGTCTTTCATATAATATTCATATGAAGATCCCTATTTAAGCATCAAATCTTTATACAAAATATTACAATCTTTATATTAGTATTTTTTCCCAAGAAATGTGAACTTATAATTTTTCATTAAGCCTCTTCTCCTTGTTGTTTGAAGAAATCCTCCTCTTCAATTGGCCTGATTTCTCTCACAAGAAACTAAAGTCTTTTCTTAAGATTTCAAATAGCTGTTTCGTTTCTTTCTCGAAGAAAGACGATCAAATAATATTCAATCATGATCTCAATGTCTGATTAGATACTTGCAATTAAAATCCTTTTCACTAATTAAAATAATATATAAATTCAAAGTGCCATTTCACGTGCCACTTGTGAGTTGTGGATAAAGGAGCCAACAATAAATAAATAAATAACCTCACTAACCCTAGAGTAGTGCCCTATGAAAAGAGTGCAAGACTGTCCCTTGTCTTTGTCATTGGCATGGCCCCCCACCTAAAGCAAGCATCGGATGCCTCAAAACTCTTAAACCCCAAACTTCGATTCCTTTCCCTGAATAAAATAAATAAATAAAAATTAAACATTTTGCAGGGCAGGGTAGCTGCTACCTCTGACACCATTATTGAAGGGGTGCCCTAACTTAAGGGTAACATTTCTGTACCCTTTTTGCTTTCCTTTCCTTTATGTCATCTATAAATAACACCAAGAAGTCATACATGAAAGCCACCACATCAACTACTAGCTCAAGAGCCACATTAGGCATGGATGCGAGAACTCCCTCTTCGATCTTCTTCATTTTCATTTTCGCACTCTTCCTTCTACTTTCATGCTGCATGGCTCGGCTTGCCAACTTCGAGCGTGACTTCCACGTGACGTGGGCTGACTCCCATGTCACCACGGTCGACAGAGGCTCGACCATCGAACTCATCCTTGACCAATCCTCCGGTAGCCTATTTTAACATTTTGATAATTGTCATTCTAATACATATTTTTTCACTAATGACCTAGCTAAAATGCAATTAATTAGTCTTTAATCTCATCCGCTAATCATCATATGGCTAATTATTTGCATACTACGAAGGATCTGGATTTGCCTCGAGGAACAAGTTCATGTTTGGCCACGTCAGCATGAAGATCAAGCTCATCTCAGGCGACTCTGCGGGCACTGTCACAGCATTTTATGTGAGATCAATTAATAGAATAATTTAATTACAATTTAGATTTATTTATTTAATATATTTTATTTATATATTTTGCAGTTGAGTTCTGAAACAGGGGGAGTTAGGGATGAGGTTGACTTTGAGTTCTTGGGGAACAGGTCAGGTCAACCCTACACAGTGCAGACCAATGTCTATGCTCATGGCAAAGGAGACAGAGAACAAAGAGTCAACCTTTGGTTTGACCCTTCAAAAGATTTCCACACGTATTCCATTCTATGGAACCATCACCACATTGTGTGAGTGCTACCACTACCTTTCTTAAATTTATTTATTTATTTATTTTAAAATTAATTAATAAAGTAAGTTATCCATCGGTCATTAGGGTTGGATTCTAGTTCTATCACAAGGTGTTCGCTAGTTTGAACGAATTGATTGATTTTCTATTTTTTTTACTTTTATTTTCGGCAATAATGTATTCTTACATTGTATCGGTCGACTCAACGAATCGATCTAATTAATTCGATTCAGTTTTTAAAACATTTGTCGACTCGAGCTTTCACGAGTCTTGTTCACAAAGCTATTTTTTATATGTATAAAAGAATCTACCACTTGCATTTTGTTTTATTAAATAATAAATAAAATAATATCAAAAAGTAAAAGACACCCACAACTTGACAAAAACAACAATATATATATTTTTAAAAATAATAATAATGATTTATAGTAATAACTTAATCTCCTTTACAAATTAGGTTTACAACCCAAATTTGATGAATATAAATAAAAATTAAATATATGATGAGATGAAAAAAAATATAATAAATGGAAATGAAAATAAGGAAGGATGATCCAACTCATTAGGTTTACAAACCAGAATAATAAATTAAAAAAATACATTTTAAAAAAAATAATTTTTTTAGCTTTCGGAGTGAGATGGAATGGAATCTTTGCAGATGTTTCAGCCATTACTAATTAATTTCTTGCAATCACTATTTTATTTGAAATGTAATTATTCTCTGATAAATTCATGATTATTATTTTATAATTATTTTAGGTTTTTTGTCGATGCCATTCCCATAAGAGTCTACAAGAACCACGAAGCTAGAGGGGTTCCTTACCCCAACACTCAGCCCATGGGCATCTATTCCACTCTTTGGAACGCTGACGATTGGGCCACTCGTGGCGGCCTCGAGAAGACGAATTGGGCTGCCGGCCCATTTAAGGCCTACTACAAAGACTTCGACATCGAGGCTTGTGCCACCGACCCCGTGCTCGGCACGTGTATCGGCTCTAGCACCATCGTCACTAGTTGGTGGGAGGCACCTTCATACCGGCAATTGAACGTGGTCCAAGCTCGAGCCTATCGGTGGGTGCGGTTGAACCACATGGTTTATGACTATTGCAACGATCGGGCTCGGTTCCCGATCATTCCGAAAGAGTGTGTTGTCGGTTATTGAACAACAATTATTTCATATCGAGCAAGAACTAAATCTCGAACGTGCAAATCGTTTCCAAAATCTTCTTATCAAACAAATGTGCTTCCTATTCTCAATTATCAGGAAGTGAACTATCACAAACTTCATCTTATATCTCCACCTTCCTCCAACCTAAACCGCAAAAGCAAAGATTGGATAACCCTAAAAACTTCTTCTCAATCCCCTTTCCTACACTCGAAGATCCAAAAGCCAACGCCTAATGGCACATTATCTACAAAAAATCGTACCAAGCCTCCTTCCTACACTCGAAGAGCCAAAAGCAAACATTTGATAGATCCCAAAACATAACAACCTTGTGGCTCGTCTCACAAGTCCACACTCTTGCAACGCAAGAACCAAATGCAAAAGCAAATACTTACTAGCGTTTCAAGAAATTGAGCGAGGGCGGCCATATCGATGACTACACCTCCGGAGGCAAGGGTCTGGCAATGGAAGGAGTGGTCCTGACCGCGAGTGGAGACTTATGCGTGAGACGGTAGGAGCAAAATTGCATAGCAAATCCAAATTCAAACCCTAAAATTTATTAATTCATTTTAAATTAATTAAATCAATTTAATCCGATCAAATTTGATTCGAATATAACTCGATCAAATCAAATCCAAATTAATTCCGATTTTAATTCAGCACTGTCATTTCATAATTCATACTTAACAAAATTTATATAGCTAATAAAAAAAACTTAGCTATAACTCAGGATAGTCCATACCTGCATCCATCCCCGTCAACCAGGGAGAATAAATGAATGGGGAAGCGAAGATGCTTGAGATGACATAGTGCATGTCACACACGACCATTTGATATTTGAGAAGACGACAAGCAAGTTAATCACCACCAAACAAAATAAGGTGAAGGCACTCGAATTGTTTTCTAAAGAGGCAAATGTGAAGTTGACTCATGAACCCATCAAAGTCGTAGATAAGAGGCAAAGATGTTTTATTACTTTGAATAATATTTCTTATTTTTTGTTTTAAAAAAAATTAAAGGGAAGATAAAAAACTTTTGAAAAAAAAAGATCGATGGAAAATATGAAAGTTCAGCTAAAGATTATAAAGAGCAATGAATTTAAGAGCAAGAAGATCAAATTGAATATGTCACAAAATATATATTCAATTCTATTCTTGTAATTACTTTAAAAAAGCAAACAAAAGCAAGAGAAAGAGTTGCATTAAAACTAATTGTAACCACAAATTAAATTTAATCAAAATTTTTTATTTTCTTTTTTCTTAATAAATAAAAACAATAATTTCTATCACGTGCAAAACGCAAAGCAATGACGTCCCGACACGTTGAATGATCTTGGCGGCCCCGGGTTTATTCCAAACGTGTCGGCATTCTATTGGTCCACCTTATTGAAAAAAAATATTAAATTTCAATTTGGGCGGCGAAGGCGTTTCGTTGGTCCCCCTACTCCGAGACAACGTACACGGAGATGATGCATGCCATTGGGTTAGAATGTGGGCCCCTGACAGATGAGGAGATCTAAGCGATGGATGGTGTTGTGGAAGCAAGAGGCGATGCAGCTACACGAAATGGACTTCCGCGTGGCAGTAGCCTGAGAATTAAGGAAACGTCTGGGGAAACGGTTTCTCTGTTATTTTTACGCCTCGGGAATCGAGGCCGCGGTTTAAAAGGAGTAGAGTGGGAGAGAGAGGGAGCGTGGAGGACCAGCTTCGGTTGACCCCTTTCGGAAGCGGCGGAGCAGGGAGGCGCGCCGGCGGCGGAGAGTTAGCGACGCGATCATGTCTTGGTGGCAGAGGAAGGTGGTGTTCCCCGTCAAGCGAGCGTGGCTCGCCGTCTCCTCTCGCGTCATCAAGTCGCGGAAGCACGGTAACCATCGCCTCTCTCTCTATCTCCGAAACCTTTCTGTTTCTGGAGCGAAAAGAAGATTAGTGAGGTTAGGAGAGGAAAAGTGATGATTCCGTATAGTGTTCGCTTCGATTATTGAATCGAACGCGAAAATTATGAGTCGGGGAGGAATTAGGGTTCTACCGGGTTTTCTTACTCCGCCTTCTTGTGTTGTCTTAAAATTCCAGTTTTCAAGTCGAACATGGTTTTCTCCTCAATCTATTTTGTTCACTCCCATGGAGGAATTCAATCCACTCTTTCCTCAGTGGATGCCAATCGAGATTCCGCCTACACGATTTGGCTCGATTATACTCCACTTCTCCAGAAAAAAGGAAAACTCAATACCATAAATTCGATGCTCTCTCCCCATTTACACCACCATAAATTCATTTTGGATATCAACTTCGAATTCACAGATGAGTAGTATGTCCTTCCCAAATCTCTCTTTTGTCTTCATTCGCGGATGGCAGTTCGATAGGCGATAGGATGAGGGTAAGGATGAAAATTCAATCAATAATTCCTTTCCCTCTCTTCTCCCTTCTCTGTTCCTCTCTCCTCTATGTGGGGGTAAACACAGCCTAAAGTGAACAAAAAACCCATCTTTTGTGCCTTTAGCAGTGAAGAGCATCACGAGAAACCATAGGATGCAAAAGAGCACTTGTTGTTCCTTCTGTGTGGACAGCTATTGGTTCATGGTACCTCACCTCTTCTTAGTTTATCCGTTTCCTATAGAAGGACCACCTGGTCCATGACAAAGTAAGCTTTTCAGAAAGCTAACTTTGATATCTAGATATTAAAAGGATGGATGCTCTTGGCCGCATCTCTTTTACTTAAATTCCATTATGCTGATGCTTAGTATTATGATATTGAGGGGACTAGAGGGTGCCAGGTAGCTCAGTTGGTAAGAGTTAATGAATTGTTAAGGTCTTCAATCCATCTTTTATCTCTAAATGTGAGTATTTGAGAGTTCTCATACCTTTTCTATAAAAAAAAAAAAAAAGACATCTATTCTGATTCTGAAGACAACTAAACTAGGTTAGTGATACTCAACCAATAAGAATTATCCAATTTTGTTACCTATATTCTCATCCAAGTGCACTCCATCAATGGGATTTGTCTTAATGTGGTTGGATTGGACAAAACCCTGTTGTCATCAAGAAGAACAATATGACTCAGCACATGCCCTCTTGTATAATAATGAAGTTAGGTTAACATAAGTTAGTTCTGTTCATCCATTTTCTATTTTAAACTCTGTGCAGGTGGGGGGATACTTAAACTCTACGACGATGTGCAAATGTGTGGATACCGGGATGTGCAAGTTATGTGGGAGATCTTAACCAAGTCTGATTTGGAAACATCAAGCGTGCCAAAGCCGCGCAAGAGATCATTTTGGAGGCTCTCATCTTGGTATAGTAGTAGACCACATTCCGGTTAAAATTTCGAATCATCACTCCTAGGTTCTTGAAGCCTTTCGGTGAAAGATCGAAGAAGCATATATATAGCGTGAGCTCCTCTATACTTGCTAGTATAAGATCATAAGAGAGCCATAAATGAATGCTTATGTTCATAAGGAGGTATACCAAACTGATGTATAAATACACTATTATAATCAGAAACCTCTCCCCTTGATTGAGGTGGTAGAAGGGTTTTATGGCTTTATTGAGGTGGTAGATCCTTGTAGGATCTACTGACCTAACCAACTTCACCGGTTCGCCAAATTGGTCCACCCAGCTAGCTCAGCCAGCCGGCCAGATCTATCTGGGTGCCTATGCAGCCTGATTGACCCACACAAGCTCTTAACATTTAGTGCACATATTTCCTTTTGATGACGAGGTGTATTAACATGATATAACTAAAATGCAATCAATATTTCTCAATATTATGTAGCTTCCATATAGAATCACAGATAAAAGTATTACCACATCATTTGCTTTTTCCACTGAGAGATTTTGAGTCATATACTCTTATTTATACCATGTTAAAGTTGTCCTGGAAAGCGACTAAAAGCTTGCATCCTCAGTCGTTGGCCTCCTCAAGGAATAGCTCAAGCTATTAGAAAGAACCTACAAGGTCACACACACCTTTTAAAACTCATCTAAAAGAGATGATCAAGAAAACGATATGAAAATGCATTATGGAACGGAAACTCCATGTACGAATTCTTGTTTGTTACTTTTTATCATTCTAGAGAAATTATTACTTCAAACAAGGTGTAGCAATGGGGATTACCTGTTGCAAAGACTTAATGATGGCTTTGTTCCTATAGCTGACATGGAACTTTGCTTTAGCCAGCAATCCCTGTGAGGAGATAGGGTTACCTAATTTGAATAATGGATACATGTTAAGAACTAGATAGGATAGTGTCAACTTATTTTACCTCCGTGTCGAACTCTCCTGACTGGACTGTGATATTTATGTCATTGATGCTTTTAACAAGATCAACCAGCAAACCCGGACGATCTGCTGTCTCCACCACAAGCAAGCTGCAGAGAAGTTGATGAATATGGATAAGTGGTATGCTTGCGGCATTTACTTCCACTACAGCATTTTTTTTTTTTTTCTTTCTTTCTTTCATGAATTTCCTTTCTTGTATGGGTGGAAAAGACTTGCAGCCTAGAGAAACATTAGGTTACATCTACTACCTCTTACTCTCATCGAAAAACAATTAGATAAGAAAATTATTAGAGAAGAAACCTCTGTTCTGAAAAGCATTGTTATATATGGTAACAGCCTGTACTATATTCGTGTGTCCTAGAGTTGAATGTAATTTCAATTTTTACGACCAAATATGTACACTATATGCTGAAAGATGTGTACATTTATGAAAAATATGATAGTGATAGATTAAGAAGTTAGATCTATCAGTTTAACATTATTTATGTATACCTTTTGTCAGGTCCATCGTCATAAATATCTATATGGGTTGCAACGTCGACGTCAATCTGAAACACAAACGAAGATGAGAACCTGAAATTCATTAGATAGTCGAATATCTTCTTTGAACAAATTGATACATCAAACACCAGTGGTGCAAGGTGTTACAAATGGAATGATGATACTTAGGGTACATAATAGGAAACAACAATGAGGCAGAAGGGTGAAACATTTCCTGAAAATAAACATCTGGTTAACCCAAGGTGTGCTATATTAGTAAACTTGTTTCTTTGTTTGCTAAACATAGACACATTTGATGAGGTATACAAAAGTTCACAAATGAATAAAAGGCTCTTTCTCGAAGAGAAGTTATATTCCTACAGAAGAATAAAAGAAGCACCCTAATATCCAAAGATTCAAGCAGATATGAAACAAGAGCTAAGTACCTTTTGCTCGGGTGGCTCCACTCCGAAGGTTGCTCCCATGGCTAATTTACTGCTAGACTCCTACAGGGAATTACTGAACTCCATCAAACTAGTTCAAGGGCATGGAAATAACAAAAAATGATCAACTAAAATTATCAGAATTACCGGGTGATATTGAAGCATATTGGTAATAATTGTCAGACGAATTGTTTCTAACAACTCCGGGTCATCAAGCTTTCGGCCAGTGGACCTATGAAAAAGTCCATTAACTACAGTCTAGCATGATTTGATGCACAAAGGTCAGACAGGAAAAATATTGTTGGCAAAGTGACAAACAACAGTAAAGCTTTCTTTATCCATGAAGCTGCAAATTGTGGTGATTAGAGACTAGCTGAAAGATGAAACAAGCATATATAAGAAAAATAGAGAGAGCTCACCTGTTAGTTACCCTGAATCTATGATGCTTCCCAGTAGAATCCAAGTATTCATCAGCCTTCACGACATGAAGTCCTAGGTTTCTCAGCGAGTTCATCTACAAAGTATATAATTATAAACAAAAATCAAAGCTAAAAAAAAACGTTTGTTATTCTAGGAACAACAAAGAAGAAACATGCTAAGAAACACATGAAGGGAGGAGAGCGGGAGCGGGTGGAGCAAGAGATTTCAAGTATACAGTGTCAAGTAGTGCTCCAAGGCGATCGCCAAAGGCTATCTCGACGATGGTCGCATCTGGGTTTGAGTCTTGATCGATTATCACTTTAGGTGTGGGAATTCTGTCGGTCTCTTTGGAACTGTCATCCTGTCACAATGGAATTCAGGAAAAATCACAATGGATTTCCAGATAAATGCATCAATCAGGTGCTTGAATACCTCAACAGCAGTTGGGTATGCAGCTCTAGGAGTGCGTTGGGATGGACATCTGACAATATCCCATAATACGACATCAGCAGAAAATAAGACACACACACACACACAAAGAACAAGCAATTATTACAAGAAATTAAGGCCTTTTCGCCTTTGGTATCATCTTCTTGTAGCCCGTATGCATATGCTCCAATCCAACAATAAGGGTTAAGAACAAACACGCCATGGTATATGGAACGATCACACATCAGTAACATCTTGATGTGCCTACAAGTTCTCAATTCATCCGTAAGAAAATCCTAGATTAACCAGAAGTCGGGATCTCAATTTTTTGATCTAGTTAATCGGGGATAAAAAGCAAAGATTTCGCATTCATGATACATTTTTACCCATAAATCTGTGTAAGGGGAAAAAACTCAATCTCGCAACTGGAAACGAAAACTTCTGATGAACATTTTTGGATCAGAAAGTACAAAAAAATCTGACACCAAATCTACAATCACGGAGGTAAAATCATTTTAACGAGAAAAAACACCATAACAAGCAGGGGAAAAGGAGAATAAGATCAAAACCTGATCTTTGATTGGGTGGAGATCCCAGATCGGGAGCGACGAAGCGAGTGGCTCCAAAGGGTCGGCCGCAAGCCAGCACCTCCCGGTCCCAGCTTCAGTCCCATGCTCGGCCGGAGGGCCCCGGAAGCCATCGCAAGCACCTCCATTCTTCTGCGTCAGTCGGAGAGCAGGAGCTCGAGCGCCCTAGATTTGACGCGTAGATCTGCTTTCCCCGTGGTCAATTAATGCAGTGGAGGAGGTCGACAGCGGCATCTGGAGAGGCCATGAAGCGTGATTCACCTTGCGATCCATACAAATGGCATGGTGTAGGTCTACTTCGCTCTCTCCCTGCCGCAGCAGCAGCTCTCCAGGCTCAACTACTCCTCATGGTCGATTTCGTGAGCGAGAAGGAAGACGGGCACGAGATGCAGGGACGAGCGGAAGATATAGCGAAGGAGTCCAGTGGCGACGAAATGGGCCGATTGGGCTGAGGCCCAAATAGATATGATTTTGGGCAAGCATATTCTTAAGAAGAATAAAAAAAATTGTGGAATATTCGAGGAATATTCTTGCATTAACTACTTAATAAACAAGCATGGTGTTACATTTATAAACTAGGGAGAAGGGTTAAATTTATTATACATTAAATTACTAATAAATTAACACATATTAAATCTTCCTTTCATTTGGAGTAATTACTAATTAGTTACTTATTAAAAAAAAACAAATTGTGTTGGTTTGGTATTTAAGTTGTAACTTTTATTTTAAAACTATATATTTATCAAAGAGTATACTTATTTTTTAACACCATGAGCATTTGCTTAGGTGTTGTTTTTCAAGTTGAATAAATGATATTGTGAATTGCCCTATATTTTAGATAATTTTTGAATGTAAACTAAACTTTTAAAACGTACATAAATAATAAAGACATTTTGAATATTCAATTTTAATTAAATATTATCAACTAAGTATAGCTTTAGGTTTATATGTTTAAAGCAAGATATATGGGATATTAAACTTTATAATATACATTTAAAAGATAAATAAAAATATCAAAAAGGTTATGTATGTAATAAAAATATCAAAAAGAACATTTTATATCCAAAAATATTTGTATTCTAGTAATTTTTACTAAAATTAGTCTTATATATTTAAAATTATGAAATAATTAAAATTACTAATTTAATTAAAAATGATTAAATATTATTCAATTTTAATAAAAATTGCTATGACATATATTTTTGAAATATAAAATGTTTTTAAATAAAACACCCTTGATATTAAAAATAAGAGAATTCTTTTTAATTTTTTAAACCCATTTTCACACTCCAAATTCATCTAAAATCTCAATATTATTATAATTTTTATTATTTTATTTTTGTTCGATGGTCAATTTAAATGAGTGTATATTAGAGGAAATAAATCAATTAAATTATTTTTTATTATTTGATCATGTATTTTTAATTTAATACTCCTAATATTTAATAATAATAATAATATAATATCCAGCCCTTTCACTAAATTCTGCAGTTGCTCCCGAAGCCTTCTTGCTCCCGAAGGCGACGCCGAGTGAAGAACCCCAAATCCACCGCCTTCCGATTCCGACGGCCCTCTTCGTCTCGATCGGATTTCTCAAACAACGAGGCGGGTCGAGGTTTACACCGGCGGGATTGGGCGCAATCGGAGCAGAGCGGCGACCGGCAGGACGTTGTTGATCAGGTGCAGGCGGGGAAAACCCTAGGGCGCAAGTAGATGCTCCCCGCGTTGGATCTATCGTCGGTGCTGCAACTCGCGATCGCGCTGCTGCTGACGCTCTCCGGGGCGCTCCTCCTCGTCAAGCGGGCCGCGTCCAGGTACTTCGTCGTCGACGCCAGCTTCGAGGCCGGATCTTCGCCCTCCGGCTACGAGCCTAAGGTCGGGATGTCGAGGAGCGGACGAGGAGAAGGAGGAGGCAGTGACGATTGCAGTTGCTGCGGGAAGCAGGGGACCAAGAAATGCTCCAGGTGCAAGAGGGTGCAATATTGGTAGGTAGTTTGCTGTTTGTTTTCCGTGTTCGTTTGGACGTTAGTTTTGTTCTTTCCTCCCAGAAACGTCTTTTTGGTCTGGCTAACTGTAGCAGGCGTCTGCTTTACTTTTTAAAAAAAAACTAAAAAAATTGATCTCGAGTCGTAGAAGTAACCCAGGTTTTGGCTTTTATGAATCTCGAGAAATGTTCAGCTAGTCGGACAGTTCAATCCATTCTAAATCGAGTAATACTACTATAGGATGGCAGCCCCCGTCTTGATGCCCTTTACTTTTAAATCCTTTTTTAAAGATTTCTGATTATTATTACCATCTATTTGACAATTGTTGCTTTAAATTAAACTGGAACTTGCATAGGTTATTCAAGAAAATGAAGCAAAGTCTTAAAACTTGGTTCTTGCATTAATCTTCGTTGTACCTTCTGAGTTTCTGTTTGGTGCATTTCAAGATGGTCAAGGTTGTCATGGTCCAAGTTTTGTCTCAAGTGCAAATTTCATTTCAACCAACAAGAGCTGAATACAGATTCATTTGTTTCAATGAATAGGTTTTTTTCCTTCAAATTTATGAAGAACTAATGTCATGTGCATGTAACTAAGTAAGTTGCTGCTTTCTAGTAAATCTCAGGCATTTTGTTTGAGTCTAACAGCACGCCAGATTCTGTTTACAAAAATGCATCCAAACAATTAGCATGCTTATTATCTCATAGATCCCATTTCTCTTCTAAATTGTTTGGCGATCTAACTGGATGAAAGCTGTTCTATAATTGGACGTACCAACTATAGGTTTTAACATGAGTTAGTTGTAACTGTGGGGTTCCATTTCATGAACAGGTTTTGACATGAGTTGGTTGTAAGTATAAGTTTCCATTTGATTAGTTATTTCATTCATCTAGCTGTGCTGATATTAGTCACTTGATTCACTGAAGCTTAATTTCTCTGCTGCGCCATCTTTAAGCACAGAACCATTGTCCTCCAGTCATGAAATATCTGGTTTCTGTTCTTCCATGCCAAGTCACAGAAAAACAGAGGTTTTATTTAAGTTTAGAGGTTGGTTAACTTTCATGCTTGTTTCTTGAGAGGGGTCTGAGAGAGAAAATGACATTTGGAGTGCTTGTCCATTGCACATTACAGCAAGCTAGCTTTTTAATTTATCTAGTGATTAGTTAGGAGAATGAAATTTGACTGACTAAATATTGTTTTTGGTTATTGTCACAGTTATTTAGTTTATCTTAGGTATATTGACTTCCTGCTGACCTGCACTAACCCTGTGGGTTTTCTAGATAGTGCACTTTATGCTAAAATGATGAAAAAGCATTACCTTGTGATGTTAGTCCTCAATTGACACGTAGATTTTGATATTTAGCTAGGGTCTCAGCCAGAATACTGTTATTTTAAGAGAAAGATATACCGTCCTGGCATGACATGCATTGACCATTTAGGCATTGATTGATTATTGATAACACTATCAAAATATTTCATCAGAATGCAGCTTAGACATACTGTTTTCATGGGGCTTTCATGCACTGTTTTTAAAAACTCTGGTAGGACTCCAGTTTGCTTTCATCCCTATTCCTTATGTACTTGTCCTGTGATATTTTGCAATATCTGTTCATTAATTTCTCTTCCTTAAATATATTTTTTTATTTGCAAAAACATTGTCAGCTTTTCCTTCATTTACATGATTGGCCTTTTTATTCTTCTAATAAACCAACCGTAATGTGTATCTTCCTTTTCTTGTTGATTTTTTTTAAGTTGTAGTTTACCTATCTTGCTAGCAATGCATCCTTGCATAGGATTAGATGGTGGATAAGACAAGTAACTGACTTTGAACATCAGAAATACACACAGATCGTTGTTATTGTTAGTTTAATTGACTCTCAAGGAAAGCACATTTGTTTTCTTTCAGTTCGGTACCATGCCAGACAAAGCATTGGAAAACTATTCACATGTTTGAATGCAAAAAAGTGAAGCCATTGGAGATAGAAGATAAGACTGACATTGTTTTATCAGGCAATGGTTCTTGCAGAAGAAGGAAACCATCTGGACTGACTTCTATATCATTAGTCCCTGCTCGTGGGACCTACAATATCCTACAAAAACCAAAAACAGTATTAATTATTCCCTTTTTATTTATTTCTACCCTTCTTTTAGGTTCTCTTCATCATCAGGGTTATTCATTTTGAATTAACAATGGTCTTCTTCCGTCTTTATTTTCAGATTCTTTTCCCCTATGATGAATTTGTGAGGCTTTTTAACTGGGAGAACCCAGGATTTCCACCTTGTGGGCTCTTGAATTGTGGGAACAGGTCAGTAATATCTCATGTTCTTTTTCTGTGTCTGTGTTCCCACTTTTTGTTATGAGGCAATTAGGACCATTTAGTAACCATAGTTTGTTTGGTTTCTCGGCAGTTGCTTTGCTAATGTGGTTCTACAGTGTTTGGCATGCACTCGTCCACTTATTGCCTATTTATTACAGAGAGATCACATTAGAGAATGTAAGTGGCAGACTCCCAGCAGCCTTTTTAACTGCCTTCATTCATACCCAAACTAAAGCATTCACCTTGGATTTCTATTAGGTGTTAGAAAACATAACGATTGGTGCTTTCTATGTGAGCTTCAATTACACATCAAAAGAGCTAGTGAAAGTTCAAACCCCTTTTCACCGCTAAATATTCTTTCTCGTTTGCCAAACATTGGTGGCAACCTTGGTTATGGGAGACAGGAGGATGCTCATGAATTTATGAGGTCTTACCTTGGTTCATTATTTAAAGATAAATCCATGATTTTCATATCGTTTTTATATGCATCATTGTAAGCCATCTTTAGTTTATCATTCTACTTATAGGTTTGCAATTGACACAATGCAATCTGTATGCCTTGATGAATTTGGAGGTGAAAAGACGCTTGATCCGAGCACCCAAGAAACCACCCTTATTCATTATATCTTTGGTGGCTATCTTCAATCACAGGTTGCATTCAATCTGGTATTTGTTATTTCTGGAATATGCTTGGGAAAGTAATTTGAACTTTTGAAAGCTTGTTAATTAAAATTACAATATATTCTTGAAAATAATTCTATTGACATTACCAGATTATCCATTGCATAAACAATTGTTTTGGAGGCTGAAGTCTTGTGGTGTTTGATGATCTTATAATTTAGTGTCAGGGTCTGTTTTATCATTATCTGCAATCTCATGAGTCTTGTTTTTATGTCGAAGCATTTCAAAGATAATCACTCTAAAAAGAAAGGGCAACATAAGCTGACTAAAGTAGTGCAGATTATTATCTCTTTGATGGCTCATCTCTGAATATTTGTACATTTTAGTTATCTTGAGTGACCATGTATGTATTACTACATCTTGAGTTGCTTCTTAGTATCTAAAGAAACATATAGATTGTTGTGTTGCCCACCCTGATGCTTATTTGTTACAGCATTTTACATGTTTGACATTAGGCAATATATACGTACAACAAGATATTTTATATGATTTTCACATGATCTATGTGACCAATTAAATTCGTCATGGTCGGTCCCAAGTCCGGAGAAAGGAGGAGGGTTGCGTTAGGTTGCCAGCCAATGTCAAACTAAGGTATGTTCAATGAATAGATCCATTAAACTATTGTGCTAATGTTAGGTTGTTCTCCGGAAGGAACGCATTGTAGGGTCCGACTATAACATCTTGACAAGGACCGCTATATTTCCAAAACTCGGATGTAGTGATAAATATGTCAGAGCTCGTGTTGCAGGGTCTGACTGTAACATATCGGCAAGGGCCGCTACATCTCCATGAGAACTTGGATGTAGTGTTAAATAGACAAAGGTTCTTTCACCATACATTGGATAAAATTAAATATTATAGTAAAATAATAGTCTAAGATTTAGAATATGGAACATAGGAATCCTCACTGATAAAGCAATGGAGGTAGTAAATACGAAGATTAGGAGAAGAATTAATATTTTGTGTGTACAAGAGACAAAATGAGTAGGCGAGAAGGCAAAAATGATAGAGAACTTAGGTTTTAAGTTATGGTACATAAGAAAGAGTAAAACAACAAATCGAGTGTGTATTGTTGTAAATAGTTCGTTAAAGGATGAAGTTGTAGGAGTAGTTAGAAAGGGGGATAGAATTATAGCTCTTAAGATAGTAGTGGAGAAAGAAACTATGAACGTAATTAGCATATATGCATCTCAAGCAGGATTAGATGAAGATACCAAATCAAGATTTTGGGACGATCTAGAGGAAGTATTACAAAATATTCTGCCAAATGAAATGATTTTAATAGGAGACGATCTAAATAGCATATCGGAGTGAAAAATGAAAAATATGAGAGGGTGCATGGGGGTTATGAGTTTGGAACAAGAAATGAAGAAGGAAAAACTATATTGGATTTCGTGATAGCATATGATCTTATACTGTCTAATACGTTTTTTAAGAAAAGAGAAGAATACTTGGTCACGTTCAAAAGTGGGAATGATAAATCACAAATTGACTTTCTTATGGTTAGGAAGAGGGATAGATAGATTTGTAAAGATTGTAAGGTCATTCTTGGAGAAAACTTAACTACCCAACATAGGTTAGTAGTGTTGGATATATGCCTCAAGCATAGTATCAATAGAAGAAAACTATACACGATTCCTAAAATTAAATGGTGAAAGTTAAAGGATGGGAAACAACACATATTTAAGGAGAAGGTAGGAGTATAAGTATTAGGCGAAATATATGGTGACTCTAATACAACATGAGATAAGATAATATCAAAGTTGAAAATAGTAGCCAAGAGTGTACTCGGTGAGTCAAAGGGGCATGTACCACCAAGTAAGGAATTTTGATCGTGGAATGAGAAAGTACAAGAGAAAGTGAAAGAAAAACGAACAGCCTATAAGGAATTATATATTCGTAAGACCGAGGAAAATTTAAAAAATATACAAGAGTCAAGAAAGAGACTAAGAAAGTAGTGAATAAAGTTATGAATGAAACTTTTAAAGGGTTATATCAATAATTGGATACAAAAGAAAGTGAAAGAGACATTTATAGAATAACTAAAGTAAGAGAGAGAGAGAGAGAGATAAAAGATCTTATTCAAATATAATGTATTAAAGATAAACGCAATAGGATACTAGTAAATGATGGAGAAATAAAAGAGCGGTGGAAGGTATATTTTCATCATTTTTTAAATAAAGGTTTTGGTGACCAACTTAACTTAGGTAATTTAAGTAGGTCAAATGATTATAGAAATTTAAATTTTTATCGTAAAATTCAAACATTAGAAGTAGAACAAGCTTTAAATGTGATGCAAAATGGAAAAGTCATTGGACCAGATGATATTCTGATAGAAGTATGGAAGTACCTAGGGAAACAAGGTATTGAATGACTTACAAAATTATTTAACATGATATTGAAAACGAAAAAAAATCTGATTAATAGAGGGTAAGTACTCTATAAGGGAGACGTATAAAATTGTGCAAACTATAGGGGTCTTAAATTAATGAATCATACTATGAAACTTTAGGAAAGAGTAATAGAAAAAAGATTAAGGAAATCACAGTGATCGAAAATCAATTTGGGTTCATACCTAGAAGGTCAACAATAGAAGTTATACATCTTCTCAGGCAACTAATTGAAAAGTATCGGGAGCAAAAGCAAAATCTACACATGATATGCATTGACTTAGAAAAAATTTATAATAGAGTCTCAAGATAAATTATATGAAGAATTCTAAAAAAGAGAGATGTTAGTGTGTCATATATTAAACTAATTAAGGATATGTATGAGAATGTAATATCCAAAGTGAAGAATTCAGGTGGATTAACTGAAGCATTTCCAATAAAGATAAGGTTATATCAAAGATCAGCTTTAAGCCATTATCTTTTTACATTAATCATGAACGAACTAACTAGACACATTTAAGACAGTACCGTGGTCCATATTGTTTGCAAATGATATTGTTTTGGTAGATGAGACATGTGAATGAGTAAATGCTAAACTAGAATCTTGGTGGGAAACATTAGAAGTGAAAGATTTTAGGCTTAGTAGAGTAAAGATAAAATATATGAAATTTAAGTTTAGCAATATTAGATGTAATGAGATAATTGTTAAGATAGGAGATGACGAGTTGTCTAGAACTGACAACTTTAGTATTTAGGATCATTTTTGTAAGATGATGGAGGGATTGAGAAAGATATCTTTCATATAATACAAACAACAGGATAGTTGAAATGGAAGAGAGCATCGAGTGTTTTACGTGATCGTAAAGTACCTCTAAAACTTAAAAGGAAGTTCTACAAAACAGTGGTTAGACTTGTTATGTTATATGACGCTGAATGTTGGGCTATAACTTGAGCACATGAGTAGAAGATGAGAGTTGCAGAGATGAGGTTGTTAAAATGGATGTATGGACATACGAGGATGGACAGAATAAGATATGAGAGCATTAGAGAGAAAGTCGGAGTTGCATCTATTGAGGGAAAACTTCGAAAGACACGTTTAAGATGGTACGACATATACTTAGACGAATAATAAATGCTTCAGTTAGGTAATATGAAACTATGACAAATACACACATCAAACGAGGAAGAGGAAGACAAAAAAAGACTTGGTTAGTAACAATAAAATAAGATAAAATTTATTTAAGTATAGATGATGATGTAGTAGGGATAGAGTCCAATAGCGTAGAAGGATCCATATAGCCGGCCCCACATAGTGGAATAAAACTTGGTTATTGTTGTTGTCACATGATCTATGTGCATATAATTAATGCATTTTGCTTTATGCATGGGCTGATGCAGATTTTACTATCATATTACTAGTTTCCAATTTGCTATCCTACAAAATGTCTTATATTCTTGTTTGAATGTCATTCATACACTGAACATAATTTAATCTAGGTAACTTGTACAAAATGTAATACTATTTCCAATCGGTATGAGAATATGATGGATTTGACTGTTGAAATCCATGGGGATGCTGAATCTTTGGAGGAGTGCTTGGATCAATTCACTATGAAGGAGTGGCTTGATGGGGATAACAAGTATAAGTGCGATGGGTAAGCACTTATGACTTTGTTCTCTTTATTACTGCCATCTATTAGTTTTTTTATATCAAAGACGCTTAGCAATTTATTCTAGGGAAGTCCATATGGTCCATTTTATAGTACATCACTTTATTACAGATGGAAAAATTCAGTTGCTCAAGTCATATTTCTTAATGGGATTACATCTGAACATTATTAATTTAGATTACCTTTCTGTTAATTGCTATTAATTATTACATGTATGATTTCTGGTTTAATAAGGCACTGATATTGCATTGTGTAGCTATGTCGTCTTGGATGAAGTTGGGTGTATATGTAGTGTTCCTTCTCTAAGGTTTAGATTTTAATTATTTACTATTTGACGGTTTTAGGAGAATTTATTATTTACGGATAATGACTTGAACTTATTTGCAGTAGCAGTGGATTGCATTTAAGTATCTTCTCTCTCAAACCTATCAAAAGCACTAGATTTCTGATTGCAGGATATATTCAACAATAGCAAAATAATCATTCAGAGAATCTAAGGACCACAATAATATATAGGAAAAGTTGGTGTGTTGTTTTGTAAAATGGACTGAATTCCCAATTCCATATGCAATTTGGCAAATTAGTTAGTCAAACTACATAAGGAGAGCTTTGACACAACGGTAAAGTTGTTGTCGTGTGACCTTGTGGTTACGGATTCAAATCACGGAAACAACCTTTTGCAATACAAGGTAAGACTACATACAATAGATCTAATGTGGTCGGTCCCTTCCTGGGATCTTGTATTGACGGGAGCTTCGTACATCGGACTGCCCTTTAGTTACTCAAAATACACTGAAACAAGGCTGGTTGCTGCTTATGAGGGCTACATAACAATTTTGCAGACTAAATCAATCTAATTAGATAAGCAAAGTCTTGTCTAAATTACTATTGATTTGATAAAAACCTGTTTCGATTAAATAAACACAACTAGTTTAATAAATGAGTCATAGTCTATTAGTGGAATAATCTTTTATATGGATTATATGCCTCACTATTTATGTCTCTTATGTGAATTCATAGCTTTACAACCTATGTGTGCGCGCACACAAAAAAAATGGATTGGTTAGGATGATCAATTTGATAAGTTGATAAGTGATTTTTAGTTTTTAAAATTGATGGATAGTTTAATAAATTTGAAATATTTACCTTACATATAATCCGACATATTTTATGGATGGCTTATGGCCCTCCACATATCACATTTGCATTATGTGACACCTTGCTACTGTTTGCATGTGACATTTAAAACCTTGTCTTTCTTGTAAACAATTAAGTGATTGTTTTTGGTGTTTGTATACAGATGCAATGATTATGTTAAGGCATGGAAACGTCTTACAGTTCATCAACCTCCAAATATCCTTACTATTGCTCTGAAGAGATTCCAGGTCAGATTTCTTTGGCATTATTAACATGTAAAGCAGTGTTTCTTGGAGTTGCTGGGGCTGACACCTATGCTCATAAATTGTGAAGCATTTTTTAAGCATCTTAAATCCCAAAAAATGGCTATGCCTAGGCAAACGCCTTAGCGTCAACCTATTACACTTGGTTAGGTGATTACCTTTTGAATAAAAGCTTAGATATGATCTTTAATTGACTATCAGGGCTGTTTCTGCAGCAAAGGGATATAAGATATGTATTTTATGCGAAATTTATTTTCTTGAACTATAAAGTTGTGTTACTTTAATGCAAAATATTCTGGGGCTTATCTAGGGGATAAGGCTTATCTAGCAAACAAGCATCTAAGCACAAAAATTCAGCAAGAGTTTTGCTTTCTATGACGAACCTTATCTAGGAGTTGGCAGCAACATCTTATGATGGTGGTTGGGCAGCAGAATGGCCATTTTTCTCCCCTTTTGCACTTATACTTTCTTATCTTCCTATCAACTATTCTTACTCATATATCATCTTTGGTTGCTTGCCTTCTCCCTTGTATGCTACTCTCTGCCTCTCTTATCTTTTTTATTACAGATCTCTCATGTTTCCTCTCTTCCTTTGTTACTTTTTTTCTGGCCTATCTTTCCTTGACAGTACACTTGTGTTTCCAGTCGAACTACAATCTCTCTGGTTCTTTATTTTCTCCAATGCTCTTTTCATAGTTTTACAGTCAAAATTAATTATTTTGAACCCTGACATCATAGAATAAAATTTTGATTATGCGCTATGGATGGTTGATTTAGTATTGCAATTTTTTTTATTTCTCCATAACATAATTAGGATTTTAATTAGTCTTATAGTTTCTTTTGGGTTATAGAATTTTCAATAGAGTTATTTATATTTGTTAGGGTATGGGATAACCCAATAGTGTTTTTAGAAAGACCTGATCATAATTCTGATCTATGAAAAGGACTAGGATCCATTTTCTTGATTTATATTTCACTTTAATAAAATTTTCCTTTTTGTTCCCTTATAGTTTGTGTTTTGGCAACACAATTGGCTTGTGCTGCATCACTTCTTTAACAATTAATCATGGTATTTTAAAATGCATAGCTGAAGTTGAACCTTTGTAAGTATACTATTTCTAATAGAACGAATGTACTGAAAAGAGCCATAGCATGGATCTAGTAATTGATATACCATGTATTTGTATTTTCACCTCCTTTATATACTAAGAACTTTACTATTATGATAAATGTTATAAACTGAACGTATTTTGTAGTTGTCAAATACAAGCATCTTGCTTGGAGTCTTGAAGTTGTCAAGTGACTACGCCTTACATGAACTTGACACCTTACAACACCTAGAACTCTTAGAACCACTGCTTCAAAATTGTTCCATCTTTGGACCTTGTGCTTCTCATTGTTATCTTCTGAGGGCTTAACTTTATTTTTACAGAGTGGTCGGTTTGGTAAACTCAACAAGAGGGTCACTTTTCCTGAGAACTTAAATCTCACTCCCTATATGAGTGGCGGTAGTGATGGGACGGATCTGTATGTACTATATGCTGTTGTTGTTCACGTGGACATGCTCAATGCTTCATTTTTTGGCCATTATATTTGTTATACCAAAGATTACCAAGGAAAATGGTACAGAATTGATGACAGCAAGGTAATTGGCATATATTATATATTCTTTTTTAATAGCGGGCAACTTGAATTCTGGTCCAATTAATATTTCATTGCAGGTCACAGAAGTTGAAGTGGAAGATGCACTTGCTGAAGGTGCTTATATGCTCTTATACAGAAGGTAAAAAGTTTATTCATTTCACTCGATTAATATTTAGGAAAATTATCATATTTTTAATAGGTGATTTGTAAATCCTGGTTGTTTTGCGTAGCTTGTTGACTCTAATGCATATTTGCAAAAATGAGCTTCCAGTTAGTGTATGTATCATGCATGCATCTGATCCCAGGTCACTACTGTGGATTAATGGCCGCAGCACATATTAGTGACCATTAAATATGAGATATATATGAAATTAGGGAGTGCACGTTTAGGAACAGAACTCTTTTTTATCTGCTTTAACTTGGCTTTGGCTGGTCTCCATCTGTCTATTAGTCTCACTTTTATGATCCTTTTAAGCTCCTCAAGTTGTAGTAATTCTTCTGATGTGAATATTAATCCAGGACCACTGTACGGAAGGAGCCATTTGTTAAGCATGCACAACCTCAGAAAACAAAACAGTTACCCGAGACACATCCTATGGTGGTTGACCCCAGCTATGCTTCTTGCAACGGATCTGACAAGGATTCCCGATCAAATCCCTTGTCTGTTGAACCTACCAAGGCAATTGAAGTGAAAGCCATGGTCTTGAATTCAATAGCAAATGGACTTGAAGATAGCAGCCCTGATCTGTTCCCTTCAAGGCCTGATAGATCAAGTGCGGAGGCCATGCAATTGGATCACCATCCTGATACATCTTCCACCGAAGCTGATGCTGATACATGTGAAATTCCAGATGCCAGATATGATGCAGGATGTCATGTTGTAGAAGACAGTGAATCTACTGGAGAATCATCTATTTCTCCAGACAACGACGCTATGATCATTGAGTCATCTTCAAATATTCCCATAACGGCTGAAACGGTAGTTTCTAGATCTTCATGCGGTTCATTTGCTGAATCAGATCATCCTTTGCAAACTTACAATTCCTTGGATTCATCTATTGAAGTTGACAATGTGGATGCAACTTCTGTCGATGATAACATTGGGAATCAGGCTATGTCATTAAGCTGGGAAAACAATTCCAGTGGGAAAATCAATACAGTATATTTAGGAGAGCAGTCTTTGGCCAGTGAAGAGGGCAAGCCAAAGCAAATGCATTCAGTTACTAATATCTACAAGGAAAATAAGGAAAATGGACACTCAAATGGGTTTCCTGAGACTGAATTTTTGGAGCAACATTCAGCGGGCAAGAGCAAAAATGTTCCCTGCAATATGCCGCTGGTTTCTTGTGGTTTACTGGAAAAGCCCAACGCAAAATCTTCAGAGATGAATACTGCCAGTGAAGCAGACGAACATAATCCTGGGTATCATTTAGCAGTGAGCGGTAGCAAGGGAAATGGGCACTCGAATGGATATCATCAAACTGTAGCATCAGAGCAAGGTTCCATGGACAAAATCAAAATTGCTTCTAACGATATATCATTCATGTCCCGTGGCTTCTTGCAGAAATCTTATACAAAAAATTCAGGGAAGAACAGGTTAAGAGGATCCAAGAAATTTGCCCACCCACAGGAAGCCAAGTGCAATGGTTCCACTGGGCATGCTTGTGGTTCAACGATTGCGGAAACAGACTTCAGACCTGAGGCTCCCTGCTCCAATGGATCTAGCATGAATCATTCCAATGGCTCCATCTCTCCCAGTTCCACGTTCGGTGAAAATGGGAATGGCAAGTGCAAGGACGGACCACTTATTCCAACGACCTCTGAGAACAGTGACGAGCTATCTGCATCTGTAGGTGAGCACAAGAAGCTAAATAAGTTGGCCACCTCTGATGCTAACATAACAAGAAGCACCGAGGAATTTAGTAATAACATCCAGTGATTTAATTCCCAATGCATCAATAACATGATTTGAGTTCTAACCAAAGTAGACACTACTGGATTCCCCTAACCAAGACACAAGCAGATTCATCTCGCCTTAACTAGATTTGCATGGTACTTCAATTCCACCAAAGGAAAGGATTGGAGGTGGGCCTCTCTGGGTTTCCATACAACTCCATGGAGGCTCAGAAGCAAGCTCCACCGGCGTCGCCATGGTATTTCTTGTCATATTGTCTGTTAATCATGATTTGTTCTTCTATTGTTGAAGAAGAGGAATAAGATTACATCAGAAGTTGTCTTGTTCAGTGAGTGGATGTGTGGACAATTAGAAACTTATTTTTGTTCGAATTTTGATTTATGATAGAAGTATAGTATTTATGCCAATGTTTATCTTTTTGGATAATTCAAGTATTCAGATTTTGTCCCAATAATTTTGAAAAGTAGATAGAAGTACAATTTATGCATATTTTAAAGTCGAAGAGATTTATTTTATTTATTTTTTAAAAGTTTTTTTTGTAGTGATTTAAAATCCCTTTATCAAATATATATATATATATATAGATGATAATAATAATTAACTAATTATTAAATATTATAGTCGAGCAAAATCAGGATCCTAAAAAGCGCTTACAAAAGAAACCGGAAGCAGCGACGACGGCCGGCTTAACGCACTTCGCATCTCATTCGAAGGGGAAAACTACGTGTTTCTCCCGGCGAAAGATCGCCGATCTGGAAGAATTAGGGTTCGGATTTGAATCAGCATCATGAATGAGTCGATAGGGAAGCAGGTGAGAAGATCGCTTCGGCGCCAGATCTCTCTTTGGCATTGTTTATCTTGTGGTAGGATCGTCATCGCTTTCTTGGGTTTGGGCGCTTGCAGATCCTCGAGCAGCAGTTGCTGACGGTGGCCAAGGCCGTCGAGGACAAGATCGATGAGGAGATCACGGCGCTCGACCGCCTCGACCTCGACGATCTGGAGGCGCTGCGGGAGCGCAGGCTGCAGCAGATGAAGAAGATGGCGGAGAAACGCAACCGCTGGATCTCCCTCGGCCACGGCGAGTACTCTGAGATCTCCGAGAAGGACTTCTTCGCTGCCGTCAAGGCAAGTGACCGCGTCGTCTGCCATTTCTACCGCGAGAATTGGCCTTGCAAGGTATTCTCCTTCTTTTCCTCCTCAAAATTGCCATTTGGAGCGGTTGGTTGCATAACATACAAAAAATTAAAGAAAATTAATTGATTAAACTGAAATAGGCATAATCTTGCCTTTTCATTTGTGGATCTTCAAATCTGTATGGTTTTTTTTTTCTAGATTGAATGATATCAATCTTGCTTGCAATACTTTCCTCTGAAGCAGAACATGTGTTCTGCTTAGCCTAATGGAATAATGAACAAGTCTAAATGTTATTTGTATTACCCAAGTCTAAATGTTACCCTGATTTCATATTTAGTAATATTAATATAGATGATAAAGTAAGTATTATTCGAGTTCGCACTAGTTTCATGACAAGCAGATTGCATGCCCTTGTTAAATATGTCAATCTGTTTTTCGATCATATAAACTAGAGAGTTATCCTATTTCTAAAATGAACAACTGACCATCTATCCCAATTGCTCAAGTCGATTGGAAAAAGGTCAATCAATACATTTATGCTCTTAACGACCGGATTTGGTTGACTCAAATCTAACACATGAACTAACTAAGCTTAGTTAAGGTATGTATTATGGATAGGCAAATTGTAAAATAGAAACTCTTGCTTTAGAACTATGTCAAAAAAATGGGAAGAGCAAAATCCATGCCAAAAAAAAAACATAGAAACAAAAAGAAGAAAACCTGCTTGGAAAATGGGTTGTGCCTTAATGTAAGCACACTCATGAGTCATGGTACCTCTAATGATCAACTAAAGTAGGGATGACAAATTGTGTGGTGTGATGTTAATTGTCATAAGTTGATTGTCTCATTTGTGTCAATATAAAAATATATAAAATAATATAAAACTAATTGACTAGTTTAAAAATAATTATATAGTCTACTAATTAAACTTTCTAAACTATCAAGTTATATAACATGAAAAGCTTGCCATCATTTTATATATTTGGATCATGTCGTGTAAATTTTGGGTTGGCTCTATTAATTGTGTTTCAAGTTGAGTGAGGTTGTGTTAAGTTATTGAACCGAGGAGCACCCTCACATGCTCCCTTCATGCCCCATCAGACTTAGAGGTATATGGGTTGAGTCTCTGGTACCATGTTAAAATGAATAACCGTTTAATGTGAAAGCATGAGTCTCTGTTTCCATGTTTTTACCACATGATCTTTGAAAACTTCACAGAAATTTTATAATGAGTTCGTTCATGGAACTACTTTATGCGTTATTACAGCTCCTAAGACGTCTAAACATAGCACCACACTTTTTCATGAATTCATTGACTTGTTCTGTTACTTGAGTTACTTCTGTCCAAAAATTTTGACTTGATAAGTGTTGCAGCTACTTGGGCATTTTTTGTTATTTCTTCGACTTCTGCCCACATGATCTTCTTGTGGATCTATCCCCATCAGCTTCTTCTCTCTAATCTAGTAATTTACTCATTCACTTGATGTTGGTTTGAAGAAACAGTTTTTCCTCTCCTCTGGATCATATCATTTAGGATTTTGTTCTTTGTAGTTCTTTTGTAGCTAATAAATTCTTGAAAAGCTTTCCCTCTAAAGTGATATGTAGGGATATTGCAAATTATATCACTATTTAATTGCATTTAACGGAATATTTGCTTGGTTTGTCACGACCAAATTATGTAAGTTTCCTATCTTCATCATCTTCTTGGTCCGATCTTGAAATACTCCATAAGATGGAATTTTTGGTTCAAACTAGTGGTGTTCTTTTAGATTTTCGAAATTGATAACTCCAGCATCATGCTTACAGGTGATGGATAAACACCTGAGTATTCTTGCAAAGCAACACATAGAGACACGCTTTATTAAAGTTCAAGCCGAGAAAAGCCCTTTCTTAACTGAGAAGCTTAGGATAATCATGTTACCAACCCTCGCTCTCGTAAAGAATGCCAAAGTCGAGGATTATGTGGTTAGTGGTTCAATTTTGTCGAATGACCGGATCATTACTCACTTTGTGCGAGTCTTTATGTGTTCCTTCGTGCATTGCAGGTAGGTTTTGATGAGCTTGGGGGCACTGATGGCTTCAGTACAGAAGAGTTGGAAGAGAGATTAGCCAAGTCTCAAGTTATAGTCTTCGATGGCGAGGTGCCTTCTCACCCAGCAAAGTCCAGCAAAACAAAGAGAAGTGTTCGCCAATCGGAAACTGCCAATTCGTCTGACTCCGAGTAGGCGTATGCTTGAGGGTTTCACTACAACTTAAACGGGAGCAGTATTTTACCAGTTTGTTTGTGACATCCAGATTGTTATCTAGCTAGTTTTATGAATTCTTGTAATTTCCGAAACCTGATATCGGTTAATGAATGAATGTGACTGATTTGAACTACTATTCTACTAAGAAAAAAAAAGTTTGGGCTACGTATGCTTATTCAAAGATATTGATTTTGGATCCTAAAGTGTACAATGTAATACAGTTGATTTTAGCAAGTAGTTAACCTCAGTTCCAGTTTATCAAAGACACTTATGATCCTAAACACATCGATCTACATAGACACATCTGTTTTGTAGCAACAATGTGGCATCAAATGCACAACAAAAAGTTCAACTTCTCGAAGCTCTGGTTTCTCCAAAAGGACTCTCTTGTTAGTTATTTACGCAATTACGCGAGCGACACGCGAAGACCCGAATGAAGTATGTAATCCATAGGAAGATGAAAAACGCTGCAGACAATTAAATAGACAGATTGATCATCATTCAAGTCTCCTATCAGAGCTAAAACAAGGATCTTTCAAGAAATAATAACACTCTCTATTACGACTATATATCGATCATATTCATGATCAAGTCATGTTTACAACTATTCCTCATGGCTTTATGCAAGAGTATATCAATAGCAATGTTAACAAATATGTAAATAAATAAAGGTGAAGTGTAAAACTAAAGCCCCCAACAAATTCAAATGACAACTTACATATCGGAGTATTATCCTACGAATATCTTGGTAGAATCAAGCTCCAGTTTAATATACTACTATTGCAGAAAAATGCAATAGAAATTTCAATTAGTTTCTTGATCCTCAAATAAGTTCCATGCAAGACAATATCAATAGAAACAAGTTGGAAAAGAAAAAAAAAAGTAGTACCTCTGTCTATATGTCTAAATTCATATATATAAATAAAAGATGAGTAATACTTCAGTTCCTAACCACCAGATCAGAAAATTTTATGGCAATTTCAATATCAGATATCTTTAAAGATATCTCGGTTGAATCAAAGCTCTAACATACAAGTATACCACTCACAAAAGAATTCAAGAGAAATTTAAACAGTTTTGTTTGGTTAATTAATTAATCCACATCCCATTTCATTGTTCTACAGTAGCTGAGGGTATACGGATAAAGCTAGTTCAATCAACTACATCAATGTCTAGAAACTCTCTAAGTTACAATCTTCAAAAAATTCAAGATTAAAAATCAATCTATGTTTTGTTTTTCTTTAATATGAACTCAAAAAGCCAGAGCAACATGCTATATGAGATGACAAATTTATGAGTGCTATACTTCCACTGTCATAATCTTCTAATCTTGTTTTCCAAGAAAGAAAAGAAAGTCAGGATCAAATTTTACAAGTTTGGAACATCTTATAGGAGATAAAAGATAAATGAAGAAATTCCTTTCTTTGTTAAAGCCTGTTTTTGGGGATGAAAGATGTTTGCAAGAACATAACTAATAGTTTAGATTTTGTACTAGTAAATGTGGTTGAATCAACCAGATGCATTGATGATTGAGCCTAAAAATCATGCAAAGAATTGAATTGTCAAAGAAAATTGTTAAGAAAAGACTAGAATGAGCAAAAGGAACAATTTTTTTTGTACAGGGAAGAGGAAACCCTAATTCGCCGGCAGGGTTTCCGCCGGCTCCGGCCCCATGTCGCTGACGATGGAGCGGCAGATCGGGCACCCCGGAGACCTAACCAGCCACTGATCGACGCAACCTGCGTGGAAGACGTGCCCGCAGGAGGGAAGCGATCGGCACCTCTCCCCTCTTTTGAACTCCACCAGACACACGGCGCAATCGGGCGTCGTCCGGGGCCGGGGCGAGGCCACGCCGGGAAACTCGAACCCTGGAAGCCTCCTCAACTGGGCGAGCGAGAGGCCTCGAAGGGCTCGACCGCCGCCGCCGTCGTCGCTTGCGATCGATCGGCGCTCGTGGCCGCGAACCGCTCCCACTGCGACTAAAAGCAAGACGACGGCGGCGAATCCGGCGAAGACGAAGAAGATCCCTAGGGCAGCCGCCATGAAAACGGCCCGGAAGAAGAAGAAGAAACCGGACGCCGCACTTGGGCTTCGCTACCGCCAATGCGTCCGAGGATGACGAATGCCTCATCGTCGATGGGGAATCGGTGGAGGCCAGAGACGGAGGACGGCGATCAATTCCGGCCATCGGAGTCTTCGCGTGCGTCGACGACCGCGGAGAATAATGCCTGTTAGGAGAATA
The DNA here is from genome assembly GCF_044706935.1 of Curcuma longa. Lineage (NCBI taxonomy): Eukaryota > Viridiplantae > Streptophyta > Magnoliopsida > Zingiberales > Zingiberaceae > Curcuma > Curcuma longa. Next base: position 717,008 of record NW_027435604.1, on the reverse strand, counting down.
AGATGGTCCGCGGGGAATTATAACGCAAGAGGAAGCCCGATCAAGTAATCTTGGCCGTCGATTTTGTTCATGATCGATTATAGTTGAACGGTCACGATCAAACGGGTAGTGATCAAACCGATTTATTATTTTAATTCAATAAAAAATGGGGAAAAATAACGTAATTGATTTAGTTTGGAATAATAGGAATAATGTAATTGATTTAATTAAATAAATTGATCAGCACAGAGTTCTAGAGAAAGATGTATTATCCTCTTTCGAAGAAGTTATCTCGGAGACCTAAGCCCAAGTCTGGTGGGCACCACGAAGAGTCTGAACGTGATCGTGCAGTACTGATGCTTTTGAGACATAGTTGAGTTGATTATGATGCAGTAGAGTTACAGAAGGGGACAAAGATTCGAATCCTGTGAAATCAGCAATACTCTCTCGTAGTTAACTACGATTTCTCGATTTACCTACTCATAGATAGTGTCTTTCCCTTCAGGAAAAAATGCCATTTTTGCGCCTTATAGAAGTTCTCTAAATCCTCCCTGCTTTCATTAGAGAAACTCTAATACCAGAAATCGCCCCAGGCTGATGTACTTGTGATTATGCATGATTAACAAGGAGAAGAATTGAGTTCTTAGAATATCAATCTGAACATGATTTATAAACTTATATAATGACCAGTTGATCACTTGGTAGACTACAAACAATGTAGTACTTTTAAATTAAAAAATGCCTCTTGGTTTAGAGTAATATTTGATTTTATTCTATATTGTGTTGGCGTTTAGGATCCTTCAGCATTCTGGATCTGCCCTAGATTTCGATCAAGAGTCGGCTGATCTTGCTGCAGGAAGGCCCAATGTGAAGAATGTGACATTACTGCTTGGTGATTGGTGGGGATCAGGCATTGTCCATGCAAAAGTCTGGATATCTGATGGCGAAGACATATATGTTGGTTCAGCTAACAATGTCTGGAAATCTCTCACCCAGGTATTTAGATACTGTAACAGATATGGAATATGCCTTTTTCAAATGGCACATTCTGTTCTCTTTTGACTTTGAAACATGTTTGAGTAGCTAGTCAAATACGAGGGAAAATATTATCAATTTTGTGATCCTTTCCATTTTGATTCATATAAAGAGGAAGAGGAAGCTTTTCAAAATGATAATAGTTGATGATGATAAAAAAAATAATTTGGTGTGCGAAATTCTTATTCTAATAAAGGATTTATTATATACAATATTATTTTATTATCTAAGAGGTTTTTTTCACGATTCAAACTTGTGACCTCTAGAGGTTTACAAGAGAGGTTTTTTTCACGATTCAAACTTGTGACCTCTTGAGGTTTTTTTCACTCCAAGTGCTCACTCTGTTCTGTAAACGAATTCATTCTCTCTTCCTCTTCTTCATATCTTCTAAACGAAATTCACTACAAATCCTCATCCAACGAGAAAAGGAGCAAAGCATCTTTCTTGCTGTCTGGTTAGTTAGAGGATTAGAAAGGGTGATTAATTAATAAGTAGGTGAGTTTATGGGTAAATTAACACATTGAGGCGTTGTTAATATGCCATTGGTTATATGACATTGGGTTAGTTCATTTTTAAGGAGGTGGGACCACATTGTTTGAATTTATTTCAAGGTAATTAAATAAATTAACTTGTTTATTATTTTTATGACCGCAAATGAATAAAAAAAATACAGAACTAACTCAAATCATTTGAGTTGGTAGGTTAAATTGGTTCAAAAAGGCTCTAACAAATGTATCTCATGTAAAAAATAATGTTCATCTTGAGTTCCAATAATAATAAACGAACAAACAATAAGAAAATGTTCATCTGTCTTCAGCAATTCTTGTGTCATTGATGCTCGATGAGATCCTCGAGCATGGTGGCAAAATCTTGGATTTCGGTGTCCGTCATCTCATCCTGCTGCGGCATCGTCGAAGGGATATCACAGGAGACGTCCTTCTCGAGCGTGATGGCATAATCCTGGAACTCGGTGTGCGTCGGATCATTCTGTGGCGGCGACGAAGGAATCGGAAGCAACTCCGACGTCGACTGAGGCATATGTGAAAACGGCTCTGCCTGAGGCATCGATGGATAGGCAGCGACTGTAGGGTACAGAAAATCGTCTGACTGCTCATGATGCGGCGGCACCGTCATCAACTGAGGCATCTGATACCAATGCTGCTCTAGCGGTGACGGCAGCTGTGGTGGTTGATAGTCGACGGCATAATCCTGGACCTCAGTGTGCGCAATCAACTGTCGAGATTTTTTCCGGTCCCTGATCAAGAAACCACCTGCCAACTACGACGCCCTCCAGAGCCGGGCGGTTAAATACATTCATGTGGAGGAAGCTCAATCCTCCCGCAGCAAGGAAAAGGATTCCCCTCAGGCATATGGTCCTAGCCGGAACCCGCCGGCTGTTCCCCGAGCGGAACCGCGACCGCCTCCGCGACTGCAAAGGAAACCCGATATCGACCGGCCCGCTGCGCCGGGAGGGCCTAGTACCCGGGCCATCCATGTTGTGACTAATCACCTGGGACAGGCCGGAAGGAATCGCCGATGGTTACCTCGGTTCTGCACTTTTCACAATGCTCAAGGCCATGATCTCAGTGAGTGTTACCAGTACGCTCGTGAGTTGCGGCGAGAGGCTGAGCGGCAGGTGCTGGTGACAACCGCGCCCCGAACACAACGAACGTCGCCCCGTCAGCCACGCCGAGAAACGCGGCCACCTTCTCCTCGGACGTCTCATCCCCGCGAGCGGTCTCCTAGACGGCCCGTACCACCCCCGCGGCAACCTGGACCACGAAACCAGGAAAGCCCCCACCGGCGTGATGCCCCAGAAGACAACCAAGATAAGGCTCCTGTCGGGTGCATCGATATGATTGTTGGAGGAGCCACCGATGGGGATTCACATCGAGCCCGTAAGGCGCATAGTCGGCGACTCGACGTCTGCGGGGTGAGCCGCAGTCCGCCTATGGACGGGCCAGTCATTTCGGGCCCCAAGATTTGGAAGGTATCGAGGTACCTCATGACGACGCCTTGGTCGTCCGCGCTACCGTAGCCAATTATGATATTGGTCGGGTGTTTATCGACACTGGTAGCTCTGTCAATGTTTTGTTTCAGAAGACCTTTAAGCAGATGGAGATCGGTGAAGATAGTTTGGAGCCCTTGGTTACCCCTCTCTTCGGATTTACTGGGAATAGAGTCCAACCCCTGGGGCAGATCATTCTGCCGCTTTCACTAGGAGTACCACCTCTAATGCGAACTCGGCGCATCCTCTTCGTTGTCGTTGACGCTTCTTCCTCCTACAACATCATACTGGGGAGGCCCACGCTAAGCGCCTTCTCCGCCGTCGCCTCCCCCTACCACCAGAAGATAAAGTTCCCGATAGGTGATCAAGTGGGTGAGGTAAGGGGAGACCAACAGGTCTCCCGTCGATGCTACGTTGACATGGTCCGTGCAGACCCTCGAAAAGTTCAAAAAACAGCAGGGGGCGAAATCCAAATCATCCAAGAGGGTCCTTCCGCAAAGGACTTTGAAGGAAAAGAGCTTCTACAAGTTTGCCCGGACCGCGCCGAAACAATGGTTCAGGTAGGTTCTGACCTGTCGCCCAAGATAAAAGAAGAATTGTGTATATGCCTCTTTCAAAATCGAGATGTCTTTGCCTGGACGCCAGAGGACTTCACCAGCATTTTCCCGTCCGTAGCCGTTCACCGTCTCAACATCGCGCCCGACGCTTATCCTGTGAAACAGAAACGAAGACACTTCGGCCCAGAACAGAACAAGGCCATTCGAGTAGAAGTCCAGAAACTCCTAGCAACCAGACATATCAAGGAGGTACAGTTCCCTACATGGCTATCTAACGTCGTACTTGTGCCAAAACCAGGTAACAGGTGGCGAGTCTGCGTGGATTTCCGGGATCTCAACAAGGCATGCCCTAAAGATTGCTACCCCTTACCAAGGATCGACCAGATGGTGGACTCTACAGCAGGATATGAGTATATATGTATGCTGGATGCCTATCAGGGCTACCATCAAATACCTCTTGATGTAAACGACCAAGACAAGGTCAGTTTTATAACAGCCGATGGTACATTCTGTTACACTGTGATGCCGTTTGGACTCAAGAATGCGGGAGCCACGTACCAGCGATTGATGGACCGAGTGTTCCAACAGCAAAAGGGCAGGAATGTCGAGGTATATGTCGATGACATCTTGATAAAAATGACTAAAGAAGAAGAACTCCTTGCAGACATCGATGAGACCTGCCGGGCTCTCCGTCATTTCGGCCTCAAACTCAACCCCACCAAATGTGTGTTCGGAGTCCGGGTCGGGCGATTCTTAGGATACATCGTCACTGAAAAAGGAATCGAAGCCAATCCAGACAAGGTGCATGCCCTGGCTCAAATGGCCCCGCCCCGAAACCTCAGAGAAGCTCAAAAACTAGTGGGACGCATCACGGCTCTGTCACGGTTCATTGCCCGTTCGGCAGAGCGAAGCTTCCCCTTCTTCAAGGTATTCGAAAGAAAGCTCAGCGGTTTCATTGGAATGCTGAGTGCGATCAAGCCTTTGAAGAGCTCAAGAATTATCTCAGCCAGTTACCTCGACTCGCCAAAGCTTTCCCTGTCGAGCCGTTGTGGATGTATCTCTCAGCTACTGAAGTGGCTGTCAGTTCGGTATTAGTTAAAGAAGAAGAGAAGAGCCAACATCCCATCTATTTCTTCAGTCGCCGCTTGAAAGATGCCGAAACACGGTACACCAACTTAGAGAAATTAGCATGGGACGTTGTACTAACAGCTCGCCGCCTCCGTCCATATTTCCTATCACATCTAATTACAGTGTTGACAAATAGTAATTTGGGGAGGATACTCACTCAATCGGAAGCTTCGGGGAGACTCATCAAATGGACCGTAGAGCTAGGTGAGTATGATATCCGATACGAGCCTCGAGCAAGCACAAGCCTTGGATTTTTTGTCCGAAATATCGAGAGAAGAAGCGGAGGAAGAATGGGAAGTTTATGTGGATGGAGCCTCTAACAAACAGGGAAGCGGGGTGGGTGTGTTGCTACTTGCGCCCACCGGGGAAGAAGTCCGACTCGCCATTCGGCTCGGCTTCAAAGCCTCTAATAACGAAGCTGAATATGAAGCCTAGCCGGACTTCAAGCGGCTAGACGGATGGGAGCTACCCGAATATCTCTCTACTCCGACTCCCAGCTTGTATCACAACAAGTGGAAAGAAGTTGTGAAATTAAGAACGACCGGCTCTGAAAATATGCAGAAGCTTTCCGAAGGATAGGAGCAGAATTCCAAGCAGTTTCCCTCCGAAAGATCCCCCGTTCCGAAAACCTTAAGGCTGACGAGCTGGCAAAATTGGCCAGCTCTCTAACCGAATGGACAGATGACACGGCCACCACGCATATTGCTGCGCTAGCCCAGATAGACCAACTTCCTGCAACCGAAAAGGAAGATTGGCGCACGCCTATTCGGGTCTTCCTGAATAGCTGCGGAACTACGCCAGTAAATCCGGATCAAGCCCGCCTGCTGAAGAGGAGAGCTTCGCGTTTCACTCTGATCGAGGATCAATTATATCGAAGATCCTTTTCCGACTCTTACTCGAAATACTTGGGCCAAAGATGCTGATTACGTGTTGAGAAGACCCACCTTGGCTGCTGTGGCGATCACCCCGGCGGTAGGTCCCTAGCCCGGAAAATCTTACTCGCCGGATACTTCTGGCCAACTTTGCAAAAGGACGCGACCGAGCTGGTGAACACCTGTGTTCATTGTCAAAAGTACCAACCTTTCGGCAGGCGCCCAACCGAGCAGCTCAAGGCCGCCACTACCTCCTGCCTGTTTGACCAGTGGGGCCTGGATATAGTTGGACCATTGCCGATGGGGCCACAACAGAAGAAGTTCCTGTTAGTAGCCATGGACTACTTTTCTAAATGGGTGGAAGCCGAAGCCTTATCCCGCATCACCGAAGGAGCCGTCATGAAGTTCTTGTGGGGAAACATCGTTTGTCGGTACGGTATCCCTTATCGCTTGGTATCGGATAACGGTAGGCAGTTTTCGGGGAAGAAGCTTCGAGAATGGTGTCAAGGACTCTCCATCTTACAAGCCTTTACATCTGTTGCTTATCCACAAGCTAATGGTCAAGCCGAAGTCATCAATCGGGAAATCATCAAGGGTTTGGAGAAGAAACTGGATCATGAAGGAGGTAGCTGGGTAGATGAACTTCCTTCTGTTCTGTGGTCATACCGTACCACTCCTCGAGAAAGTACAGGTATGACGCCTTTTCACTTGGTCTATGGCGGAGAAGCAGTGGTCCCTATAGAAGTAGGGGTCTAGTCATATCGGCGGCAACACTACGGCGAAGATAATGGGGATAAACGTCTTCTGGAACTGGATCTAGCTCCGAAGGCCAGAGACAAAGCCGCAACGCGATTAACGGCATATCTGCAACGAATGTGCTGCACTTATAATAAGAAAGTCATCTCACGCACCTTCCAAGTCGGCGACTTTGTATGGAAGCGCGCTAAGCCCGTCGGAGATGTCGGTAAACTGGAACCACCATGGGAAGGACCGTACCGGATCACCAAAAAGACAAGTACTGGCTCCTACTACCTTGCTGACGCTGCTAACAAGGAGCTGAAGAGGCCATGGAATGCCTTATATTTACGCCCCTATAGAATTTGAGGATGGCGGATCGTTTATCCCTTGTTAACTACCCCTTGTACTAGTGCACGTGGACATCACTAATGGCCAAATTTTTGTTTCAGGTCTTTCCAGGTTTTAAATCCGTCTAGCTCCTTCCTCCAAATTCTGGTGATCTCGGATCACTAGCTCCATCGGCAATACTCCCTTCGGCTCGGACATAGCCAAGGTTGAGCACAATTCTGGTGATCTCGGATCACTAGCTCCATCGGCAATACTCCGTTCGGCTCGGACATAGCCAAGGTTGAGCACAATTCTGGTGATCTCGGATAACTAGCTCATCGGCAATACTCCCTTCGGCTCGGACATAGCCAAGGTTGAGCACAATTCTGGTGATCTCGGATCACTAGCTCCATCGGCTTTACTCCCTTCGGCTCGGACATAGCCAAGGTTGAGCACAATTCTGGTGATCTCGGATCACTAGCTCCATCGGCTTTACTCCCTTCGGCTTGGACATAGCCAAGGTTGAGCACAATTCTAGTGATTTCGGATCACTAGCTCCATCGGCTTTACTCCCTTCGGCTCGGACATAGCCAAGGTTGAGCACAATTCTGGTGATCTCGGATCACTAGCTCCATCGGCTTTACTCCCTTCGGCTCGGACATAGCCAAGGTTGAGCACAATTCTGGTGATCTCGGATCACTAGCTCCATCGGCTTTACTCCCTTCGGCTCGGACATAGCCAAGGTTGAGCACAATTCTGGTGATCTCGGATCACTAGCTCCATCGGCTTTACTCCCTTCGGCTCGGACATAGCCAGGGTTGTAACCTGCCAGGGAATACTTAAAAGGCACATTGATCATAATCCTTTGGTTCCTTTAGCATGGCACGACATAGCCCGCTTCGGAATCCCCAACACTGTCACGGGTCGACACTTTTCCGACTTAGGCCTCATACTTCCTTTCAAAGGGTAGTGGTCATATTAGGCTATTCATCTACGCGCAAGAAAATAAAGGCTACACTCGCCACAATTTCGAAAAACAACTACGTTGTGCTCACAAAAACGGAAGGAGCAAGAGATGTGCCGGTCCAAAAGAACGGTACCAACCAGAATATCACCAAAAGGCATCAGCAAGTCCACAGTGCAAGTTTTACTACAAGCCCATACAGGGTTCAAGACTACGTCATTTACCTCTTCCCCTTCCCTTTCCCTTTGCTAGTCCCGGATTGCTTAGGCCGAGGTGCGGTACGGTCCGGCTCCGGTATGGCTTTCCATACCTCTTGGGGGTTTAGTTGAGCCAAAGCCGCCAAAGGAAGGGCCACACCCGCTTGCTTGAGCTGCCTAATGGCACCTTCAAAGCCACAATGGAATACCTTGGCGGCTCTCTCTAGAAAGTGATCGTTATACTCCTCGGAAGCTAGCCAATCAGTCCTAGCCGCATCAAGCCGGCCTTCTTCATCTAATTTGTAGGCCGCGAGCTCATTACGGGCGGTGGCCGAGACGTCTTCCATCACCCTGGCCGCTGCTGTCAGGTCAGATATCTGCTTCTTTAACCGAGCCGATTCCTCTGTCAGCTCGGCAACCTGTTTTTCAGCTCCTTCCTGATCAGAAATCCAATGACAACCACGAAAATCCAATAAAATCCCTAGCTTAACTTACCGATCTTCTTCTTCTTCTCCGCAGCTCCAGCCGATCACCTCTTCCTCGCGCAGCCCGTCGATCGCTTCTAAAACACGATCGCAGCCGCTCCGGCCCACACCAGCAAGACCTCGATCTGAGCTCAGCCTCCGGCGACCATCGTGCGCTCGCGATCGAAGAGGAATCGCCGCTACTCGACCGCGATCGGAGAAGAGGAATGGAACAGAGGCTCTACGGCGTCTTCTCCCTTCTCGCTTAGGATTTGGTTGATTCTCCGGCGAGGCGAGCAGAGACGATCGTCGACGGATGCCTTCTCCTCACGGCGGGCGGCGGAGAGCACGCGTCGAGCGTTGGGCGAATACGAGATCGCGAGAGAAAAGGGAACGGCGTGGGCAGAAAACCGAATAGGGAAAACTATTTACGTTATAACGAGGAGTGCACAGTAAGTTTTAAATCGGGTTAGGTTTGGACTAATTTGGTCACATAGTGCGGTTGAACCAAATCTTGTTACGGTAGCGAATCAGGTTCAAATTTGGTTCGCTCGGTTCACTAACCAAACGATCTCTGATTTGACCCAAATAAATTTTGTTCAATTCGTCTTCGCAATATGAATCTTCTCATTGCATCTGTTTTGTCAAAAACCTCTTAAATGACTTCCCTAAAATTCAAACCTTTAGGGTAAATCTTATTTACCATTTTATCCCTTAGTTTCCGGTATTTTACAGATCAGCTAGTGCTATAGGCTGCAGGAACGATCAATGGAAGAAGAGGGAAAAGTGGTGGCGGCAAAATCAAGGTTCTGTGAAGTAAGAAGAGGGAAAAGATAAAGGAAAAGAAAATTAAAAAATTGCAATTCTCATAATTTTATTACAAAAATGCCACTCAAATTTTAAGTGCCTCAAAAATTACATGTTAATGCATTTTAACTAAAATGCCTCATTAGATAGTGTCTTCTAAAATCATTTTTCTTGTAGTGTGTCGATCATCCTGCGGTGGCGTCGAAAGAATCGGGTACAGAAAATCGCCCGACTGCTTGGCTGCACCGTCATCGTCGTCAACTGAGGCATCTGATACCATTGCTGCTCTGGCGGCGGCGGCGGCGGCTGATAGCCAGCAGCGTAAATCTGGGCCTCTGCCTCTTGAATGTCGCGGTCGATCTGAGCGAGGTGCTGCTGCAGTAGATAAATATAACCGACGCATCCAAGAATAGGATCACGGATGCGAGCCTCTGCCTCGAACGCCAGCGACTCCGCCGCCATCCTACGCTGTTCGACCGGTAAGCTCTGTAGAATCTTCCCGACGTTGCTGCATCCGTAGACATGATGGACGTAGTCGAACGATGGGCTGGTCGTCGGGAAATACGGCGCGAATATGCAGTTCGGCGGGCATTTGTGATGCATGCGATTGCACGCCGCACAACCCGCCGCACTTGCCGTCGTCTCCTTCTGCTGGTCCATGACAATCGGAAGCGAACAAAACAGAGGAGCCCTGAAAAAAAAAAAGAGGTTACTTATGCTTCGTCAAGTCAAACGGTATTCAACACATGCATTAAACAGAATAATATGAATATAAAGTGAAAGAAAAAATCTCCCTAAAAAACAAAATAAAAGATGATCTAATCCATCACAAAAAGTTTGGATGATTTTGGCAGTAATAAATACCTTATTTGTGACTTGTGAGGGCGAGCGAGAGGCGCAGGCAGGACACGGGCGGGAAAGAGGAGAGGGCGAGTGGTTGGAGGAACCTCCCTTCTCCCTTCTGTGGCGCTGGACAGGAAAGAGTGGTCGGCGGGTTGGGGATCAGGACAGAGAGGAAGGAAGAGAGGCGCGGGCAGGGCACAGGGCCCGTAAAGATCGAGGAGAGGGCGAGAGGCTGGAGGGAGGGACCTTGCTTGTGTGGCGCGCACTGGACAAGAAAGATCAGTGGTAGGCGGTTTGGGACTAAGGAACGGACTGTTTTTATAGCCAATTAAATCCGTTATAAGTTATTTTCAAAATGCCCCTAACATTTTATTGATTATCAAAATACATTCTAAAAAATACCTCTATCACAACTAAAATATGTTTATCTGAAACTAAAACGTCAAATTACCAACTAAATTACTCAGTATTAGTTATTAGAATATATATATATATATATATATATATATATATATATATATATAATTTTAATAATTAAATAAAAAACTAAAAAAATATTTTATCACTAGTGAAACTATAAAATCATTTAAAAATACATTAAATATCAAAGGCAGGAATTTTAAAAATAGTCTAAAATAATTTCAGCCATCCATAAAATTTGTTAGGTTCCAAAATGGTCCCTTTAATTTTCTCACCATGCTTCTCGTTGTTAGGTTCAATCTGTTCATTCTAATTGACTTAATTCATCTAGGCTCTAACAATTTAACCCAATTGCTCAACCTAATCAACTCATTTTTAGTTTTAATATACAATTCTATTAATAAATACTACAATAATTGAGGTTATATTGTTTTTCCTAGCATATTGTCCGGTACGTAGAGAGGATCCATCAATATAATAGAGTTGTAAATAAATTGAACATTTGTGAACAAGTTCGTTAAAATTAGCGATCGAATCCAAATTCGATCGCTAGTTCCGTTCTTATTTTGTCCTTTGACCTTTTATACCGATAGATTTAGATTGGAGTGTTGTTTAAGACATGCATGATATATATATATAGGGCAATCAGGAACGGAAGTGAAACCTAGCAGGTCCAATAGCTATATATCTATTGTAAGATGAATCTCTAGATTCATATAAACGGTTGGTTCTTATTGTTCTGCTACTTGTTCTAAATTAACTTCTATATATGTCCTTATATGATAATTTATCTGTTTCTGTTATCTCCTAATTGCTTTAAGTTTTTCGCGCGTAGATTCAACTACACCTCCATTAGAAAACGAAGGAAGGTTGTTGTTGCCTATTGAAGGAGCTAGTCGGGCCGTAGGTGCTAACATCCGGTTAACAGAGTTCCGATGGTGATCTATAGGGCGGGAGGCACAGCCTGGCTAGGCATGACCCGATAGGTATTCGATCAAATCTTGAGTAGACGATAAAAGGAAGGAAGGTTAGGGGGAGATAACTTTGATGGTATAAATAGAGTATGGACTAAGAACAAGATCAAGAAATTAAGAACAATTAATAGGATACCAATGTCAATTGTTACTTTTTAAAATAAGGGAATTAATTTATTATAAATTCACACGTACCTGTTTCTTTCTGGAGATCGCGACCAAAAGAAAAAGCAGACGAAGAAGAAGAAAAAGCGACCAAAAGATCATGAGTTTTATTATTTATTTAAGTTTTTCTTTTTTAATCTTCTTCTAAAATTTTAAAAAAATTAAAAATTAAAAATTAAAAATATCAATATAAATAAGTTTAAGAGATTTTCATATAAATTATTTAGACTGGGGCCCACCCAAATCTAATAATATATTTGGTTCCACCACCTCCTTAGTCTACGTGGCTCTTCCTTGACTTTAACTGGTCAAGAAAAAATCTATAAATAAAAAAAATTTAAAATTTGCCTTTTAATGACAATTATGTGCAGCACATGTGGCTTCCGAGTTACGTGGGTCAAAAAATAAAGAATTGTAAATTGATAAATAAATATTGTTTTAATGTAAAAAATATTGATTTTGAGTTCTCAAACATGATCAATTAAAACAAATACTAAAAGCAAGAAAAATTAAATAGAAAATAAGAAATTCTTCATTTGCATATTAATTTTATTTTTCATTTCGGTTGTTTGGTATCCTATTGTTCGCCACCCATTTTGTTAGATCCGACCCGATATCATTTTGGCCTCCCGCCATTTATCTTTTCTTTGTTGCTAAACCCGCGCAACCCACATTTCTTCTCTCTCTCGATCGATCGATCTCCAATTCTCCTTATCGATCTCGATTCCTATGGCGACGCGCAACGATGATGGACTATGAGCGGCTGCGGCTTGAAAACCTTCTGCCTGAACAGCGAGATGATGGTCTCCTTCACGCTCCGCCGCCTCCAGAACAAGCCGAAGAAGGCGGAGAAGAGTACCATGAAGCCTACCCAGTCCGAATCTGAAACCCCTGCCTGTCCCGTCGATGGGGATTACTCGGCCAAGAGGAAGCAACTGCTCATCCGAGACGCCTTGTCGATGCCTCATATTCATCCGATTGGAATCTGGGAACTGGTGGGAGCCATCCTGAGCGCGTACAAGCGAGCGTGCTTGGATCTCGCGATCGCTTGATCCGAACAGGTATTTGATGCCGACGGAGGAAAATGTGAAGAAAATTGTGCAAGGGCAAATACTGTCGGCTCGATTCTTTCCATTTTGCGACAGGACAGTGGAGCGAAGGAAGTGGATAACAATGGAGTGTATGTTTATGTTCCCATTCCGCTCCTGTTTCCAATTATATCTGAGTGAATCCCTTATCTCCCGCAAAGGTGATAATTTCTATGCAATCGTCTTCTATTATTTTCCATTCATGTTTCAATTTCTGTGAAATCTGATCACATTTCTTCTTCTGCAAAGTGCCAATTTGAATTCTGAACCTTGTCGTTGTGGTTTTTTCATACAAATCTGATGTTTTAAAGGATTTAAAGCCTCTTTTTTTCTACTGAAATTTGCTCAACCATTGGGTTACCAATGTTAATTAAATGTTATGTCTCTTTTTCCCTAATGAATTCATTCTCTTCGTTACTTGATGGTGGTGGTTTCAGATGCTACATAAAACAATTGAGAGGAATGCATGCATCTTAATTGCCAACAATGTTATACTTGTCTGTTCTATCTTTTTGTTTTCCCAAAAGATGTTTGGTTTTAAGTTTTAACGGTGTTAGAATGCCCAATATCTATAGCTTCAATAATGTTGTTGATAAATAGTCTGCAATTGCTAAATCTTCTAGCCTGATTTACCAAGGCCTGTAAATTTCTCCTTTCATTAAATGGCCTGCAATTTTTGAATCGTGTGGATTAATTTATCAAGGTCTCTATAAGCATCATTTTTTTCCCACCATGTATTATGTATATAGCATGATTCTAGGTCTTTTGATATTTGTCGATGTTTTCTTGCTTCATTTTAGTGCAAAGAGCATAGTGAGCTTATCTAATTTCAGAAAAGTGAATCGATCATTCTACATTGCACACGTTATTATGAAAAGTGATTTTAAATAAAAAAAATTTAACCATAAGTAATGCTGGATACTCTAAAGCAAGTGCATTTAGTTACATGTAAAGTTGATAACAAACCTCCTCGACATACTTGAATCCTTGCAAATCATGCTTAAGGTGGCTAACAGAAATGGATTAGTAGATCACTTAAGCATCTAATCTTATGGCCCAAAAAGGTAAATCCAAAGTATTGTACTACTATACCGATCTGTGATCATTAAATGGTAAGATGAAGGTGGCAGCTCACAAACTGTTTTCTTTAATGACAGGAGAAAATAATGTTTGCACAGACCTTGTTATATTAAACTAGAAGATTCAGCAACTGCAGACTATTTATCTACATGATTGCAACTACAAGAACCAAAACAAAGAAAATGAAAATCATTAACTTAATGACACCATTATAATAAAACTTATACTCATACAAAATCTTTCCAATATTCATCAAAAGCCAGACAATAATCACTATATAAAAATTGGAAAATGAAAACACAATACTGTGACTCTGTTCTCATAACAAGTCTGCTTGATCTCTCTGTTGGCTTCCTAAATTATTAATGCACTTAGCTCCTTGCCTTCTTGTTGTTTTCATTCTACCTTATTAACTCCTTTCTACATTATCACATTTAGGAAGAATTCGCTTTTCAGTTAGTCCATCATTGTGATTGTTTAGAACATTTCGTTAGTTATTTTTCGTGCTAGTGTATCCTTTATTTTAAAGAAAACTGTTTGGTGCAGTTATGATGGCATGGTTGGAATCACTAGTGGTGCCAACTTTGCTGATCAATAAATGGTGAAGCAGGGCAAATCAGTCTGGCAGATGGATATCCTCATTCAGGTTTGTTGTTTGCCTGCAAACTTGGTTCTTGGCATATAGTTTGCCTAGCCACCTTTTGTTTCTAGACACAGAAAGACATTTTTAGAGATCCATTCCTAATAGAGATCCACCATGGAATAACACTTGATTTTCTACACTGGCAATTTTTCATGAAATTGAACACTAGTTTGTTTGCCTATGCTTTGAAAAGATTTTGTGTTCTTCTCTGTAAGGGTGTTGTTATCTTTCACGTACCATTCATATTGGTCACCTGTTTGATGTCAAGCACCCCAAGAGTTTAGTCCCTCCCATCAATAATTCTTCCTGCATTCAACTTCAAGTTTTCTTGAACAAGATCGACACTTGGTTCGATTGTTTATGCTTGTCCATATATATATGCTTGTGAAATTAGAATCCCAATTTGTTCCTCTGTTTAATTGGTACTTAAACAGAGAGAGCATTTTGGGGATGAGATGGCTCTCTTATCTTCCTGGAAACATGAAAAGATCTGTTGATATCGGTCGATCGAGAGCTACATCTCTTTCCAGGTAACTACTTTGTTTAACTTATCTCAATCCCTTGGAAAATGTTAAGATAGTATTGGCACCTCCACCATCATATGGAAGTTCTTAATTTTTAAAACTCTGATATTGTATCCAATCGTAGAATACAAAATCTTTAAATGTTTTATTTTTGAGTTTATCCTCTCTCTTTTAGATCTTCAAAATTGGTAAATAACTAAGAATTTTCAAACTTAATATGAAAAAAATTAAGGAGTACAATGATAAGACTTTAAGGTTTATTTTAAAATAGCTAAAAGTTAAGGAGGAAAGTAAAAAATTTCGTTAAGGACTTTTTCGTCTTTTTAAGTTGATAGTTCTTTTCTTTTATTTTTACAGCAAATAAATCAAGTACCTGCTCTCTATATATACAATTCCCACGTTAAGCGCACGCCGCTTGCGCTCGCTGTCTGCCTCGCTCGGCTCTCATCCTCACACCAACCTCCCCCACCATGGTCGCCTCCGGCACCGGCGCTGCCTTTTCCTTCTCCGAGGACCCCGGCGATTGGGTCCGTGAAGCGCTTCTCGACCTCCGCCTCCCCGCCGAGGTTCTCCTCGGCTTTCGCCGGCGCCGCCGCAGGCCGGAGGCGGAGGCCGACGAGGACGCGGCTACGTCCACCTCGGCGGCCGAGAAGGTGCCGGACGAGTGGGGGAGGCGAATCAAGCGGTCGCGGATGGTGCGGCTCCCGCGGATCGCCGAGGCGCCGCTTGAGGAAGAGCTGGCGGTGATGAAGAGGAGGGCGAGCCCGCAGTCGCCCCTCGATCTGTGCCGCAGCGCGTCGGCGAGCTCCGCAGAGAAGCCGGAGGTGGCACCGAGGTCTCTGGCCCTTGTGGCCGAAGCCGTCGCCGCCGAAGCTTGCCACATCGAGGTCAGCAGCGCTTCCCCATCACAACCGCTTCCTTTTCTTGTCCCATACTCATACGACAAAAAACACCACTCATTGCTCTATTGAAACCCAACAACTGTATTACTTCTTCCCAATTTTAAGACCATTTTGAAATTATATATCGAAGTTCGAGGGTTTTCAAGAACAAATTGAATCCACTCCTTGAGATCTGGAATTTGGGACTCGCTTTCCTTTCAACCGTTTGCATAAAATGATTCAGAGGGGATTTGAGATCGATTTTTTAGGTTTTGCAGAAGAAGGGGATGATTCATTCCACTCGTGACCTTTTATTATGGTTTCTGCCTGCTCACAACCTACCTGCCTTTCCATTGGACGAAGCAGTGGGTCCGAAAATGTGTCATAATGGTAATCGTCTAAGGTGCTTGTTTGGGTGCCGAAAACGTAGCTAAAAATCGTGGATTATTTTATTTCGAAGGGTGGCGTCGCGTGCGGTGTGGTTATCGCATGCCGCGCATCATGGGCCGTTACAGATTCCACCATTTCTATACATTTATGGTAGTTTTGTTTTCCCACAAAATTTGATTTCTTAAGAGATTTCTGTTTCATTTATTGCGGTTTTAATCTGCATCCTCGCTGCCAAATTGGATGGGAGGAGCAGTGGGCTCAATTTTTTCGCTGCCTTATATTCCAATTAATGGTAATTATGAGCGCATTGGATCCGCTTCGGCCATGGCGCTGGCTGTCGACTTCAACAACTCTGACGCTCCTCTTTTATCTCAGGTAGGGGCGGCACCGTCGATTCCGGCCTCCGCCCTCATCCGACGGCCAGCGGCGAGGAAGATGGTATATTCTCTTTCCTTCTCCATAATTTTTTTTAATGCCCTCATGGAATCCCCAAATGTGGGCCTCGCTCGCTTCTGTTGCCTTCAATTACAAGCCACTTAGAATTGGAAAGCTTTTGCCGTCTTCTTCTCGTTCAGCGGTTTCAATGATATTTAATTGAGGTTGTCATTTGGGTTTGGTGAGCAGACAAAGCTGGAGCTGCAGGCGATGGAACGGACGCTGCTTGAAGAAAGGGCGAAGCTTCGCAAGGTTGATTCTTTTTCCCCATTTTTTTTGTTTTTTTGAATTCTTCGTACGTAGACCAAATTTGGCCTGTTTGATTCGTCGTAACATGTGATTCACGGATGACTGCGAAGCAGGGGATAGAAGACGCGCAGAGGACCGCGGATGGGTTGCGAGCCCATAATCAAAAGCTGAAGCAGGTGTCCCGATATCTCTCTTTCTCTCTCTCTACACGGCATTATTTAATGAAACGCATCATTTATTGAGACTTTTTCTTTATGAGAATCATTTATTGAGTCCTTGGAACCCGGATAAAATTTCATTTGTTTTCTCTTTTTCTTCGGTAAAAAGTCCATTTTTTTTCTACTTGGCATTATTATTATCGATTGTGAGGTTTTCTTTGTCTCATTTGGATCTGAGATCCTTGCATTTTAATGGATGAGAGAATCTAACACTGTGAATCAGGTCAAGCTGGTCTGGTGTGGCTCAACTGCTTGGGCAAACGAGCTAGACTAGTCATGCCAATGGGCCTGCTGTGGTCGGGATTAACTCAGCCCATGTACTAGCTGGCATAGTTTGACCCGAATCAAGCCAGCTTGGCACGGAGAGAACCCAGGCCCGGCTTGGGTTAGGCAGAACCTATTAACACTTTTAGTAGACTAGTGGCAGCCAATCGAGTCAGAGCCTGTGCTAGGACACGACTGATTTGGCTATAATTCAAAGTTGGTCAGGCTGAACTCAACCTAAATCGGACAAGACAACCATGACATGGGTCTCTACTCACCATTCATAATGATTAATATTTTATTTGTAATTTATTTATTGGAATTACTTTGGATATGAGCTAACACAAACTAGTCTAGTTTTCAAGGGGAAATTTGACAATAGCTAAAATTTGGAGACTAAACCACAAATATAAACTGTGGGTGTGGGACCATTTTTATCTTTCCCAAAGAATCTTACCCCACAAAATTCCGAAAAAACAGTGTTGAAGTCTTGTACTTGTTTTTTAAATTTGTAAAGGAATCACTATCCTTGCTGACTCCAAAATTATGAAAACTTCAAGTTTAAACCTCTCTCTACAAAAATACACAATCTATAGCCCTTCCAACCCATAATACAGAAATTTTCTTTTCATGGGCATAATTATTTATTGAATTGTTTAGTGCTACAATTCACGTTCTTCATAGCTACTAGCCCTTAATGTAAAACAACTTGATCATTTGGAAATTTGCCAATTTCTCATTTCAGGCAGTTTTCTTTTTTCCTTGAGTGTTGGGTATCATCCATTACCATTTTGATGTAATTTTAATACGACATTATTTATCAAATTGTTTAATAAAATAGCCAAACCAAAGAACAATATTTTGGTACAATTGGTGGGAGTGGACCCAGATTGTGAATTTTTCACTAGGGTACTCTAACTTCAAAATTTTCATTAGTGGTGCCAATTTAGACTGTCAGATTACTTTTGCAAAATATTGCTCCTGTAGAAAATTACATCATGTTTATGACTTGGTTCATAGCAAGCTACCTAACCTTTTAATTAGGTAAGGCACAGTTGATCCTTCTTGATGTCAGCTATCACATCAGAACTACTGTTTTTTATGGAACATCATATCCATTAAATATGAATGATATATCTGACCAAACCCCATCTGTCAGTTCCTATAATGTATTGTAACAACCCACAGCCCTTCAACAATCATAATATAATCATTAAGGAGCCACCACATACTTTTCAATCCATATTATTGTCATTTAAAAAAAAAATCAGGGGAATGCAGTATCTTAAACAGTATTTTGCTCCATAGTGTTTTGAAGTACTCAATGAGCAATTTTTTCATCCTTCATCATGGTGTTCTGTTCTTTAAGAAAGCTTATTTCTACAATTCTACCTGATTTTTCTATGAAAATTAGATGTCAAACAATCTATTGAAGAACTGATGTTCTTGTCGCAGTTGCGAGCGGAGCTTCAGAAGATGGCAGTTCCTTCTTCCCCAACTCCTTCCCTACCCAGGAGCAAAGATTTCATTGCATTGCCAGACCTCAACGACCCCTTTCCCGATTGTTAGTCCTCATCCTAATGTTGGACTCATGAAGAACCAGACCGCTAACAGCAGTCTTCAAATTCTAGTGTTTAATTTTGAGGAGCATTGCTAAGCTGCAAGGCCACAATTTATTCAACACCTGTAAAATTTAGGTAATTCCTTTACTTTCTGGCAATGAAATGATCATTCAGCTTTTGTTCTGATGTTTAGATGATGCCAACAATTTTTGGTTTGTTCATATATCATTTCATTTTAGCTACTAAGTTTGGATGTAATTATCGTGAGAACAGATGAACATAGTGAGTTGTTATGGACGTAAGGGTTCGGGTTGGGTTAGCCAAGTCAGGAAAGGCAAGGAGGTTAGCCACATGCCAGGAGTTGTGTGAAGCAAGTGAACCTCTGGCCCAAGCCTCTAGTAACGCACTTATTCAACCCCTGTGGGTAAATACCAAGTCCTCCAGCATCTCCTCATTAGCTGTCTCAAAGCCGAGATGAGCCCTAGTTCGGCTCGGATCCATGGCCTCACGGTAATCCAAACGCCACTGCTACTAGGATACCGGGGCACTTGCCGAGCCGTACTTCACCTCGGTTGGGAACTGAATTCCGCTTCTTCTCGGTTTCAGAACTAGAACCCTCTTCGGTGCGGGAACGAGGCCTCTTTCTGAGCCGAGCTCCCCTGCGGCTCGGAGTAAAACTCTGCTTAGGGTCTCTCCCTTTTCCTAATCCCATCGCTCCTTGAATTTCCTCGCTCATAGGTATCCCTACCTCACTCGACAAGTCTTGTCAGATGAGGAATCTCAGATCTTTCCATTTCTCAAGGGTCACTCCGTCTCTCATTCGTTATGAATGTCCCTCGTGTCCTCTCACCGACTCCTCATAAGGGGGCACGTGCCTGATGTGACTCATTCTTTAATGCAAATTAGCGATGAAACATACTTGCCAGTTGCACCATTCCTCTGGACACGACCCCTGGCACATCTCAGGACACGTTCATAATGATGATGGAATCTCAAAATCACATCTTGGATGTGACACAACGTTTTCTCCTTCCTTAAAGGGTTAGCATCTTGTCGGAAAAGGTAAGCAAGAACGAATTCAAAAACTTTTTTCCATCTCCCGCCTCCCATCTTCTTCGGCCGCTAACTTAAACATCGGAGTGGTCGTGCCAGGGGACCCCCCTCTGGCCCTCCATCTCACGTGCTTCTTTCTTACAGGACCCTTCTTCCTCGTCCCGGTGGACGCTCCAGTTAGGCACGGCGAGGTGCTGAAGAGGGAGTTAGCCGCTCGGTCCAGAAGCGGATCTCAACAGGAACATGAGTATTTATATTTTAGCAGGAGCTGCTTCTCCGAGTGAGTGGTGCGGGTTGGGTTTTGTCGGGTTCGGATAATCGGGTAGGAAAAAAAATATCCGATCACTATTTGATATGATTGTGCACTCATAAGTCAAGTATTCGATATTACTTGGGTATCTGATAATTTTTTTTTAAAAATAAAATATCAATGGAATAAATAAGAAGAATTTTATATCTTTAACAAAAGTTCAAAAAAAAAATTTAATTTTGGATGGCAAAAGATGTAGAACGAGGTAAAATTATAAAATTTATATTTGATTTTAAATAAAAGTGTGAATGTGTGCTATTCTTTGATAATAATAATAATAATAAATCTGTACGTACATATATACCTTTTAAAATCACTTCATGAACATCGTTTATATTTTTGAAATAAGAAAAACAATGAATAAATCATGTTAAATTTATAATAATAATAAGTAGGTTTTTTAAAATAAGAAAAACAGTGAATAAATCATGTTTAATTCATATATATAATAATAAGTAGATACTCAACAGATTTCGGATAGCAACAATTTTATTCTAGCTCGATCCAACAATAATAAATTCAGATTTGGATAAAATATTTATATATTTTAGCCATTTAAATCAATTTTAAATATAAAAAATATTTTTTAAATACAATTTTAATTTACGAGAACATGGTTAAACAATTAGTTAATAGCTATAAAAGGTAATAGATTTTCATCCTGAACTTTTTATTTACCACCACAAAGTCCACAATTAGCAAGTGACTGACACCGTTAACGAACCCAATCTACCAGCGTAGCCCAATAGCCCTAAAGTACAGTAGGATTTTCTCCAAGTAATCTCCGAACGGATATCTTTCTTTGTCAGCATGAACCGTTGGATTTAGAAAGTCCGAGAGATCTAACGTCAGTTGGACATCACTTACTTTGACGCCTTGGACAATATCATGCCTCCCAACACTTCCTACAACCCTAACCCTCGAAGCAGCGCTGGGAGATCTTGCGGGGTGGCATTGGGTCGTCGACCTCGGCGGGATTCTTCGCTTCTCGGTTCGTGCTGCTCCAGTTGCTTCTGGGTTTTGCTTAGGTCTGTAGTTATAGCCTTCTATTTCTCATCCTTTATCTTGTTGCTGTTTTTTTTTTTGAAGGGTTTAGTGCGCGTTTTGTGGAGATGGAGGCTTTGTGCCGAAGCCAGAATGGCGGAGCTGCTTTCTGCTCCATAGTGGAGTTATTTTTCGCCGAGGTTGCTTTGGCCGTCGAAAAGACTCTCCTTTCGCTTCTTCTAGCGGTAAAAATGGACCTTTTGTTCCACTTGATATCCTTGCAACAATTGTGCTTTTGATTTGTGTTCGACTTCTCAAAATCTCCAGTTTGGAGATGTTTTTTTTTCTTTATTCACTTTCATTGCATGCAGATAGCTTAGAATTTGAACATAAAGCTCCTTTGCAACTGGATTTGAAGTTCTGGTCAAACTAGAGTTGTGTTTGTACTATTGCTTGCTACTTATCCATTAGTCTGCAGCTGCATTGCTTTCGCAGTTGTGTTTATGTAGGTTATATGTTGATGGATCAAGGGGTACTTTATTCTACATAACTAATGCACTTTGCAAATGTCCTAAGGAGTAGGACCTTCCTTGCTTATTTGATTTCTCGATTTAACAAATTCATGTTTTAGATTAGCATCTGGTGATTTTTACTCAAGTGATAGTTTATTTCTGTTCTTGTTCCCATGTTAGTTATATTCCAGGAGATGATGGATTTATAACATCGTGATTCTTATGTTCCTTGTACTTGAGTTTTAGATTTTCTTAATATTATGAACTTATCAAAGCTTGAATTAATTATGTTTAATCATAAGGGATTTTTGTTCTCCATGTGATTTAGGTTCTACTTTAACTTACTCCATGGTGTGTGACTTTTTCTTGTGGTTTGAACTTTTAGCTGTCATATGTTTTGATGAGCAATATAAGTGTTTTTTACCCCATATCTACTCTGCTATTTTGCCTGTTAACAACTGTACATGTGTGAAAAACTTTCTGATGCAATCAGATGTGTGATTGCAGTTCCCCGCAATAAGGTACCTAACCTAAAGGCATTATCAAATATGATGTGGCAAAACAACAAACTTACCCATCTAGGGACTCACTAACGAGCATTATGCCAATATTTTGCCCGATATTATCTCAATTTACGATATTCATCAGCATGTTTCAATTCCACTGTTCATAAATTTGACCTGAAGCTCATATCTGTTAGATTTGAGCAACCCTTGTCTTCAACTTCAACTTGTCAGGAGACAAAAATAGGGAAATTGGTAATGTTCTAATGAATAAAGCAAGAACAAACAGAAAATGAGCTAACAAAGGAAAGAAAGAGCATTCTGTTTGGCTAAAACAATAAGTTGCCAATTCAACAACAAGGCTTTGTGTAAGTTTTTTTTTTTTTTTTTGTCTACTTGATTAAGATATTAGATCGTGGAATTTAACTCCTGCATTGAAGCTGGAATTAGTATGATTTTACTCAATCCCAAGCAAAATGTTTGCGTTGTTGATCCTATTTACTCTTCTGCAGGTATCTTAAATTGCTACTTAATGCATTTGATGTGTGCTTTGTCGCCAAGCTGTCATGAATGTTTATGATCTAGTTTATGTTTGTCAAACATTAGAAAAGAATGAAAAAGCCTTTTATGTTTACTGTTACTAGCTTAGTTTCTTAGATTCTCTCAAGCTCAGTTGCTTCATCTCTACTTAAATTCTTTTGGATCATTCCTTTTTGTATTTGTTTAATCCTTGTTTTTCTTAACCTGTCTATATCATTTACTTGACACACTCAATTGTTTGAACACAATATCTTTTCGGCATCGCATTTTAGTCTTCATTCGGGAAGAGTGGCATAGGAATTCATTCTAGAAGCCGATTGGGGATTGTTTTGTATTTTGATTTATTTAATAGCCTATGGATGATTAAGTGTTCATAGGGCAAGAATCTTCCGACTTTGTTGTAGTGATGAATATTCTCTTTCAGATGGGCTCGTCGTCAAGTGAAACTGCTTCACTTGTTGAAGGTCCTGATGCAATTTACAGGTAGATGCTGTTACCTTAACTTCAAGCAGTTATGATCCTGATATGGTACCAGCGAATAATCTTAGTTTCGTTTCTTTGAAGGCTACTTCGAAAGAGCAAGAATGAAGTTGTGCCAGCGAACAAGGATGATGGTGATTCAGATGAGGACGAAGAGGATGATGATGAACAAGATGGCGAAGACCAAGAAGAGGACGATGGGGCTGAAGGTGATCCTTCTGGGGATGAAAACGCTGAGGGAGATGAAAATGATAACCCGGAGGCCAATGGCGAAGGTGAAAACGGAAGCGAAGAGGATGATGATGATGACGACGATGATGAGGATGACGATGACGATGACAACGGCGATGACGAGGAGGATGAAGAGGAAGAAGATGAAGAGGACGAGCTTCCACAGCCACCGGCCAAGAAGAGGAAGTGAAGCCCGAGATGTTATCGGTTGTTCTCAAGATTCTAATTTAGTTAATGCTTGATTAGGAGTAGTATTAGAGTTGGTTTAGATTGTTGCTGGCCTGTTGATGAACTTGACATCACTACGTTTACTGTTCTTTAATCTGAAACAATGATCAATGATTCTAGTAGTTCATATTGAAAATGAAAATGACTTGAAAAGCTTTTCATTTTATTATTTTAATATCAGTTTAGCAAATTCATATTCCTAGAGACTTGTCACCTAAATAACACTTGTTTCTATTCGAATAATTTCCATATTCAAGTTTGCATGAATCGATTCCAAATAGTTGAACTAGTGTTGAGTGAACCTCTTACTTCTTACAGTTCCTATGGGCATAATCGAGTAAGTATTTGAGTGATAGAATTGTCACACAACAGTAGTAGAATTGTCACACAGTTTCAAATTTAGAAAATAAATTTCTCCCATCTATAAAATCATTTCGTATCGTAATTTACCATCCTTAAATAGATCTTAGTATTATTGCCTTTGGGACACAATAGAGTTGGTTATTGCGGATAGATTTATTGTAATGGATAAGAATTAAATTTTGACGTAGTCGAAATAATACTTTTCTTATAATAATTAATTGTAACTTTTTGATTTACTTCTTTATAAATCGTGGGATTGCTGGCTAACGGATTTTCACTTTTTGTTGAATGTGTATCATTTGCCACACTTAAAGAAAGTACAAAATTACTTAAAACAATAAAAAAATTCCTTTTCTATTTAATTTAATTAATTAAAATTGGAATATTAGAGAATTATTAAATATTAATTTGTCTAGCACAATATGCCCGTTATATCGGTCTAAGACATAAATCCGGCACGTAACGGGGCGAAACCGCTCGTTGTATGTACCGTTTTCTTTGGCATTATCGTAACGCGATGGATGGCCAAGATATCAGCAGGGCGAAGCCGCCATCATCGCTTTCCTTCCTCGCTCTCTTTCGTCTCTTCTCTCTCGCTTCGCGGTCGGTGGGACGGTGGCGGAGGCAGCGGTGGAAGTTTCGGTGGCCGGTTCTGGTCGATTCGTTCGCTCCTTGCATAGGTATGGCGCCGAGCTCCGTCTCGAATAGATTTCTTCTGTAGTACTTTTATAGTTTGTGATTAGCAAAAGAATAGATGAAGGTATAGTTCTTTTGAAGAATTAAATTGATCTCTCCATTGGATGACGGTTTTGAGAACTGGGTTTACTTTATTGAGTATGATAAGATTGTTAGGTTTTCCTCAACGTGCAACGACGTATGGCTAGAAAAGGAAGTTTCAATCTAGACGTTAATTGACATCCGGATTTATCTCAAATGGATTTTTTTGGTGCGTAGTGATTTTAGCTAAAAGTATAAACTCCGATACTTGTTCTTCTGAGAATTATGGGAAGGTTTCAGTGGTGAGGCGTGAATGTTTTTGTGGTATTTGATAATAAGGAAATCGAGTATTGCAAGAATTAGGACGTCAAATTTTTCAGAAGGAGCAACCTTTGTCATTACTCTCCTGTTTGGTGCTACCTAGACCAAGAAGAAAATTGAAGTGATACAATATTCCTCCTTGTAATGAAGAAGTTGTCTCCACTAGAGGAACAAGAATTCTGGGTTACTATAAGGCGTATCTACACTAGGTGATCGAATGAAAAAAATAAATAGGTTGAAATTCTATGGAGTTCAAAGGTGTCACTCTACAGCTAGAATAGTGAAATCAATTAGAGCATCTGCAACGTTTACCGTGTTATAACACAAAAATTAAAAAAAAAATACATGTGGTGGGCCAGCCTCTGGCTGGCCCACCTCACTGCAGATGAACGCGTTCATCTGCCACGTCATTTTTTTCTCTCTTTTAGAGTGTTATTAACGCCGATTAACACAGCGATGCGGATGCTCTTAGTATGTAGGCTAAGTGGGTTAAGGGTAACCAAAGAGAATAGTCATTAATATAATAAAAAAGGTTTAATTATTGAATATTACTAATGATATATTTTTTTCAAGGAGCTCAATGAAGGGATAAAATTCATGTAGCTTAGCTTGCCTCAAATATTTAGGACAAGCATGGATTGATAATGATGATAATTTGATGATGATGATGTTGCTGAGAGGAAAAAATATTATTTTGAATTGTGATAATATTATATGCATAATAGGTGATGGTTAAAATGCTCAAATGCATATAGTTATGTTGTTTTTGTCAACATGAAATTGTCTTCATGGATTGTCTTGTGAGTGGATAAGGAAAGAAGGAAAAAAGAAAGTGGAGCCATGGCAAGTGATCAAGGAAGTAATTGCAATCTATAATATCATCCTGAGTTGGAACCATCACTTTGTCACTCTAATTTTGAGTATGGTAAGTAATAATTTGATTTCTGTAAATCTTTTATACTAATTGGACTAATTTCCATTTGTGTAGAAGATGTTGGATTTTCTGAAGTCGGTCTCCAACCAACTTATATCCAATAGCTTGCTATCTGCAAGGCCTTTCAGATTCTTTGTGGATGACATAACAAATGAAGAAGCTAGCAGTCAAGGTATTTTCTTACTTTGAATGTCAACAATTTTTTTTAGTTCTTTTCCTTCTTGTACTAGTTTCTATTTTTGTTATTATATTTCCGAATATATGTCACTTTAGTTTAGTTTCACGTGGTGAGCTGTGGGATAACAAAGAAGCTCTATAAGTTTAGATGAGTGAGCTACTATTATCTTAGGCTTAAGCATTTTGGCCATTGATTGGGCTTGAAAAGGTAATGGGTCAGTTCTCTTAGCTATGTAGGTTGTGACAATGTATTTCAATGATTGGTTTCTGCCTGTGAGGATTTCCTCTTTGCGTACATCCTAATCTATATATTCATTTTGGATTTGTGTCTATGAGCGATTGTAATGTTTTTTGTCCTTCTTGATTGCATGAATGGATTTGTGTGGGACATAACTACATAGTTTTTTTTTTTTACTTCACTTATCATTTTAATGCCCCATTATAGTTTAATTCCATCTTACATTATAAAAATCTGATATTGATGATTTTCATTAACCTTTCAAAATTTGTTTTACATCTTCAGCTATCAAGTAATGAGGTACATAGTTTTTTTTTTTTACTTTTTCACTTATCATCTGGATGCTCATTGGAGTTTAACTCCATCATGTATTCTAAAAGTCTAATGACATCTTCACCTATCAGCTATCATGTAATGACATCAAACTTAGGCATGGCCAGAACCAACTTGGGAGATACCATGTTAATCTTCATGTGATTACAAACCACGGACAACTTTTCCATTTAGCTGCAACAAAACTATGTTAATTCTTTCGACAATAAAGTTTCTCTATAAAACTATCTCAGTTTAACCACCAAGTGCACATCAGTTGAATTGGTGACATCAAACTCCTTACTGCAGTTTTGTCTAGTTTACCATGGTTATTACTCTTCAATCTTTATCTCAAAGAAATTTTTAATTATGCCTGCATCTCCTCAAGATTGTATTCTTAATTCTTATTGGAAGGTCTCTTTTTGTGTTTGGATGCAGAAGGCACAGGAAGCACATCTGGAACCAGATCAGTTAGTGATTCCCAATCCAACCGTATGCCAGCAACTGAAATTCCAGCTAGTCAACATCTTGTGACTGCTGACTCTTCTCAAGCAGGACAAGGATGCAATGATTGGAATGCCGATCAATTAAGTAAAGTTGAGGAACTTCAGATCAAGTTCTTGCGTATTGTCCATCGAATGGGAATGACACCAGAAAACGTTATAGTTTCACAAGTTCTATACAGATTGCAACTTGCTAGCTTGATTCGAGCTGGTGACTCGGATGTCAAGAGGTCGGTTTTTAAGGTTAATAAAGCCAGGCTAGCTGCTTCACGACTTGAAGCAGCTGGTAGAGCTGATCTGGATTTCTCACTGAAGATTCTTGTTTTGGGGAAAACAGGTGTAGGTAAAAGTTCAACCATAAACTCTATTCTTGGGCAACAGATGTTAGCTACCAATGCATTCCAACCTGCCACTAATCGTATTCAGGAAATCATTGGGACTGTCAAAGGCATTAATGTTACAGTAATTGACACGCCTGGTCTTTCAGCATCTTGCAGCAATATGCATCAGAACAGAAAGTTGCTGCTCTCCATCAAAAGATTCGTTAGGAAATCCCAACCAGATGTTGTGTTGTATATTGACCGGCTTGATGTCATCAACAGGGGATATAGTGATTACCCACTGCTTAAGCTCATAACTGATGTTTTTGGTTCTTCAATCTGGTTTAACACCATCCTGGTCATGACACATTCCTCATCACACCCTCCTGAAGGACCCGAGGGCTTCCCTGTTGCTTATGATTCTTTTGTGCATAAGTGCACAAAGATCATTCAGCATTATGTACGTCAAAGTGTTTCAAATGCACAACTTGAAACTCCTGTTGTGCTTGTAGAGAACCATCCGATGTGCAGAACTAATACTAAAGGTGAGAAGGTTCTACCAAATGGCCAGGTGTGGGTATGTCAGTTCTTGCTGTTATGTGCTGCAACCAAGGTCTTGGCAGATGCTAACCTGCTACTGAAATTTCAGGACAGCTTCCAACAAACACCTAATAGCAGTCGGCTACCTTCATTGCCTCATCTCCTCTCGTCTTTACTTCGACCCCGTTCTTTACCTACTGCCAATGACATTGATAATGATGATGCAGATGGGAGTTTGGACAATGACGAGGATGAGGATGAATATTTAAACTTACCTCCATTTCGTACATTAACAAAAGCCCAATTCCAAAAACTATCTAAAGTCCAGAGAAATGCTTATCTCGATGAGTTAGATTATCGGGAAACTTTGTATCTAAAGAAGCAGTGGAAGGAAGAACTTAGAAGGCAAAGAGAAACAATGTTTCACCATGATCAGAAGTCAGCAAGCAATGATGGCAATGAGAATATAGCTTCCCAAGAGGTTATGCAAGTATCAGATATGGTTATCCCACTAAATTTTGATGCTGATTACCCTGCCCACAGATTCCTCTGTGTATTAGGTCATGATCAGTGGATCGTGAGACCAGTTTTAGATTCTCATGGATGGGATCATGATGTTGGGTTTGATGGAATCAATTTGGAAGGTTCTCAAGAGATAAAAAGAAACCTCCAAGCATCTCTTGTTGCACAAATGAGAAAGGATAAAGAAGATTTCAGTATTCAATCTGAGTGCATTGTCGGTTTTACTGATCCAAAATGCTACTCTCTGCTTACAGAAGTCGATCTCCAAACTGCTGCCAAGGATTTGGTTTGTACTGTTCATGGCAATGCCAAGTTCCGAAACTTCAAGCGTAACACTACTGGTGGTGGTCTGTCTGTCATGAAGTATGGGAATATGTATTTCATTGGAGGTAAGCTAGAGAATTCACTTATCATCGGAAGGAGATGTAAAATAGCTGCAAATGCTGGACAAATCCAGGGTTGTGGTCAAGTGGCTTCAGGCGCCGGCATAGAAGCTACTTTAAGGGGAAAAGATTTCCCAATCAGAGATGATAAGGTGACTCTTGGTGCCTCTATCCTTTCCTTCAACAAGGATGTGGTTCTGGGCGGAAGTGTTCAGACTGATTTCAGGGCAACCCGCACCATAAAGATGTCAATCAACGCAAACCTGAACAACCGAGGGTTAGGTCAAATAAGCATCAAGACTAGCACCTCAGAACATGTTGAGATAGCGCTAGTCGCAATCTTTTCGCTAGTCAAAACTCTGTTCCAGAGAAAAAGAATTGATGTTTCAGTCAATGCAGAAGAATAGTTTCGGATATCGATTTGTAGGACGAGAAGGAACATTGACGGCCATATTTTGGGGATGCTGCTCTATCTCTACTGTTGATATAGCTTAACCAACTCAATTTGATGCACCGAAAGATTCGAGAATGGGTGATCTCGACGCAACTTGTTTTGGAGGTATGTAAAAAAGGAGCTAGAAGTGTTCTAGCGTCAAATAAGATTTGATATTGAGCAAAAATTGCTAATTCAGGATATGTTCTTTACAGATACCTTTTTTTAGCTTCAATAAATATGGAAATGTACACTCTATTTTCACTATTAGTAGATATACTTTCTAATTAGTATGAAATTGGGCTCCCTTGTTTCGCATAAATTATTTTATTTGTGTTGAATATCTTCCACAGAAAGCTTTTTGCAGGAATATTATTTTACAAAGAAGAGTACCTAGGGTAACATTATCTACCCCTTCTCTGTGTCCATTCCGATGAAACCGACTGTGACCTTTCCATCACGCTCTATGCTACGAAGGATGCCAACCGGAGAGCACTTATTGTCCTCATTACTTGCACATATCCAATCGCCAGCAACAAAACCATAGGTCACCCTCTCCACTGTAGAATAGTGCACTCTCAAAGGATTGTGAATTGGCATTCCGTGAACTCTCTGAGACTGGATTCTCCATGCTCTCTGAATTGCAGGAGTTTCTGGCCTTCCGAGGGCAGGCAAACAGTATCACCCACTTGAAGTTGGTCCTTAAGGAGTGTTTTTGGATTTTAGTTTTCAGTGTAATTATTATGGATACAAAAATAAACAAAATAAAAAATTATTAATTTGAAGGATAATTTATTAATTAACATATTTGAAGAGAAGAAATAGACAAACAATTGCTATTTTTTTTTCAAAATCCTTTTACAAATAAAGTAAAAACTATTTTACATATTGTTTTTTGAAATTTTAAAAGGATAATTTTATACAAAAATATTCTATATTTTATCTATACTTTACTTTATTTTAAGAGAAAAAAGTTCTGAATAAAACTTTATTTAGATCATATTCATTTCTACTTATTGAAATATCTTTCTCAAATTATTAATTATGTATAAGAAAATGAAGTAAATTGGGCATTTGTAAATTTTAAGTGAAGGGCCCTTCCTCTCGCTTTCTTATTTTTGGGAGGAGCTTTTTTTAAGGAGAACCTGCGGCTCAATCTTTTCTATTTCTCCTCCTCTGTTTCCTCGCCTTGATTCTTCTTCACTATCTTCTTCTTCCTCCTCCTCCTCCTCCTGCTTCCCTGTTCTTCAGCAGCCGTTTGGGAGTTGCCCTCCTTCCAATTGAAGCCTCTCCGGCAGTCGATCCGACAGTTGATTGGACCGAGGAGCATTCGTTCGATCGAAAATAATGAACGATCTGTTGTCGACGACGTCGTTCAAGAAGTACACGAACCTGCGGCAGCAGGTGCAGATGGACCAGATGGAGGCGGGCATGGTGGAAGGCGAGGCGGCCGGCGCCAACCTCGGCTCCTTCTTCGAGGAGGTGGAGGGAGTCAAGAAGGACCTGCGGGGGCTCGAGGGGCTCTACCGGCGCCTGCAGGAGGCCAACGAGGAGAGCAAGACGGCGCATAGCGCCAAGGCCATGAAAGAGGTGCGGGCGCGGATGGACGCCGACACCGGGCAGGTGCTCCGTGCGGCCAAGGGGGTGAAGGCCAAGCTGGAGGCGCTGGAGAAGTCGAACGCGCAGCAACGGCTGGTGCCCGGCTGCGGGCCGGGGTCCTCCGTCGACCGGACACGGACGTCGGTGGTCTGCGGGCTGGGCTCCAAGCTGAAGGACCTGATGGACAGCTTCCAAGGCCTGCGCGCCCGCATCGCGGCCGAGTACAAGGAGACGGTGGGCCGGCGGTACTTCACCGTGACGGGGCAGCAGGCCGACGAGGAGACGGTGGAGAACCTGATATCCTCCGGCGCGAGCGAGACGTTCCTGCAGAAGGCGATCCAGGAGCAGGGGCGGGGGCAGGTGATGGACACCATCTCGGAGATCCAGGAGCGGCACGACGCCGTGAAGGACATCGAGCGCAGCCTGCTCGACCTGCATCAGGTCTTCCTCGACATGGCGGCGCTGGTGGAGGCGCAGGGCCACCAGCTCAACAACATCGAGAGCCACGTGGCCCACGCCAGCTCGTTCGTGCGGCGGGGCACGGTGGAGCTCGAGACGGCGAGGGAGTACCAGCAGAGCTCCCGCAAGTGGGTCTGCATCGGCATCCTCGCCGCCGCCGTCCTCATCACCATCCTCTTGCTCCCTCTTCTCACCACCCTGCTTAGGTAGATTCCATTATACACAAAATCATGGCTCCCTTTCCTTGTTTTCTCTTGTTTAATTTTTTTTATCTGCATATTTTCAATTTTTGTATCCAATGAATTGTTTTTTTTTTAATTTTATTTGTATCATATTTATATTTATTTATTTATTTTTAAGTGCTAGAATTAGAGCTATTTTAACATTCTTTAAATAATTAAATACAATTAAATTAAAAACTCTATAAAATGAATAAGCTTAGGTCAAGGTGGACTAATTTTGGGCCGAATTTATTGGGCTTTCTGGATTACAGTCTTACGCAGAATCCTGACTTGGGCCGGCCCGGCCCAATTAAATTAGTTTCTCCTGCTCTTTCTTCTCTGCTGCGACAGCCAGAAGAGGAATAAACAAACCATGAAGACGGCGGTGCGGCCTCTCGTGCTCGCCCTCGCGCTCCTCTCCCTCTTCTCCCTTCTCCTCCTCTCTTCCAAATCCACTCCCTTCTCGTCCTCTAGATCTTCTCTCTCTCTGATCGCCGCCGCCGCCTGCCTCAAGGTCTTCGTCGCCGACCTCCCACGCGCCCTCAACCACGGCATTCTCGATGAGTACTGGTCCCTCTCGGGTCCGGACTCTAGGATCGGAGTCGATCCGGACGCCGCTCTCCGCCCCGTCGTCGCTGCCGCTTCTTCCGGGCGGAAGCCCTACCCGGAAAACCCTCTCATCAAGCAGTATAGCGCCGAGTACTGGCTCCTGGCGGACCTGGAGACGCGCGATCGGGGATCCGTCGCCGAGAGGGTGTACGATTTGGACGCTGCGGACGTGGTGTTCGTGCCCTTCTTCGCCACGCTCAGCGCGGAGATGGAGCTCGGGTGGGGGAGGAAAGGTGGTTTTTTGAAGAAGGATGAGGGGAATGGAGACTACAGGCGACAGCGGGAGGTGGTGAATCGGATCAGGGCGTCGGAGGCGTGGAGGAGATCTGGTGGCAGGGACCATGTGTTCGTCTTGACGGGTAAATTGCCATTTTTTCAGCAAATCAAGCTTTTTTTTTAGTGCAGTTCGTGTGCTCTTGGATTGTGATACCAGATGGACTTTCTTTGTCTTAAGATTTTGATTGTTCTGTGACACTAACATCTGCTACCTTCTCCTTGTTACCTTTTGCATTACTATGCTAAGAAATTTCAACTTCTGCAATACTATCTGAACCTGAAGATTCTTCACTACTGTTACAAATCAACCCAAAGCTTGAGCTGTAAAAGTACCCAGAAGGGTTCTTTGTTGAAACTTTATGTTGTTATCAATATCTGTCAATATTTGACTCCATCAAAGTTTATGTGGAACAGTGGCATTACTTGAGAGAAATAAAGATGCTAAAAGAGAGAGTTCTGCATTGAGTTTAAAGAGAATCTATTTTTTCTTGCACAAAAGATTGTCCAGCAAGCAACTGTAAGAGATTTTTCCCTACCAAGATCACCATGCTAGACCTAGACAAAGTAATTAATATGCAAAAAAAAAAACAACACCATGATTTGAGCCCTCCTCATCTCTTGTTCTTTGCATGGAGTGGCCTTCCTCTTCCTCCTCTCACCTTTGATGAACTGCTATAGGGTTATAATGTCTATGCCTACACAGTCATCCATCGCATTATCATGAGGTAACCTGATCTGATCACACTCTATGGGTTGAGTACAATTTTATCTAGCTGGGTTTTATTTACATTCAAAAATAATATTAATTAATGTTACCCCATTTGCGTGCCAACTAGCTCAATTGGTAAGGGTCTTGAAAGTTGTTCTCAAAGTAAACTTGCCTTTACCCAAATGTGAGTGTTTGAGCTCTCGTAGTTTTCTTTTCCAAAAAAAATAAAATAATGATACCCCACAATTAGAGAAACTAATTAGCTGAAAGTACTTATATGACAAGGCCTAAAAGTAATGATCAGACTTGTCTTCTAGGTTTTGTCATTTGAGTTGTAGATGGTTCAGATGGCAAGAATGCTAGTAAAATACTATGTTTAACTAGTATCATTCTAGCGTCTTATGCTTATAGTCTCTTCATTGTCAGGTTGAGTTAAAACTTGGGGCATTCTTTGGCAGATCCTGTTGCAATGTGGCATGTTAGGAATGATATTGCTCCAGCAATTCTTCTAGTGGTTGATTTTGGTGGATGGTATAAGACTGACTCCAAAGCATCAGGAAACACTTCAGGGAGGATACAACACACTCAGGTATCCTTGCTTAAAGATGTTATTGTTCCTTACACTCATCTGCTACCAAGTCTGCAATTGTCAGAGAATCGACACAGGCATATCCTTCTCTACTTCAAAGGGGCTAAACACAGGCATCGGGTTAGTCTTTTGCCATAAAATTTATGGTATACCTGAAATTCTATACATAATACATTTATCATTGGTCTAACATATTGATACATATGGTAAACAAAAACTCACTGCTGTTTCTTTTTTTGAAAATCATGATTTGTCCCTTTGCCATTATTCTGATGCTTCTATGTATAACTTTCTAATCTTGATCTCACTTAGCAACAAATCTACTAGTTCTGATATTTTTCGTGTCGCAGGGAGGTTTGGTTCGTGAAAAGATATGGGATATACTGGTTAATGAGCCTGGTGTAGTAGTAGAAGAAGGCTTCCCTAATGCCACTGGCCGCGAGCAGTCAATCAAAGGAATGCGATCCTCAGAATTTTGTTTGCATCCTGCAGGCGATACGCCAACCTCATGTCGTCTTTTTGACGCCATTTTTAGCCTTTGTATACCAGTCATTGTTAGTGATGAAATAGAGCTTCCATTCGAAGGAATGGTAGATTACTCTGACTTCTCAGTTTTTGTGCCAGTCAGCAAAGCCCTGCAACCAAAGTGGCTTGTGACCTACTTGAGGAATATCTCCAAACAACAGAAGGATATATTTCGTTCCAATATGGCACGAGTGCAGCCTATGTTCGAATACGAGAATGCCGGTCCCAACAGTACAGGGAGCACCCCTCTAGGCAGCGCAGTGAACCACATATGGAGAAAGATCTATCATAAGGTACCAATGATCAAGGAAGCAATGATGAGGGAGAAACGAAAACCTGAAGGCGTATCGAGACCATTGCGCTGCCATTGCACTTGATCAACTCCCCTGTTTCTGAAAGCTGGCAACAAATTGTTAATCTATTCGTGTTCATTCTTCTGTAACAAATCAGGAATGTGTAAAGTCTCCTTCGAATCACGAAGAATTTGCAGATAATGGTGAGACTACGATGTAAAACTACGAAAAATTGTTCTTCTAATGTCATTCCAACACTTTTTTCCTTTTTTTTCCCATAAATTGGTTGGTGAATTATAGCTCTGGATGTCTATTATTGTGAGTTTTTAATCTTTTTAACTCTTATGGCTTTAGGCTTTATTGTTTGTTCACTCATTTCCGGTCCTACGAAAGTTTTCCAATCACTAAAGTAAATTGAGAAACACGAACAGTATATCGTTCCGTATTTAGGATTTTCTTTTTATCAGAGGAAATAAAATTAATCTGCAGTGATACTTAACAAACAATTGATCATAGACTATGATGCCAACAATGTGAAGGTCAACAACATGTTTGTTAAAGGAACAATGATATTTTCTATCTACAACGTCAATGATAAGAAATGAAATATATCCAAAAGTTGAAAAGTAGTAAATCATCCGACAATTTTGAAGTTTGATGTTTAATAATTGAAAATCAGGATTGCACTTATTGAATTTTGTTTCAAAAGATACATATAAAATGGTATACTTAGATGTCAAGAAAAATCTACAGTCTTAATCTTGATTCTTCATAAAAGAAAAAAAGGAAAAAAAAAGACTGACACTGCTGAAATACAAGTGCAGGAAAGTCCATCAATGACAATGACAAACATGGAGTTTGCCGAGATGGCTAATAAACCATTGTTTATCTGGTCGATCAGAATTCAAAGACACCGAAGCATCACTCGGAGTATGAAATATAACATTCCGACATGAACTATAAGCATACTGTTTTCTGGGTGTTAAAAGTTTATCGATCAGCTAAGCCTTGTCTGAGACAGCAAACCTGCTGCATCATGGCCTTCACCTTGAGATGCTCAGAAGTAATCATGTATTCAGTTACTAGGAAGATCTGCATCTTCAACCGGTTTCTTGCTAGTGTAACGCTGAGATAAGTAAGACAACTGGTCAGACAGCTAAAGATGACAGTTATTTCAACAGTTGGATGTTTCAAGATTACCTGCTTCCCGAAAGTGAACGGAACATATTTGTACTTAATCATGTGAAGAATCTGCTTCTTCATTGTGACTGTGAACAGCACTAACCAGTAAAAGAGTAGAATAGGCCAAAACACGGGCACGTCGAACACACTGAAGAATGTCAATACGAAAGCAACACAAAAAGCTTTTGTAATGGAATACCTGCACATTTTGAGGGGGGTTATTAGAATCAAGAGGCATAAGAACAAGTGCAATTTCCACATAGCAAACCAAGTACATAATCATTTCAGTCAGAGGATCCAGAGGCAGAAATAAGAAAGATCATGAAACTGAAATGAACATGAAGAACATTCAACTGTCTTAAACTTTTAATGAAATACTAGTAACAATTTCATTTATTTATTTATTATACTATTTCTAGCAAGCCTAGATTATTACAAACTGACCTATAACTCTCTTATTGTTTCATTCATTCAGTCATAAAATGAACATCAAAGTATAACTCTATCCTTCAATGGAATTACTTTTTAGCTCATATTGTCTCAAAACTATATCATCACACTAGATTGTGAAGCAGCAGTAAAAAGCACAAATACTTTGTAAAACAAGATATAAGAATCTTGAGAATTTGAATTTGAATAATGGTTCGAAGGAGTGCTGATTAATACAGGTTTTAATAATTCCATCCATAACAACTATCAGATTACAACAAAGACTTTTAGATAGGGTAAGGGTAGTAATTGTGCTCTTCAAATAATTTGATACCAAGAGATGAAATCAATTTTTTAGAAGTATGAGATAAGCTTGCATCAGGATTCAGGAATATATATAGGTGTTCTACTATTGCAATTGATTGTGGCATTGCAGAGGTCTGAAGGAGATGTTTTTGATGAGCAGGATCACACTCACACACATCTGAGGCCAACTTAGTGCATTTATGTTAATGTCTCTAGTCACGATCCTTCTTGGTTGTTCCTGTGCCTGATCTAAATAGAATGAGAGGGAAGCTTCTTCTTCTTCTTCTCCTATTATAGCAAAAGGCCTATAGAATTAAGAGTTTTCTGAAACTAACAGATACATCGGATGTATCAGGCAAAAATTTCAACTTTTGATGTAACTATCGAGAATCAAGGTCTGATCCTTAGAAATCAGTAATCAGACTGGAAGAGAAATGATGTAGGAATGAAATTGACCAGAATTTGAACTCGGGGAGGCGGCGGACGAAAGGGCGGAACTCGTCTGAGGAGCGGGTGGGCAGGGAAGGGGCGGCGCCATCGTCGGCGAGCGTCTGGGTCTCCGGATCTACCTGGGGGTGAGAGGAAGAAGATGAGCAGGTTGAGGATGTAGATGCTGAGTGCGTAAGTCACGACGTAGAAGCCCTGGGCGATCCAGACGCGGATGCCGTAGCCCAGGGCCAGCGCCGCCAGCCAGACCCAGCGCCGGAGCACGTGCGGCGTGGCCTTGTCGAGCAGGTGCTGGTACCGCCGCGATATTCCCAAGTCCCACGCTGACAACACCGACGCCAGCCCTCCACCTTCTCCTCCTCCTCCTCCTCCGCCGCCGCCGCTCGATGGATTCATCATCGCTGCCGCCCTACGCCTTCGCCTGCCCAACCCTCTCCCCTCAAAATCTCTCCTTTGGTCAATTAATAATGCTTATTTAACGGAGAATATAAATTCCACTATCAAATTTATCACGCGCTTATCTCCAATTCCATTGCCAACGAAACGAACTCGCGTCGCTATCAAATTTAAATCACTTTTTTTCTCCATTTTTTCTCTATAATTCGATCTTAAATTCTTTTCACGGATGGTATTCTCGTTGACCTGCTGCGTTGACTTTCAGATGATCAATCTCATCGTTACGTGGTGGAATCCACTCATTATCATAATAATTGCAATTCTATTCTTTTTATCTTTGAAAATCCTAAAATCTGGATTTTGCTTTAGGTCTGAGGAGAGGTCAAACGCATCCTCTTTCCCCAGAAATTTTATTAAGATTATAATTAAATTATCGAGTCATTACATTGCATCTACTTGCCTAAATCAAAGGCAAGCTCATTGCATTAACCAAAAGAAAATTAAAAAAAATGCATAAAAAGAATTTCATCACATGATTTGACTTTGAAACTTGGTCAACTTATTAGTGAGACATGACCTAATACATCTAAGAGAAAGGACCTGAGAGAAATGACAAGTTATATTCCTTGAATACATTTGAAACAATTTTTTTTTCATTCATTGAATGAATTCAACAACATTTATAAAGCTGATGTCCTCTGGAAGCTACATTTCATAGCCACAAGAGATAAACCTCTTCTGGCATTGCTATTGCTTATCGATTGATCGATCGATATCTAGAGTTGTATGGTAGCGAAGAACTTAAAACTCCAGTCATCGATCGCCTAGCATCTTCAAAACTGACCGACCGACCGCCTTGTAGAACAGTTGATGATAATGCCGTGAAGGATCTAAAATCCTGAAAGAAATGGGAGCTCAGCCAAGGAGGTTGGGAGAGAGAGATGTAGGTTACGAGCCGCTAGGTATGCCACGATTCCAGCAGTATAACCGGCAAAAGCGAAACCGCTCACCTGACATGAAAAACAGGCATCAATCGCAATAAGTCGTAACACAAACATGTAATCCATAGAATTTACTGGATGTGAGGATGAATTCAAAAGGCAAAGATCCATTGTTAACAAATGTTAGTTCAAGAGCTCGGTTGATCATTGTCGAGCAAGCACTGTCTCATGTTATGCGTTATGGACATCTATGTCGCTTATTGTTTCATGTTTGATCTCATGTTAAAGTCAATTTTTCTACATAACCTAGAGTATTCGATGATGAACAGTGGGATTAAGGATAAACAAAAGCTTGTCATTCCAAGAACTTCTGAGTTCTCCGGGAATAAATCTAATGATAAAATGGAATTCAATTTCTAGTTATCATTCTTTGAAGCATGGAGATCTATTAGAATCATAAATTGCATCACATACTATATCAATGCTGCAAGCATAAAATGGGAAAATGCTTTGTCGAAAACATCAGGACATTACCTTGCGAAGATACCAAAAGAAATCCACTTTCTCCATTCCCATGTATGCAACTCCGGCTGCAGACCCAATGATAAGCATCGAACCCCCGGTTCCAGCACAAAAAGCCACAAGCTGCCAGAACTCTGAGTCCTGAGGAAAAGATGTCAGGTTATACATCCCTATTGTTGCTGCGACGAGAGGAACATTGTCTATGATTGCTGAAGCCACTCCGATTGCACTTGCAATCAATTCAACATTTGGGATGTGTGTGTCAAGGTAATTCGCCAAATTCCTCAGGACTCCAGCAGACTCCAAGCTACAAAGACAAATATACAGCAAAAGAATCTCACTATCCTGTTAGCAGATTGAGTTATTGTTACTGTATACCAAAATCTGTCTACATGGAAGTAACAGCTCCTGATCACACTCAAAACCTAAACATAAATATGACAATGAGTTCTATGACATGATCTGTTTGTTGATAAAACTATTTCTTTTTATAGAAAACTAAGCAATATTTGTGCCAACTTTACTGAAAATTTACTAATTCTGTTATCATGTAAAATTATCTTTTCTATTACGTTGCATGATTTTATATTGATAAAAATGAGATGACCCACAATTAACATGACAGATAACTTGGAAACCTTATTTAATCATCTTGTTTTGCAAATTGAGAACAAGAATATTGGTTATGTATTAGAAGATTCATTTTCTTTCAATTACATGGAACCCAGCTTCTTTTGTAAAATGATATGAAGGTTTTCAGAGGTACCTGCTTACTGACAAAAGAATCCCTAAAAAGAAGAGGACTCCTTGTGTATCTATACGAGATAAGGCTTGTGGTACTTTCAGTTTTTGTCTTCCATTATCGCCAAAGTGAATTGCATCGGTCAGAATCCATAGGACTCCTAGTCCAAGAAGCATACCAATGTAAGGAGGCAAGCCTGTTATGGCTTTGAACACCGGAACAAACAGTAAGGCTCCTATGCCAACAGCAAAAACAAGCTGTCCTCTAGGAGCCATTTTCTCTGAAGCTAAAATATTGGCACCTTTCTCTGATGTACCATTGACCTCGCTACAATAAATACAACAAAATATTTATATTTGTAATATTATTGATAATATAACTTCATATTTGCTAGTTATGCATTACATACCTAGTGAGGGACATAAAAGCCAGTGGAACAGCTAAAGAAATGGCTGAAGGTACAAATAAATCCTATAAGCAACAATGCACAGCAGTGAAATGTTTAAAATAGTATCTTGGATGTCCATTAACATTCCATAATTTTTTTATTCAAAAAATAAATAACTGATGGAACAGAAAATCAATAGACAAAAAACTAATAATCATAAGGAACTGTAAGAAATTGGTCTTGTTGATCGTAGATGTTTAAGTTTGGTAAGGGGAACCAACAGCAAGCTTTATCCAGTCAAGATGCATACTGAACGCCAAAATCATTTTGGGAAATTTAGATTCATCATGGTCTTTACCATGTACAACTTGTGAATGAAAGCAACAATTTGATAAAGCAGGACTTTCTTGTTTGAAACTTTGACCATGAGATTGTAAACAATTAACCTAACCTGACCTTTTAAGTCAAACTGTAGATGTTTAAAGTCCAATTGCAAAGTAATAGTGTGGATTTCGCATGACCACAGGCTTTTTAAACCTAGCAGTTGTTTGCAAATTTCCTCCTATGAAATCAAATCTTGTATAGGATTACAGGAGAGGTATAGATGTTTCAAGTGACCACATCCATGTGCTTGTAACATGCTCACAAGAGAATAATAAAGCCAGGTGATAAGATGAATATTGAATTATGACTAGACAATTACGTATTTTTGAATAGTTAAAACAACTAATTGTGATTATCAGGCATATAAAACTAGTGCCTCAATAGCTAAAACATTTTGATTTTTAAGATATTCTCAGCTCTTAGTCCTTTGTTGACTTTCAATATGACATTCAGATAGCTAGTTAATCAACTCGACAAAGACATTGGCCAAGCGATATCCATGCTGGGAGCCCTCGTTCTTTAATTTGAAATATTTTCAGCAAGTGGAATCAGAAATTTAATATACCTGCATAGTGTGCAAAGTGGAAATCTGACCATTAATCCACAACATAGTAGTGGTTACATCACCTATGGGTGTCCATGCACCGCCAGCATTGGCTGCTATCACAATGACAGCACCTAATAATCTGTCGAATCATATACTAAACCATAACAAACTCCACGTGCACTAAAATAATCATATGATATTACATGTAAGCATAGAGACCATATAACTAGCAGCAAACTCCACATGCACTAAAATAAGGAAGCAAATTGAATCATACTTCCTGTATTCTGATGGTGGTACTAGCTTCCTTAACAAGGAAACCATAACAATTGTTGATGTTAGATTATCCAGAACTGAGCTCACAAAGAAAGTCACAAAACCCACCTGCAATAAACCATAAAATCTCAGGATATATAGGTACTTCTAGAAATATATTTCATCATTAACCCTAAACATCTCAACCAATACACTCATCAACTTAGTTGGAATTTATGTGAATACATTCACACATTGTTAAGCTTCGTTAAGAAAAGGTCTTAGAATAAATTCAGTAAACAGTAGTGCCTATTGACCATTCTGAGAAGGAAATCTACAAATTCAGATTCTATGACCAATCAAAACTTCACAATCTAATCAATTTCCACCATTTGAATACAGGCTTTTGTTGAAACTGTCTCTTCATATTCAGAAGACAGGAAAATGACTTTGAGAGCTAGTAGATAATGGTTGGGTATAAACATGACAGTTTCTTAGATCTCTGAAAATTTTTCAGAATTTACATTGGAATTCAGATTCAACTAATTTATCAGGGTATTCTGGACCACCATTTATTCAAATGTTTATAAGACAAACCAAGATTTTGTAGTAGTCCATAATATGTTATTAAATGCCACAGCAAAACCTCCCCCACACGACCACCATATTCACATATTGTGCCCATCCTACACTGGGAAACATATAACAATCCTTCCCATTTTCCAGTTTAGTGCCCTTACAGCTTAGTTACACCCTGATGCTTTTTGGTGCTGACTCACAAGTAATATATGTTCATAAACATCTAGTAGACTTTTCTTTGATACAAATTCTGCAAAACCAATTAAGTTACAACAATCTACGAGCAGAATTATGGACTGGCCAGCTGTAAGCATATGAGATATGTAAAAGAATGAGAAAAATTACCCACCACCCAGAGAAGAGTACGAGGCTTGCGAGTGGTAATATTGTCAGTAATTAGCTTGAATCCTCTATGTGCATCAACAATCTCCACTATCGTCATTGCACCAAGAAGGAAGAACACAATTTCACTGACTTCACCAGATGCGTGATTTAATTCTGAAACAGCTATCTCAGTCGATGGAGCCTACACAGGAGGAATGCTTCAAACAAAACCTCCAAATACAAACTAATCATGCCAACATATGTTTGTCTTGATTTCAATGATAGTTGATATGAAATTGACTGTGCAACAAGTGGGAATTAAGCCAGATATTAACCACTGAAAAAATAAAACTGACTTGCTGTATAACAATTACATACGAAAAAAGCATGTAAACATCTGCACATCAATTACATGAAAGTTCATAGGAGTATTTAGCCAAGATAATCATAGGTCAAAAAATAAAGGAAGCTCAGGTATTATTTCC
Source organism: Curcuma longa (assembly GCF_044706935.1). NCBI lineage: Eukaryota > Viridiplantae > Streptophyta > Magnoliopsida > Zingiberales > Zingiberaceae > Curcuma > Curcuma longa. Next base: position 674,385 of record NW_027435604.1, on the reverse strand, counting down.
TTTTAATTTTGCATTGGGATTAGCTATGCAATTTGGCTTCTATTTAAGACGATCAACTGACCACCACAGACAAAGATGACTAAAGATGAAGGATGACATATTTAGAATTGCACATATTTGTTTATGATGTTTCATCATCAGAAATGAAAGCAGAAAGAAAGGAAATTTTAAAATGTTTCTTCAGAAAGAAATTTATAACTTAATTCAACTAAGAAAAGGACCAAGATATCCAAGGTTCTTTGTACACAAAGTAAGAAAAACCAAGAATAAATTGATTATTTGAGCATCTCAGTGATGTTTGATGAATATGATGTATCTAAGACTAATTTCACGTCTTTCACATTTATGTAGGTGAAATGAAAGTCTTCTCATCATTTTTGCATTATGAGGACAACATGTTCACTAAGTTCATCTCGTTCCAGAGTTGTATAGAAGGTAGATTGATAAGTTTCTTGTAAACAATGATAGGCGCCCTAGTTTATCTGCATCATAGACAAAATATTCAAAGAAGCTGACTTTTGATGCATATAGTCTACTAACAAGAGAATGGAAAAGAAACATCACACTTTATATAAAAGTCTCACCCCAATGCTTCGAATGACCCATAAGCAAACAGCCATCAACAATCCAACTCCGCTCTTGTTGAAGGCTAATGATTCCTCAAAAATGATGCCAGCATAACCAATTGAAAATACTAACACCATAGCAAGATCCTGTATCATATGACATAAATTTAAACTGGAGATCCCCCATAGTCATAGGGAACTATCTAGACTTGGGTAAAGATTTAAAAAGCTTTACACTAAACAATAACAATAAATATGGATTATTAAGTATTTGTTTCTGTTATCCGATGTTCAAGCATCAATTATAGGTGTGAACCTGATTAGAAGCAACCCAAGAATGATTGATTGCAGCTGCTCCTGCCAAAGTAGTTGCAAGAATACTGAGAGCTTTTAGTAAATCAGTCTTTGGTTGGTAACTTTCTTCAAAGTCCTGTGAGCTCATTTCCTCAAGAGAACATAAAGGATCACAATCTCCAGATCCATTTGTCAGTTCCTAATATGATATAAAATTCCAAATCCATATCAAATGTAAGTAACAAGTACATTAATAATAGAGAGGCATGCTTAGATTATAGTGGCCACCACTATTTGTTCAGTCACCAAGAAAAAAGAATAGCCAAGAAAAACAGAGGATGAATAAGATGCATGATTGTAAACCAAGAGGCAATTAGTAATGTTTTATTAATGACCAAAGTCCAGAAAAAGGTAAAATTTAGAAACAAACACAAAAACCTATGAACATATGACATTTATTTGAATGTAACAAGATCGAGATCATGTCATGGCATATTTTAGCATTAGAAGATACCTAAATAGTTTTCTATAAGTTGTGAAAGCAGGAAACTGAAATTATGATTAGATAACAAAAAGAAATCTGCTATCAATGATTCTTATAACTTGCATCACAGTGATATCTTTATTCTTGAATAACCTCCACCAAAATCATGGACTACAAACATGAAAGTTTCACTTGAAACAAAAGTATTTGACATATTTTCTGAGTTTTTGGAGAAATAAAAAAAAACTAGTTGAGTAAGCTATTACAACAGTGCTTTCTTCCAGATTCAATAACAAGAACACATACTGAACAATATCATTTTACTAATCAACATCAGAATGAACCATTCAAAAGGCGTCTCGATTTTCAAATAAGCAATAATACTGTATTCGCTAGGAACATGCAAGTTTAGCTGCTCCACCAAATGAGCTTAGCTAGTTCAATCCACTTCATCACCAGATACATGTGAATTGAACATTCATCCGTACGCATGCTTGTCTTGAGCAAACAATCATCATATGATATTATCTCAAAAGGAAATTGAATTCACGCCATGAGAAATCAATAAAGACAATTTCAGTAGCTACAGATTCACATGATTGCGTGTTTGACAATGCCTTAGAGGTCTACGCGTCTTTTTTCTTCTTCTTTTTCATTAGTTCAACCCAGGACAAAGTGAAAGAAAAGGGGAATTACATAGCATAAAACACACACACAAAAAAAAAGACGGAACTTTGCGACCTCGTAATCTCCACGGTCTTTTCCAGGCACCGGAGAGGATGGAAAGGCAGCGTTCTTGGCCTTCTCCTCCGCCCTGACGATGCCGCTCGCCCGTCGCCATTGCTGGAAGCCTAGAAGTGAGGGGTGCAGCGGCAAGGCAGAAGCCAAGGCAGCGGAGGAGCCGGCGTTGAGCTTGAAGAGGCATCGCGAGAGGGTCGGATTCGCAGTTGAGAAGGATGCGAACGCCATTTTTGTGGAGAGAGAAACAGAGGGTCTAGGGTCTAGGGTCTAGGGACTAGGGACTAGGGACTAGGGAGAGCTTGAGCGCAGAGAACAAGACCAGGAGACGACGAAACCACCGCCGAATTAATAATAAAAATAATAGTAAAATAATATGGATTTGAGTAATTTTTATAAACCTTTTTTTAGCATAATAGTAGATCTAGATGATTTCCAATTGCAAACCGGTATTACTTGTTAGAGGTAATCCTTATCACAATAAATTTTCGTCATAAATTTATGATGAAAATCTGGATCGTTCAATTTTAAAATAGAAGATTAAATCCAGATCATCACAATCACCCATTCAATTGACGGTCTAGATTTAATCTTAATTTTAAAATCAAACGGTATAGATTTCTATCATAAAATTTGTGACGGAAATTTGTTGTGACAAGTAACTTTAAATTTACCTCTCTTTTTTAAAAAAAATAATAATAATTGAGATGTCCAATTTATAAGATCCAACTAATTCAAAGCCGATTGATCTAAATCTATAAAAAAATTTCATCAATCCTCAAACATAAATCATGAAAGCGCAATATCAAATCATCAATGGCTGATTTTACGATCTTCGCCCTCCCTATAAAACCATCTAACATTGAATAGAAATTCTACTCATGAAAATAAACTTGTGGATTTTTTCCATCCATGAGTATTTATCCCTATAAAATCATCTAATATTGAATTGATACTATGCTCGCGAAGATAAATTCGTAAACTTTTTCTGCCTATGGGTACTTGTCCCTATAAGACCATCCAATGTTAAATCGCTACTATGTCGCGAAGATAAATTCATCAATTTTATTCCATCTATGAGTAATTCTTTCTATAAGACTGTCCAATATTATCTGCCCATGGGTAGTGGTACTTCATAATTCTTATAAGACTATCTAATATTGAATCAATATTATGCTCGTAAAGATAAACTCATAAATTTTTCCTATCCATAGATACTTCTACTCACGACCATCCGATGTAAGTTTTTCAACCCATATTCAACGGCGGATCGAATCACGGCACTATGAGAATCTCCGGTACACCGTATCCGTGGCACAGAGCCCGTGGGGGCGGCTTTACCGCTCTTTTCCTTTCGTTCTTGGGAGTGTTTTTTTTTTTCAAAATTCAAAATATTTCTCACGATCCACAATGTTGCTTGATTCTAATATTTTGAATTTAAAATTCAACTGCCTATGAATTCTATCCGGGGTAGGAGAGAGCCGGACTTAATCTGAAAATCAACAAATTCTTCATCCTTGTCCTCTACTGAGAAAATATTCAAAACAATATCATAAAAACAACGTCGACAAATTTGCCATGCGCAAAAATATCAATTATTTTAATTATATATATATATAGTTTTGCTTTGCTGTGCGTTGAGTTCCTACGCGCGCGTCTGCGACATCGGAATCACCGTCCATCACACGATCGTGAGCCCATCGGACTGTCCAAAACTGGGAATGTACAGTAAACACGCTCCCCCGACCCTGCCGCTTCCGGCCTCTCTCGGCGCGCCGTCCGACTGCCGCCGACTCGAGGCCCACTCGTCGGCGCACCATCTGGCACCGGATTCCGATCGGATAGTGGTCGGAATCCGATCGGAAACCACCGAATCGCAGACCCGATCACTGGCTCCTATCCTCTGTTAATCTCTCACATCTTTCAATGGCAAAACGACAACGAGCTTCACTACTACCTTGCTTTCAGAATTGCTTTAAATTAAGAGCAACAGGCGATGGGTCAGCGAGAGCTCAGCATGCGACTGTTGTGGCGGCCCTGCAGACGGCGGCTCAACAAGCTGTGAAGACCCTACAGACGGCGGATCAGCAGGTGGCAACCCTGCAGGCGGCGGATGCGGGGGCTCAACAGGCGGAGGCCCTGCAGGCGGCGACTCAGGCGAGGGCGCAGGCGGTGGCTAATCTACAGGCAGCGGCTCAGCAGGCGGCGACGGGCCTGCAGGTGGCGGGTCAGTAGGAGCCGCCGCCTGTGGCTCAACAGGCGGAGGTTCTGCAGGCGGGTCAGCAGACGACGACCCTGCAAGTAAGAAGTCAACAGGCGACAACGTAGTAGGTAAGCGCTACTCGCCGCCTGCGCCGCCGCCTGTTGACCTCTTACCTACAGAGTCGCCGTCTGCTGACCCGCTTGCAGAGCCCCTGCTTGCTGAGCCACAGGCGGCGGCTCCTGCTGACCTGCCGCTTGCAGGGCCGCCACCGCCTGCTGAGCCGCTGCTTGCAGATTAACCACCACCTGTGCCCTCGTCTGAGCCGCCATCTGCAGGGCCTCCACCTGCTGAGCCCCCGCATCCGCCGCTTGCAGGGTCGCCACATGCTGATCCACCGCCTGCAGAGCCTCCACAACCTGCTGAACCGTCGCCTGCAGGGCCACCACAGCAGCCGCATGCTGACCTCTCGTTGACCCCTCGCCTGCTGCTCTTGATTTAAAGTAATTCTGAAAGCAAGGTAGTAGTGAAGCTCATCGTCGGTGTTCCGCCATTGAAAGATCAGCCAGTTACCTTGGAGTTCAGGATCAGCCAGTTCATCTAATTTCCCAGTCTCCATATCATAAGTCCTACATAGCAATAAAATAAGCCTCACATGGAATCCATCTGGTTTAAAAGGTAAAATATTTTTAAATTGTTAATAACATGAAAATATCAAATACAAACCTCCATGGAGTCTGTGATGTCAGTTCCTTGCATTCCTACAAAAAAAAAATAGAATGTAAATTGAATGATCAAGAGCAAAGGAAGACACATTTTCAATATTACTTCTAACATTCTTGTAAAATCTTCTCGCGCTTTCTTCTGTTTGATCCGCCTATCCTCAGCCTCTTGTTTTTTCCTTTGACCCAAATACTGTATAAGAAGGCAACTTTGATAAGCAACCAAATGACATTTTGGAATACAAATTCAGTCAAATATAGAATGACAGACTAAAAGATCGCACCATAACATGATCAACCATTTCCAATATCAAAATTTACATATAAAACTTTATACAAAAGTTTACCTCATTAAATGCTTGTTTTCTTTCTCCAAGAGTTTTCAAAGCACTATATCTTTTGTCGTTGATGATAATCCTCATTGCCTACAAATTCGAACAATAAAACCACATGTCAGCAAATGCACTATAAAGGCATCTTCTGACTCTTTACATAAAAATTGAAACAAGAAAAAAAATGAAAAAATATTACCTGCTCCCATGTCCAATCAGACTCGACATTGACAGATTCTAGTAAAGCCTTGAAAGCATTTTTTGCCTCCTAAAGGGATATATCAGTTACAAACCCTCATTTAATATCACAACAAATGAGAAATATTATCTTACAAGCTTATTAGCATAAACCAAGGGTTCTTCATCAACTTCTTTATCTTCAGTTGGAGTGATGCCCGATTTCTCAACAGTTGGCATGGTTTTTTTGTCTTCCTATAGCATCAACGACAGTGTACAAGGATAAAAATTTGTCCCATAGAAGAAAATTGCTTAGGCAAGGATTCTCATTTTAGTATCGAGTTGTTCCATAAAACTACAGAAATGTCAAGAGGAAAAAATGAAACAAGCAGGTCACATGAAAGAATCACAATCCACAAATCATACATTTTATGTTTAGCCATATAAGACTCATGCCATAATGAAAATCTTACCTGACTTCCACAGCCAAACTTTGTTCAGTCAAGCAAGCAACACACAATCTAGTGGAACAAACAACTTTAATATGTATAGGTGATGACTCAAGCAGAACACATCACACTGTTCATCATTGAGAAAGGAAAAAAAAGGAAAATTTATCATGTCAGCATTCAATGCATGCATGCTTGTAGTGAGTTCCTGTGCTTGAAACCATAATGCTAATAAATTACCATCACAATGACTACCAACATAAGCAACAAGTTATAAAGCTAATACGAAACACAGATATGAACAAAGATAGATATGGCTAGATGGAGCATAAGACAATCATAAATGAATCTCAAATGATTCACTTATCTAGCTTAAAATGTATAAGCAACTATGTATTGTCCTTACAACATGGCCATGTCTATGTTTCCATACCTCAAGATCCTGAGAAGTCCCATTAGGTAAACTAGCAATATGTGTCGAGGGTGATTTATCCTGATTACTCCTGGAAAGGTATGAATATACTAATTTTAACTGATTATACAAAGAAAGTATACATTTGAAATGCACTAGGAAGCATACCTAATTTCGGTGATGGTATCATCAACACCAGCATTAGAAAATTGATCGCTAGCAGAAGCAGGTTGAGGAATTCCAGATTGCGAGCTTGTGTGTTCTGTCCCAACAGAACTAGAAGTCACACCAGAATTTGTCGCAACTGCTACAGATGTAGGCATTAACACTGTAACATTCAGTTGTACGCCAGAATTAGTTGGCAATTGCGCTGAATTAGATGAGACCAAGGGCACAGCAGAAGCCACAGGATTGGAGGAAGAAGAAATCTCAGCAGAATGAACTGTTGAAATAACAGTTGCAGTTGTTGCAGTCTCATTTGATGTCAGATTAGCTGCAGTGTTCTCTGCCTGCTCTCGGGCTAGCTAAAATCAAAATGTGAGTTAAAATTATCTCATCATATATAAAGCCATGTTTATTGATTGGCATAAAACTATAACAGGACAAAAAGATAACAGATGAAATAAAAATGAAAGCTAGAACCTTAAGCTCATCAGGAATTGTCCATTTGGATTGCTTTGTGGCCTTGTTATAGTAGTATCTACAACAAATAAAATAATTTTACCAATGGAACACAAACAGTAGTGCTCGAGGAACTTAGAAAACTAGAAGAAATTGTTAAAGCAATATATTAGTGTATACTTTCGACCATCTGAGGTAGTAAACTCCTTCCAATCAGTGGATGCATCTGCCCTCTGATACAAAAAAAATGTTACTCCAAAGACTAATGAGATCTCCAATAAAAGAATAGGTGAAGACCAAGAAACAAAGACCAATAAAAAAGTATGTAAAGAGGAAGTTTGACCAGATACATTTAAGTAAAGAGAACAAGATGAAATTTGGCACAATAACATCTCAAATTCAGATATACAAGTCATGAATGATGTCAAGGCCAAGAAACAATCTTGTAGTGAAATATTTTCTTGTTCACAAGATATTACAGCAAAATATGAACCACCAAACTCGCCCAAGTTAATGAATAACCTATTTGCAGGAGCTAGATCTATGTGTATCTGATCAAATAAAACGGGTAAGCAAACAACATGCTGGAGAAGCACTCGCTCCTCTACCAAGAGTTGTATGAGGCAAAGCATATCCTACTTAGTGTAGTCTTAGTCGAGAACACTTAGTA